>NC_137657.1:5631277-5708777 GCF_963422515.1 Blennius ocellaris
CAGGAGGAGCAGGGAGGAGCCTCCTGAGGAGCTGAGGACCCCGGAGACACAGCCTCATCTTCATCGTCACTTTTAGAATCATCATCATCACTTTTATATTCATCATCATCACCATCATCCTTATCTAATCACTTTCATCATCACTACCACCTCCATCACCATCATCATCTGATCAACCTTCATCATCATCATCATCATCAACATCAGTATTATCACAATCATCATCTTATCACCTCCATGACCTTCATCATCATCATCATCATGGGGCTGGGAGGATCACAGGAGGACTCACCAGTTTTTGTTCCGAATCGTGACCACGCACAGCATGGTCAGTGTTGTTACCATGGTAACCACTGTGGCCGATGACATCACAGCGTACAAGGGGACTCCAATCTGGACCTTCTCCACATGGACGGCGGGGTGGTCTCTGGGGGGTCCCGCACCTGCAGCAACACAACAACCGTTGGCAACCGTCAACACGCACAAGGCGAGCAACTCCAATTGCCAACATCGATGACGGCGGAAAAGTGTGTGTGTGTGTGTGTGTGTATGACCTTTGAACTTCAGCAGATGAGTCTTCAGTCGGAGCTGCTGAGAGGAAATACTGAACTCTCCAACCAACACACCACTGCCAGCTGAGGACAGAGGACAGACACGCACGTTACAAACAAAGACAGACAGACAGACAGACAGACACACACACACACACACACACACACACACACAGAAACTTGCTCTGACCTTGAAACTGGACGACTTCGATGGCCGTCATCCTCTCCCCATTTCTGAACCGGATACCTGACCCCTGTGGATGTACATAGACAATTACAGTCTCTGTTAAACTGTATAAACCATTCACTAGAAGCTGCCTAGAGACGGAGGTATGGACTCACAGTGACTCCCTGGAAGTCGGTGTTTCTCAGGTTCTCCAGCAGCATCTTGACGCCCTCGTCGTCGCCCAACGTCTTGTTCTGGAACTTGTGTCTGCGTTTCAGCGCTTCGGCGGTCCTGCGTCAGCGCTCTGGCCGCCACCCACACGGCGTTCGTAGGCCAAAGGAGTGCAGCGGATTGACCTCTGACCTCTGCTCCATCACCTCCCTGAGGTAGAGCTGCTCGTACTCCTCAGCAGTCTGCCGGTCGAGGAGCGGTAGTGTTAGCCTGTCAGCATGTCTGTTAGCGTTTGTCCCATCAGTGTCTCTCTCTGTTAGCGTTAGCAATGTGTGTCTGTTAGTATTAGCAGTGTGCATCTGTGAGCATTAGCAGTGTACGTCTGATATCACTAGCAGTGTGTGTCTGTGAGCATTAGCAGTGTGTCTGTTATCATTAGCAGTGTGTGTCTGTGAGTATTAGCAGTGTGTGTCTGTTATCATTAGCAGTGTGTGTCTGTGAGCATTAGCAGTTTGCCTGATATCATTAGCAGTGTGTGTCTGTGAGCATTAGCAGTGGGTCTTATTAGCATTTGTAGTGTCGCTCTATTAACATTAACAGTGTGTGTCAGTTAGCATTAGCAGTGTGTGTCTGTTATCATTAGCAGTGTATGTCTGCTATCATTAGCAGTGTGTACCTGTTATCATTAGCAGTGTGTGTCCTTGAGCATTAGCAGTGTGTGTCTGTTATCATTAGCAGTGTGTGTCTGTTATCATTAGCAGTGAACGTCTTGTTATCATTAGCGGTGTATATCTGTTATCAATAGCAGTGTGTGTCTGTGAGCATTAGCAGTGTGTGTCTGTGAGCAGTGGGTCTTGTTAGCATTTGTAGTGTCGCTATATTAACATTAGCAGTGTGTGTCAGTTATCATTAGCAGTGTGTGTCTGTGAGTATTAGCAGTGTGTGTCTGTTGTCATTAGCAGTGTGTGTCTGTGAGCATTAGCAGTTTGTCTGATATCATTAGCAGTGTGTGTCTGTGAGCATTAGCAGTGTACATCTGTGAGCATTAGCAGTGGGTCTTATTAGCATTTGTAGTGTCGCTCTATTAACATTAACAGTGTGTGTCTGTTATCATTAGCAGTGTGTGCCTGTTATCATTAGCAGTGTGTGCCTGTGAGCATTAGCAGTGTGTGTCTGTTATCATTAGCAGTGAACGTCTTGTTATCATTAGCGGTGTATATCTGTTATCATTAGCAGTGTGTGTCTGTTATCATTAGCAGTGTGTGTCTGTGAGTATTAGCAGTGTGTGTCTGTTGTCATTAGCAGTGTGTGTCTGTGAGCATTAGCAGTTTGTCTGATATCATTAGCAGTGTGTGTCTGTGAGCATTAGCAGTGTACATCTGTGAGCATTAGCAGTGGGTCTTATTAGCATTTGTAGTGTCGCTCTATTAACATTAGCAGTGTGTGCCTGTTATCATTAGCAGTGTGTGCCTGTGAGCATTAGCAGTGTGTGTCTGTTATCATTAGCAGTGAACGTCTTGTTATCATTAGCGGTGTATATCTGTTATCATTAGCAGTGTGTGTCTGTTATCATTAGCAGTGTGTGTCTGTTATCATTAGCAGTGAACATCTTGTTATCATTAGCGGTGTATATCTGTTATCATTAGCAGTGTGTGTCTGTTATCATTAGCAGTGTGTGTCTGTTATTAGCAGTGTGTGTCTGTGAGCAGTAGCAGTGGGTCTTGTTAGCATTTGTAGTGTCGCTCTATTAACATTAGCAGTGTGTGTCAGTTAGCAATAGCAATGTGTCTCTGGTAGTATTAGCAGAGTGTGTCAGTTAGGATTAGCATATATGTCGGTGAGCATTAGCAGTGTCTGCATCAACATTGGCGGTGTCCATCTATTATCAGTGTGTGTCTGTTATCATTAGCAGTGTGCGTCTGTGAGCATTAGCAGTGTGTTTCTGTTATCATTAGCAGTGTGCGTCTGTGAGCATTAGCAGTGTGTGTCTGTTATCATTAGCAGTGTACGTCTGTTAGCATTAGCAGTCTGTGTCTGTTATCATTAGTAGTGTGTTTGTTATCGTTAGCAGTGTGTCTGTTATCGTTAGCAGTGTGCATCTGTGAGCATTAGCAGTGTGTGTCTGTGAGCATTAGCAGTGCAGCGGTTGTCAGTGTACCACCTGTCCCGACACTCCCGCTGTGCGTCTGTGGCTCAGCGCTCTGGGCTGCAGTCGGAGGCTACCGTCTGCGGCCGTCTGCAGGTCCACTGCCCTGCAGCCGGAGCGCCTCCAGCCCAACTTCCAGCCGCCGGCGCCGCCCGAGGCCACGATCCACTGATAGCGAGCACCAAACAGCTTCAGCCTGTAGGCCTGAGACAAACACATGGCAACATGACAACATGACAACAACGACATGGAAGCGCTACAACAGCAGAAGCAACACATGGTGTCTGATTGTGTTTGACGGAACGTGGCGGTGGAACCGGCAGAACTCACACAGCAGAAGACCTCAGAGGCAGAATCCTCTTCCAACTGGGCGACGAAGATACGAACATCATGATCCTGAGAAACACATTGAACGCTTCAGTTCCTCCAAACCAGGGGATAGATTCTATTTGGAACCTGCTGTCGACAATATGCTAAAGGGCCTTTGCTGATGCTATATGCTATGCTAATGCTGATGCTATGCTAATGCTGCCGCTATATGCTATGTCCACGCTGCTGTCAGGTACCCTGAGCGTCTTCAGGCGGCTGCAGACGTCCTCAGAGACACTCGGGGAGACGACCACCTGGACGTCGGCCTTCAGCAGTTGCCTCATCAGGTCTTTGTTCATCTGCGGGGAGGGAAACACCAGCAGAATGAAGCCAGCAGGAGGCGCCATAACATCTCACAGGGTTCTGAGGGTTTCTCTGGTTGCCAGGTTCCACCTCGGAGAGTTGGGTTCCATCCTGCGTGACCACGCCCACTCGGGCCCAGCGGTGGCGCTGCAGCAGTCTGACGGCGGCCATGTTGACGGCGCGCTGGGACGGCACGGTGCTGAACACGCGGCCGTACAACTTCCTGTTTGACAGGCTGGGGGGCGGAGGCACGAACGACACCTGCACCAGGTGGAGTGCCGGCAGAGCTCGGCCAATCAGGGCAGTCACAGGAGGACACGCCCCGCTTAACAGCAGCAGGTACTTTGGCCCCGCCCACATGGCATCGAACAAAGCCCTGAGCACTTTGGCTGGATCGCACTGGAAAACAGCACAAGTGCAAGTTACTCTACAAGTACTGTAATTCTACAAGTACAAAGAAATCCACAAGTACAAGTATCTCTACAAATACTGTAACTTTACAAGTGGAAGTTACTCTACAAGTACTGTAATTCAACAAATACTGTAACTCTAGGTACTGTAAGCTTACAGGTAGTTCTACAAGTACAAGTTCCTATACAGATACTGTAACTCTACAAGTACTCCCACAAGTACCTCCACAAATACTGTACTAAAAACTCTTCAAGTGCGAGTTACTCTACAGGTAATATAACTCCACAAGTACAGGTACCTCTATCAACACTGTAATTATAAGTACAAGTTCACCTAGAAATACTGTAACTCCACAAGTACAAGTTACTCCACAAAGACATGCACTTCTACTGCATCTCACTGCAACTCTGTAAGTACAAGTTACTCTACTATAACCCTACAAGTTACTCCACGAGTACAAGTACTTCAACAAACACTAACTCTATGACTACAAATTACTTTACAGGTACTATAACGCTACAAGTACTATGAGTAATGTGGCTCCCGAGTTGAATGAAACTGTAGTATAGAAATATGTAGACGTACAAAACAGTTGTAGAGGTACAATATCAGTACTAGGCTATTGAAGTAGACATACTACATCAGAACTACAAGTTGTAAATCAGTACTATAAAACTTTAGAAGTACTACACAGAAGCATGACACTAGTAGTGGTAGTAATACTAAATCAGTACTATATAAACGTAGAACTACACAATATGATGAAACTGTAGAAGTTCTACACGAGTAGACACTAGTAATAGTAGCAGTACTACTACATTAGTACTATGAGACTGTAGTAGCAGTACTGCGGGGGGGGGGGGGGGGGGGGTCCCGGTCTCGGGGGTCTTTGGTGGTCTCAGACCTGAGAGTCCAGCAGCTGGATCTGGATCTGGTAGTCCTTCAGGGGTCCAGGTTGGTTCTTCAGGTCCTGCAGAGCCAGTCGGACCGCTGGTTCCAGGCCCCCGGTCCGGTTCCCCCAGCCGGGGACAGAACCGCCCGGCAGCATCCAGAACACGGGCAGAGGCTGGACCTGCTGGGCCGGACCGACGGCCAGCCAGCAGAGCAGGACGCAGCCCAACGCAGACATCTTCACTTCCTGTCAAATCCTCCACCTGCCTGGTGGAGCTGCAAGATTAAAGCTGAGAGGATCAGGCACACACACACACACACACACACACGGGCCATATGTTTCACCCACCTGCTGCAGACTGTTTATCAGACTGTAACATGTGAGAAGTCCTGCACACTGCTGGTACTTCAAATGTTTCCATCGTCTATTTTACATTAAAAAGTTTATCGTATATAGCCCCCCCCCCCCCCACACACACACAAAAAACATTTTTTGAAAATGCCTCTTCCCACAAAATCAGATTCATCTCATGTTGGAACCAATAAAATATTAAATACTTACAGTGTGTAAACTGGAAATATTTGTGAGACCAGATCAAAAACTCAGAATGTCTCCCCCTGCTGGCCGCTCAAGGAACGTCAATGACAAAGACTGACACACAGACACAGTGAAGGAATCTGCAGTTTGTTGTTCACAAACTATTTTTATTGTTTTGTACAAAATAAATGTAACTGACAGAGGAAGAGCCTCTTAAAAAAACAAAGAAACACAAGCTCTGATTGGCTCAAAGTGTCCAAAGTGTGTGTGTCAGCGGGGCAAGCCACTGCTGCACATCACCCAGTGCACCGGGTTCAAACATGGTGTCAGCTTGGTCCTTTGGGAGCCTCCCTGGTCCTCCCGGTGTGGCGGCCCCCCACCCTTCCCCTGGCTCCACCTCCACCTCCACCTCCTCCACCTCCTCCTCCTCTCTTCCTGCGGTGCGCCGGCCTGGGCCCGCTAGAAGCCCCGCCCCCTTCCCCGCACGCGCCCGGAGTCCACAGGGGGTCGTAGTGGCCGGGCGGCTGGTACCCGGGCTGCTCGGGGTCCGGCGGCACGGTGGTCAGGAGGACCCAGATGGCGGGCAGGTTCCTGCTGACCGTGAGACTGTCCAGGCCGGCGGCGGGTTCCAGCGGCTCCCACACCTCCACGGCGGTGCGGTACTCCAGCCGGGTCAGCTGGTGCAGGCCCTTCACCCGCCGCTTCACCATCTCCACGCAGGTGATGGCCTTAGCCACGCCCTTCCCGCTGGCCGTGAACACCAGCTGCCTGCTGGGCTCCGCCCCCTCGTCCTCCGGGGAGCGGGGCTTGTTCTCCACACGGCTCAGAGCCAAGCGCAGCAGGTTCCGGATCTTACTGCCGTCTTTCACCACGATCTGTGGCGTGTCTGCGGGCAGGCCGGGGAACGGACACACACACGCAGCCTCCACACTGCGAGCTTTACTGTAGTTCTCCATCTGCACACACACACACACACGATTCCAGGTGATTTTTGTGTAAAGACATCTTACGGTTTAGGACCATGCTGGCCTTAGCAGCTCAAGAAGCAGACTTGTGATGGGACTGAGGGCATGACCTTTGACCCCCCCATCAGGTCCTGAAAGCTTCATAAAGTTGCTGCATCCTATAAGATAAATACAACCAGTAGATGCAGAAGAAACTATATACCAGGGGTGTCAAACTGATCTTAGTTGAGGGGCCACATCAACCTCATCTGACCTCTGGAGGCCCAACAAGTCAAACATCACATATTAAACTGCAGATACGGACAAATGTCAAAGTCTTTCCTTCTTTTGATTCTTTTGTAACTGCAAGAATTTGCCAGTCTATTCTGAAATATACATATTAAAGGAAATCAGATATTATATTTGCAAAAAAACCCCTCAGTCACCTGTACCTGGTATCGTATTCAGGATTAAAACAATTTGTCATCATCTGGAAGTTGTTTTGAGTATACATGTCTAAAGTATCACTTCACATAAGTTGGACTCATTGTTTTATTGTGAAAGGTGTTGCGTCATGTGACCTCCACAGGTGCATTAATGTCGGGGGTCAAATTCTGACCAAGGGCGGTTTTCAATGTCATTTTTGCCAATCTAGTGTTTTTAGATCAGCCTCTGTCAGTTTTCACTTTTATACGTCACACTTCAAAAATCCCATGGCGGCCGGATTCGATGGTCTGGTGGGCCGCATGTATTATACTCATAGAGGGTTGAGAATGTATGACATGTTCTAGTTTATTTAATGTGCTTCGTGTAGTTTGGACGCCTGAACGCCTCACAGAGAGCAGAACTCCAGAAGGAAGGAGTTCGTTCACTCCAGACTGTTGGTTCCCTCATAGAACCAGACTCAGAACCGGTTACACAACTCGACCCGCCAGAGAGAGAAGCTGCTCGAAACCCTCCGAGGAGCAGGAAACTACCGGCAGCGGGTGGAACTCACATCATTAAACTCCATGCGGGTTCGGAAACGAGGGTTCTGTGCATCAGACGGAGGTCGTTTCCTCCGCAGAGCGTGAAAAACAACCGGCGAGCGGCTAAGCTACAAGCTAACGGCGGAGTGACACGACCACGTGATCAAGTGTGTTTCGTCTTGAACGGGGAATAAAAGATAAAAGCAGAAACTGACCGTCGAGCTCCGTTCGGCTCCCGCGGGTTCCTGTGTCCAAACACTAGTCCATCCAGACCGGAATGGCTTTACGGTGCCGCAAACTGACGTCAACTGTCGTAAACGCGCCATCAGGTCTGTAGTTTTTACTTGTAGTTCTTTGACAATCATAGATGCGAAGCAGGTAGAAAGTTAAAGATGAAGCAGGCCGAACTACAGATATAAATCACGTAGAAACACTCACACACACACACACACACACACACACACACACACACACACACACACACACACATATATATATATATACATATATATATATAGACACACACACACACACACATATATATCAGGTAGAACCAGATAAATAAAATTTGGTAGAAACGGTTATGTAAAGCAGATACAACCAGCTGTAAAGCATGTAGAAACAAAGACAAAAAACAAACAAACAAACAAAAGAAAAAAAAAATATACATACATACAAACAAACACACATACACACAGGTACATATACTGTAGAACCAGATATATAAAGCATTTAGAACCCCAAATGAATGAGAGAAACAGAGATTTAATGCGGGGGCAACCACAAGTATGTTATTCTTATTGGAGAAACATGTTCCGTAAGGTTATGATAATTGGACTCTGAGAAAATAGATCCACATGTTCTCATTAAAATGCAGCATGTCCCAAACACATACTGTACAACTTTATTCAATCATTGAGGGTTCACAATGAGACGTTAAACGTTTAAGAGCGGTTCCTGTCCAACACAACTCACAAGGGTTCCTCACAGTCTGACAATTTAATGCTGTGTTCTTCCTCCTGTTGCCCACCAGGGGGCAGATTAGTTCATGTGGTTCCGTTTTCCACTAACAGGAAATCGCTCATGCGACTTCCAAAGTTTTTGTTCGGAGCATAGGTAATAATTTGGCGTCTTTTCGGAGGTACCGCACATCACAACCTCCTCGTCCTCCACGCTGCTGCTGACGCCACGAGGCGTCTCCAGATAGTGACGTCCAAATGAGGCTTCATGAGGCTTTGAACCCTTTTGGACCATTGCGTTCAAAATTGGTTCGTTACTCGAAGCTTCATTCATTAAAAACTTGGGGGTCGTCTGCTGGCGTATTGGTTGTACTGCAGCCATCCAAGAGGCCGACGACCCCTAGCAAGTGTGCACTTGGATTATTGTTGTATTTGTACACTTTTGTTATTATTATTACCCTGGTTGGTAACTTCTACTCTGTGTTTTATACCTCTGTGTTTTTGTATGTCCTTGTATGTATGTTGACTACTGGACACACGAATTTCCCCTCTGGGGGATTAAGAAAGTTTCTGTTTCTAAATAAAACTGAAGCGGACTTCATTTCATGAGTTGCTTTTCCTTCTTGCTCTATCCTACCAATACTTGGCAATACTTTATTGTCATTCAACAGAACGAAATTTTCTCCTCAGGCCAGCATTAAATAAATAAATAATGAATAATAGATAAATAAACCATTGCCAAAATCATTGCTTATTATTGCTTGTTTTAGTTATATATATATATATATATACTAACTCTAACTATGCAGATAAAAATAATATATTGACTTATAATTTTTACACACACACACACACACACACACACACACACACACACACACAGACACACACACACACACACACACACACACACACCCCACACACACACACACATATATGTATATATAAAATTATTTTGACAATATATTTAATATTTTATGTACATGGGGGCATTGGGGGTATGATGCTTGGATGAACTGCAGGGTGCTTTTTTAAAATGTTTATTAAATTTAACTTTAAAAACACCAGTTTCTCCACAGTCGAGGGTTTTAGGCGGTTTCTCTTTTTGTAGACAATTTCCCCTGCTTTAGAAAACACCCTCTCGCAGATAGGCAACGCATAGCGCGTCTTCATCCAGTTTAAACATAACTGAGACCCGCCGGTCTTTCAAAGCCCATTGAAGTAAACCAGTCAGCTGATTCAGTCTGGGTGAACCGGTGAAGTGGTCCAGACGTCATCAGTCACGTGATGTGACGCCAGCTCCAGAGCAGCACTTCAGAAAAAAAACCCTACCGAGTTTTGGGGCGTGGTTTGAAGCTCTGTGTCAGAGGTAACATCACTATCTCCAGAAAGAAGCGACGAAAAGAAGGATCATCCGTTCCAGAAGCAGCGAGACGCTCATGGGACTTCCTGGTTGTTCTACTCTGACAAGATTCTTTATGAGTTTGACTGAAAGAGCAAAGACCCAAAGTGTCAGCCCTGAGCTCGTTACCACTTGCGTTTATGGGATCGGTGGGCGTGAATGCTGGGCCCCGAGAACTGTGCATAGTAAATGGTAATTAGATTTCACTATAATAGCGCTTCCCAACTGCTTCAGCAGTCCCAAAGTGCCTTACATTGTAGATCACATTCACCCATTCTGCTAGAGCTAACTGCTGCTAAATCTATGCAAGGTTTATGTCAAACATGTGGGCACGAATGAAATGATTCAAAACTATTATTAAAAAAAAAATGCATAATGACACACAAAACAAGCAAACAATGCAAAGCAAAACACAAGTAAATAAATAACTAACAATCCAAAAAGGAGTATGAAGCTTAAACTTATTCCACCTCAACAGTCAGTCATTCTACACCCAATTAGTTATTTATGTTCAGATTTATAAAAAAAAAAATCAAAATTAACAATAACAATAGTGAATAAATTATATATAAGTAATATAGATATATATAAATCCCTATTTCACCAGTGTCACGGCCCGTCCTCCTTCCTATACAGAGTGAAAACTGTTTTCTTGAACTGGGTGGTGTTGGATTCTGCCTGAGCTCCACCTCCAGTCCATTCTCAACCTCAGTCCACCTCCTGGGAGACAAAACCACTTCATGTTGTGCAAAAGCTTCACTTTTAACTTGAAATCCCCTCTCCAGTTGTAAGTCCCATCTTTATCAACAAAAACAAGTTTTGAATATTTGTCGGACGTTGGTCGTTTATTGCTGTATACATTATTTGTGTTGTTTGAATTTGTACCAAATCAGTGAATTTTAGTACTTTTGATTTTAAGAAGAGTGAATTTGTATGATTGATATACGGCCCTGAATTTTTTTTATTTTTTTTTATTTGAACAAAATACCATTCAGGACTTGTCCAGCAAAAAGCATTATACACTTATAAAAATATAAATTATACAATTTAAAAACAATTAAAACAACTTCAACAAGTCTAACTGAATAATTTTACCATTGAAATCAGCCTTTTACTTCATTGAGCAATGAAGTACTTATTCATATGTTTTTTGAACATGTATCATGTTCGATTTCCAACTTATTTTATCCTCAATTATGACGCCAACAAACTTATTTTCATGAACTCTCTCGATCTCCACACCATCTACCTTTAACTGCATTCGTCCTCTTTCATCCTGCTGCCAGAAGTAAACCCGCCGCTGATGCTGGATAAATGGTAGTAAATCTGAGACTCAGCGTGGGTTTGTCTTTATTCTATTTGTTTGTTGGAGTTTGGACAGGACCGCTCAGACGGACACGTCTCACTGTTGATCCTTCTGAAGTCGTGTAACATCAGTGTTTCTGGCTCTGGATGCATTTTGGATTGTATACGACTGACAGCCGCTGCAGCACCAGCACACTCCTGGAAAGCAGCCTGTTTTTTCTCTTTCCTTTGCTTTCCAAATGTTTTATGTCTGTTTAATATAAAGTGCTCATATCCAGCACTTCATTCATCACTCGTCCATGTTGCGTCAGCCACCACGGACTTTTGTTCACGTGTCAGTCGGGCGTTAAAGCTTGAAATGTTCCCGTATTAAGGACAATCTTTGCTTTTAACGTCTCGATGGGACGTTTGCAGCTGGATACATGCTGGATTCCTGGGGTTCCTGGAGGTCCCTGTGTTAGGCCATTGTTTCCACGGAGGATGTGGAGGACCTGTACATATTGGGATTAATGATAGCAGGTATGCTGCTGATTGGGGCTGGAGGCTTTCTGATCTATTGCAAAGTTGAGAAGACGCTAGCAGCTGCATTGGGAAGGCTGCCTATCGTCACTGAAGGACTGTGCCGAGCTTTGAACGCTCAGACTCATGTGATAAACGAACTCAAGAGTACGCAAGTCACGACTCTTGAACGTTTACGCGGAATTGAAACCATCTGGAGAATATTAGAACTTGGTTGCAAAGTTAAAATCTTGGCAATAATGGAGCAGCATTGGAGATCACAGACACTCAAGGTCGACAGATAAAGCTGAATTACCTGAACGAAAACAAACTTAATCTACATTTCGGATTTCCAGACACCCAGTCGCCAAGGCTGGTGTTTTGTCTTCAACTCTCCTGGATGTGATTGAGATATGTTGTAAACTGTCTGTGCTAATGCCTCAATGTGCCTGAGGTGGATTTTTTTTCTAATTACAGACTGTAATTGTCTTTTTTTCCTCCTCTCCTCACCTCTTGTTGTCCTTCTTTCCCCCACACTTCTAAGTAATTTCATTGTACCTGTTACAATGACAATAAATGCCATTCAATTCAATTCAATTTTAAAACTTTAAAGGATTTTCATTTTGAACTTTGTCTGTCGTGAAAACGTACAGTGCCATTCCCCAACCAGTTGTATGATGAATTCAACGACCACCTTCAAGTGAATCCATATCTCCACATGCAGCTGTCGTGGTTTGTGTCGGGAAGAAACGCAGCAGTGTGACACGATACGACTGGACAAAAAGACGATCCCAGGCTGAGACCTCTCATTCCACGTTCAGGAGACACTTGATGGTCTTGGTGGGAATCCTCGGTTCGTTGTGCTCCATCGAGGCGACGCCTCGCAGGGGAAGATTGGTGACGACTCAAAGAAAGTCACAGCCGTGTGACTGGAACAAGATTCCATTTGGTTTCACGAATGCTCCGTCTCCTTTCCAAAGCAGCCCCGAAGGACCAGGAGACAAGACATGGGTTTCGTACTTCGGACAATGTTTTGGCACATAGTAAAACATTTGAGCAGCAGACGACAGCAGGATTACAGAATACAACTGAGACCAAACAAATTGGGACCTCAGAGGTACATTATGTTGGCAAGGTCATCCCGACTGAAATCACAGCTGTGCAAGTAGAATGTATCTCCGGGAGAAGTAGAACTCAATTTGTTAAAGCTTTGTAACGCATTGCTTCTCAGTGAATCAGCCCCACTCACTGAGTGATCACAGCTGTTGTAACTGAAATGTAAAGCTTTTTTTCGCTCCCAATCTGCCACAGTTCTGAGTTGCAGATATTTTTCCCTGCAATTAATGAAAGATAAAGATCAGGTCTTCATGGCAAAGTAGCACCGTGCTGCAGTGCAGAGAGAACAAGACCGTATGAGGGAACATGTGGGAACCATCAGAGAAAGCAAACATCCCACCCTGACACTATGACATTGAACCCTATGTGTTTACTCATTAACATGAGATGATGTCATGCTGTGAGGCTGTTATACCCCCCCTGCCCCACTCCGCCTGATCTCAGAGGTAACTTTAGGTTTACAGTCGCAATTCCGCTCCAGCTGTGAAGCATTCCAACATCCAGAAACTCTATAAACTTTGAGTTTAATGAGCAGCTCGGATAGCTGCTGGCCATGACTCTGATTCAGCTCACAATTGGAAGTATTTCCATCTCCATCTCTCCGTATCGGAGGTGTTTCTGTCTCCATCGCCTCTATCCAAGACGACTTCTTCCTGATTCATTTTGACGCTCACCTGTCTCGTCTCCATCGTAGTCTACCTGCCCTTCTTGTCTTTCCTTCCTCCGTGTGTCTGATGATGCGATACATTTCATGTTTCCCTCGTGTATATAAACCCCCGTTCAGGAGGTTAGTATTGGAGTGATGTGATCTCTGCTGCTGGTTCTTGTCAGGGGGTGATATTGAGTGTACAGACGAGAGTGAAGAGGGAAATGGAAACAAAGAGAAAAATTACGACGTACCAATCCATACCAGAGGCTGGCATTCACCCAGGTGACGAACAGCCACTAGTTCAAATGTCAAAGAATTTCCAGAATGGCAGGGACGCCTTCCCAGATCAAATGATATTCTGTCTCCCGATTAATACTTCAAGCTGCCGTTTTCCTGAAGGTATCCTGGAATTAATTTCAGAGCAGTCAAATCTGTTTGCTATAGAGTGCGACACCAACAACCTCGCGACTAAAGAACTGGAGCAGCGCAGCAGTCTACATGTCACAGTGTGGATGTTTTGGAATGACGCCAGCCAAGAGTCCCCGGTAGACGACACCATGAATCTGAATAGTTGGGAAGCCGTTAAGAAAGCCGTCCACTTCAATATCAGTGAAGCAGGAACACAGGGGCCTCCAGACAAGGTCCCAAGATCGATCTGGCCACCGGATGATGATCTCAGGTCAAAGTTGGAAAAACCACCACAATGCTGGCTGTCGATGAAAAGATGGTCCGTTCAAAGGAAGAAACAAGCCAAACCACATGAATGAGGACTTGTGTGAGACTTTAACCACACATGTTGTTTTCGCCTTTATTTCACTTTTCCTCAGAAACATACTCTTAGAAATCTGGAAGGCATGTTGGCCTCCTCCTCCTCCTCCTCCTCCTCCTCTTCCTCCCTAGGAGCCAGAACAAACACCCCCCCCCCCCACATGTTTCACTTCTACAGAAATTCAGCATAATGTCTGTTTCTTGGCCACAACACACCCACACACACACACACACACACACACACACACACACACACACACACACACACACACACACACACACACACACACACACACACACACACACACACACACACACACACACACACACACACACACACACACACACACACACACACAGACACAGACAGCCATCCGTTGTTTCATTCACGCCAACAGCGTCATTAATCAACGAACAGTTTTCCTCGCAGTCCTCTGCTGTCAAACGACTTTCTCGAATGGTTTTAATTCACATTAACTGGCTTTAGAGCACTTGGGGAGAAATCAATATGGAGGGGATGTCTGTCAGACTGTGACCATGTAATAGGAAATAATCCATCAATATTTACTTCCATCCCATCTATCTATCTATCTATCTATCTATCTATCTATCTATCTATCTATCTATCTATCTCGTTGTCCCTGATGACTGTTTCCTATCTTCTTTCTCTTCTCCACCGGAGCTCGTGAAGCTTCACCATCTCTGTTCACTGGTTCCAACTAGACAAAACCATTCCCACCGCTCTATACTTTCCCCCAAATCTATCCATCTATCTATCCATCCACCTCCTGTGTTATGCAGACTTTCAAAGCGGAGGTGCTTGGCGGTTGCCGGTGTTCTCTGCAGGTCACAAGAGGAGCTGGAAAATGTCTGTGAGGCCTCCTGACAGGCTTCTGAGCCGGTGATGAGGAGGTGACCCTCAACATGTGCTCAACAGAGGAGGAAGCAGCTACAGCTCCACTTGCTCCTCCTGCAGCATGGTTTGTACCTCACATGTAAATAAAAAAAAGTGTCTTTGCCTCCTGCAGGTTCTCACAGGAGATGTTCTTCACAATGGAACCACCAGTGAGACGGGAAGAATTCAAGTCAAACATAAACCAGAATCAGGAGTTTCCTCTGAATGTGAGGAACGCTCCAGCTGAAGCTGATTAAAAACCTGTCAGAGCAGTGCTGTTTCATCTCCTCCTCCTCCTCCTCCTCCTCCTCGTTCCTCACCTTGGAAGGAGGAGTTTTGGCCAGGAGGCGTCTCCTGCTCCGACACGTCTGCACCTCCCTACATGGCCGTGGGAGTCGTGGGCTTTGCGTGTGGAGAGCGAGGACGAGGACGAGGAGCAGCACATCGGTGAGTCTGGGAGCGAATGAGGAGCAGCAGTGAGGTGTGCAGGGATTTCTCCTGCAGGGAGCGAGGGAGGCGCAGAACACATGCAGAGGCAGACTTAGGAACATTTGTAAAATGTTTTTTGTTTTTTCTAGAGAAGGTCAGACTGATGAGTGAATGGAGAAGAAATGCTTGGTTGTAGAAAAAGAGCAGACATGTAGAAACCAGCAGAGAAGAAATGTTGGTGTGAAGTCAGCCGGAGTGAACTCATGATATTTATACAGAAACGTGCAGATCCAAGCAAAATGCATTCAAACAAATGAAGGGGCATGCACAGGAAGGAAAAGACATGAGTAGAAATGTGTCCAAATGAGCAAAATTGTGTGTCCATGCTACAGTTTAAGAATCAGCAGAAACACAGAAAACTGCTCAGGTGAAGAGCAGGAAAGCATCTCATTGGATGCCCAGGTGAAGAATGGTCAGAAATGTGCCTGGAAAAACTGCAGAAAACAGTAGAAATCTGCAGAAAAGAGGTGAAATGTGGAGGAAAAAATACGTTTGTGGCACTCAAATTAAGAAAATATGGAAATGCACAGAGACAAGAGGAGAGACGAGAAAGATAGACAATCTGTGGAAATGTGCAGAAATAATGTGATCAGTCAGTGAAAAAGCTTTTCTAGTTTGTGTGAAAAAAAAGCAGAGTTGAGCGTGAATGTGAGGAAAGAAGAGCGTCGACTGCATGTAGCAAATGAGCAGCAATGATTTGAAATAATAAAGAAAATGTCGAAATGTGTGAATGTCTTTGTTGTGGCGTCCCACAGAGGAATGTAACAAAACCAAAATGAGCTTTAATGAGCAGAAACACACACACACGCACGCACGCACGCACGCGCTTCATGTTCATCCATATGTTCACATTTGGTTTCATTCCTGCTGGACAGAAATTTGATTTAAGGAGGAGAGAAGAGTGTGTGTGTGTGTGTGTGTGTGTGTTACAGTGAGGAGGACTACTCAGAGTTTGGAGGTTCTGCAGTCTGAAGCATTCCAACATGAACAAATTAATCTGCTCTGAGTTGAATTCTGATCACTGAAATCTCGATTCAGTCATCAGATGTATTTATTTAAATGAGACTTATTCACCTATAAAATATTGTAATTAACATGAAAACCCAAGTGAATCAAAAACAACTGGAAACTATATGAAAGAGACAGAACTCTGAGAATGAATTGAGTTCAGATGAGGAAATTGAAGTTTCAAAGCTTCTGAAGTGATGTAATTGATGTGCAGAGCTACTTGATGAATGTGTGTTTACACCAGGTGAGACTGCTGCTGTCAGAACTCAATACAAATATATCTATGAAGAGAAATCCACAAACGTTGTGGTGATGAATGAAAACATGAGAAAAGATGATTTCAGAGCTGCAGTGAAATGATAAATCTACATTGAGGTAATCAGATTACTTCATTAATGACAGAATTTCTATTTTTGTCCTTCTGTGCAGTTTTAAAAGTCCTATTTGTTTCCCTGAGTCAAGAATACGGTTCCCCTCACAGAATGAACCTGTTTGTGTTCTTGTGTTTGAGATTGTCTCTTTAGTCTGAGATTGTCTTTAGTCTGAGATTGTCTTTAGTCCGAGATTGTCTCTTTAGTCTGAGATTGTCTTTAGTCCGAGATTGTCTCTTTAGTCTGAGATTGTCTTTAGTCCGAGATTGTCTCTTTAGTCTGAGATTGTCTTTAGTCCGAGATTGTCTCTTTAGTCTGAGATTGTCTTTAGTCTGAGATATTGTCTTTAGTCTGAGATTTTGTCTTTAGTCCAGATTGTGTCTTTAGTCCGAGATTGTCTTTAGTCTGAGATTGTCTCTTTAGTCTGAGATTGTCTTTAGTCCGAGATTGTCTCTTTAGTCTGAGATTGTCTTTAGTCTGAGATATTGTCTTTAGTCTGAGATTTTGTCTTTAGTCCAGATTGTGTCTTTAGTCCGAGATTGTCTTTAGTCTGAGATTGTGTCTTTAGTCCAGATTGTGTCTTTCGTCTGAGATTGTCTTTAGTCGACATTGTCTTTAGTCTGAGATTGTGTCTTTAGTCTGAGATTGTGTCTTTAGTCCGAGATTGTCTTTAGTCTGAGATTGTGTCTTTAGTCTGAGATTGTGTCTTTAGTTCGAGATTGTGTCTTTAGTCCAGATTGTGTCTTTAGTCCGAGATTGTCTTTAGTCTGAGATTGTCTTTAGTCCGAGATTGTCTTTAGTCTGAGATTGTGTCTTTAGTCATAGATTGTGTCTTTAGTCTGAGACTGTGTCTTTAGTCTGAGATTGTGTCTTTAGTCTGAGATTGTCTTTAGTCTGAGATCCTGTCTTTAGTCTGAGATCCTGTCTTTAGTCTGAGATTGTGTCTGTAGTCTGAGATCCGGTCTAGTCTGAGATTGTGTCTTTAGTCCGAGATTGTCTCTAGTCTGAGATTGTCTTTAGTCTGAGATCGTGTCTTTAGTCTGAGATTATGTCTTTAGTCTGGGATTGTGTCTTTAGTCTGAGATCGTGTCTTTTGTCTGAGATTGTCTTTAGTCTGAGATTGTGTCTTTAGTCCAAGATTGTGTCTTTAGTCTGAGATTGTCTTTAGTCTGAGATTGTGTCTTTAGTCATAGATTGTGTCTTTAGTCTGAGATCCTGTCTTTAGTCTGAGATTGTGTCTTTAGTCTGAGATCCTGTCTAGTCTGAGATTGTGTCTTTAGTCCGAGATTGTCTATAGTCTGAGATTGTGTCTTTAGTCTGAGATTGTCTTTAGTCTGAGATTGCATCTTTAGTCTGAGATCCTGTCTTTAGTCGGTGATCGTGTCTTTAGTCTGAGATTGTCTTTAGTCTGAGAGTGCGTCTTTAGTCTGAGATCCTGTCTTTAGTCGGTGATCGTGTCTTTAGTCTGAGATTGTCTTTAGTCTGAGATTGCGTCTTTAGTCTGAGATCCTGTCTTTAGTCTGTGATCGTGTCTTTAGTCTGAGATTGTCTTTATTTTGAGATCCTGTTTTTGAGATCCCACCGATATCAAGGCAAAACTTTTTCCATTTAAAAGTATCTTCCTAACACATGAAATAACACCAGAAACATGTCTGCCCACACGATAACATTGCAAACTGCAGTATTTATAGACATGGAAGACAAAACATGAACAATGATAATTTTGGACATAGCGTGATTTGTTAGGACCGACGACAGAACTGCTGCCTTGCGTCAGACCACTGGACTTTAAAACCAACAAAAGACAAAACAGCATGAACATCTGTCGTGAGGATCAGGTAAAAACTTCTGGAAGTTTTTCACCAGGTGATCGAGAACACGGCCAAACGGTCTTGTGGTGAGACCTCTAAGCTTGAGTTGGTCTGGAACTCATAAAAGGGAGAAAGACGAGCGAGGCTCAGAGAGAATTATCTACGAAACACCTGAACGCTCCTCCTGTTCGCTCCAATCATCCCTGGCTCAAGCAAATTTATGAGGATGGAGAGGGGTGGTGTAACATCAGCTCCGGGTAAGGGGGGGGGGGTGTTTACGTGATCTGTCTCCTGTGTTTACTGGCCCAGTGCAGACGGGACCGACAGCCTGCAGCCTTTTTTGGTCCGGGTTTACATTTCACACAGGATCGTTTTAGGGAGGATCAGCAGCCAATCACACCATCAAATGTGGAGGTTTGTGGAGGTCAGCGGAGGCGTTTGAAGCTCTGTGGAGGACAATGGAGGTGTGTGGAGGTTTTGTCACTCCTCCATCATACCAGCACAGCGTCAGTCCTGTCCCACAAAATACGATCAAATTCTTCACCTTTGAAACACTTTGCATATTTGTTTTTTTTTTTTGGTACTTTCATCCACTTTTCTTGATCTTTTGTTAATTTCGCACCCTTCCTTGTCCTCATACTCTTGTGCCATAAATTCTCTGATTTTATTAGTTCCATGTAACTTGGCATTGTTCTCTGCCTTTGCGCTGACTTTGTATCTCCACATGTTTAAAGATGTATGTTTTATTGCTCTCTTGTGTCACTTTGCCGCAGTCTGTGCTGGTTTTGGGCCTCTTCTTGTGTTGGTTGGTTGTCGGACGTTCTTTGTGCTGCAGGTGTGAGTCTGAGCCTGCTGTGGCCATTGCTGACGTTCCTTTGAGCCAGGCAAGGACCGCTGACTGTGGCTCTGTAGGACCAACATGTCTTTGAATTCTCCGTCTCCACTTCCCAGAGAGGGTGCAAGAAGAACCAGGGAAGAAAACCAGAAACGCTGAAACATCATAGATCAGATCTGGTGTGTGTGTGTGTGCGTGCAAAAGAGAGAAACAAGGAGTCTGTGGTTTCCTTCACTGTGATTGGTCCTTGTCTTTCTGCTGTTGATTGGTGGATCAATCTAAGAGGAGGAACTCCAGTTTTGAACATGTAGTTTGTCTTTGTTTGTTTGTTTTCCTGTTTATTTTTCCCGTCTCTGTTTGTCTCATTGTCCATTGTTCAGTTTCTTTTCCTGTTGGTTTGTTTGTTGTTTACCTCTTTCTTCCTCGCCCCCTCGTCGGTTGGTTCAAGAGGTTTTATTTCTATACGCGCTGATGTAATCAAGTCCTTCACATAAAACTGAGCCGAATTTAAATCTACTGAAACTCCATGATTGGACGCAGATGGCCACATTGCTTTCTCCTGTGCCCCGGGGCCCCTGGGGGCCTTTTGCTGTAGATGGACACTCCCCCCGCTCCTCCCGGGTCTGTTTCCAATCGGCGGTGCTCCAAACAGCGCTCTATACGTTAAAACCAACAAATTCCTGCGTTTGGAGCTCAAACGGGAACTTCTGCCTTTCAAACAGTGGAGTCAATAAATCACTGGGCTGTAGACGCCTGCAAAAGCAAGAGGAGGTGGGGGGGCGGCGAGGGGGGAGACGAGACCGGCCAAGAGGGTTAATGTTAAATTGACACTTTCACACGCGACACCCAACAAGCAGCAAGAAGAAACCTTCACAGAAAACCCGATTTGAACCTTGCAGACCGAAGTTCCTCTGCTCTCAGACGGAGACGAGGTCGCCTCCCCACAAAATCCAAACCCATTAGATAATGTCTCTGAAACGATACCTTAAAGGAACCCAGCGGGTTCTCCAGTTTCCCTCGCAGGGGTGAAATGATGATGATGAGCTGGAGATGTCTTCATGGAGCTGCTCTGAGAGACGGGAAGCAAAACCGATTAAAGAGGTTCTCTGAACGCTTTTCTTTTTTTTTACTGTTTCAAGATCTCCATCAGTCGCCACAGTTGTGACGAATTATGTTTCCTCTTGCGGCACTCATTTTCCCAGCATGCTTGTGCTGAATACTCCCACACTTTGTTTGGTGTTGTTAACGACACCTGCTCAACGTGAGTCAGGGTGGGTTGGTAGACCAACGCTCTCAGCTCCAACAGTGTGTGTGTGTGTGTGTGTGTGCGTTGTGAGGTGTCTTCCTTCAGCTCTGAGGCTCCTCAGACCCGGCGTTTCCCCTGTGTGGTCCCTCCGTTTCCCCTCGGTGAGCGCTCTGCGGCTCCTCTGCGCCACAGCTGCTCGCCCCTTTCCCTGCTTTTCTGACTAAATGAAGCAGGGGAGGTAAACAGAGCTGCAGGGTAAACTGTACTGAGGGGCTCCTCTACATCAGCCTGTCACAGCACTGATTAGCCTCACATGTAAACCCGACCCCCCCCCCCCCCCCCCCCCCCTCCTCCCCTCCTCCTCCCTGGCAGCTGATTAAAGGCAGACGTGTTGTTTACAAGGCAGAGCTCACGTGTTTCTACATGAACGTCCTGCCATTAGAGAGGGCGTGTTCACATTGGGCTGAAGGCCGCTTCGCCTCACCACTGTCAATTACCAGAGTCTGCGGGGGTGAACCCTTCGGGGTGCAGTTCTACTGGAGAACGTTCTAGGACTGTGATAAAGCAGAAACACTATTGAGGTCGCAGAGGAACACTGTAGAACTAGACACACACTGAGATCCGTCTCTGAGTGTGTATGGGGTCGTGATGGCACGACAAAGAAGCCCAGACATCTCTGTCCAACTTCCTCCAGCAGATCAAGAGATAGAATCTCTCCGGAGAGTCCCGGGCCGGCATGGAGCCTCCTGCCGGCCGGACGTGCCTGATAAACCTCTAATTGGAGTCGACCGGGGGGCGCCAACCACATAAACACCCTCAATTAGCTCCAGTTAGTGCGAAAGAGGAGGAGGAGCTCGACTTTGAGTTTCCCTCGGATGGCTGAGCTCCTCACTCTATCACGAAAAGTGACGCCCGCTACTCTCCGGAGAAAACTCATTTCAAAGTCCATGACCATAGTTGAGGGTGGGGTTGAAGGGTGTAGGTTTCAAACACTCTTGTCGGTCTCGGTACAATCTGACAGGCTGTTCAGAGGCATGGATCCGTTGTGAAGACTAAATCTCTTTTGGTCTGATTCGCCATGTGCTCCTCCTCCTTCACCTCCGCCCGTTTCAGCCATTTTAACCGTGTTTGCATTGATCAGCTGCTTCATTTATTATGAATATTTATCTGCCCTCCACTGTTTCACACTGATTGGTTTTGGGTTCTTTTGCGTATTGAAGCAAATAAGATCTGGGTTTTCAGATCTTCTTCTCATTAGCGGCTCCTGATGTGTTTTAGCTCGTCGAGCTGAAACTGCAGGAACAAGCTGCGAGTCGCACTGGGACACAAACAAGTGATTAATTCAAAGAGGTTAAATAATGCCAGTAACTCACCAATTTTAACGGAACTCTAGCCAGAAAGATGTTTTTTTCCAAATGGGAGCCAGATGTGGCGGCCACTATAGAAACATCTGGCACATGAAAAGCACAAGCTCAAACTGCAGGATGTGAGGAGGAGATAAAGATGCTTGCAGATGTCGGCTGAGGATGAGGCGGAGACTAAACTGGTGGTGTAAACCAGGTGAAGCGTGGACTGCATCAGGCGGGGGCAGCAAGGTTATCAGAGGGTATCTCTGCAAGGTCAAAGGTCACGTTAGATCATGTGGTCAGTGATGACATCATCGGGTGTTTTGCTCAGAGTTCACTTTGTCCTGGGAAAAACCCACCAAGTGAGGAATTCCAAGGTGGTTGGAGTGGGGGTGGGGTAGGGGGAAGGGGGGGGGGGGGGGGGGGGGGTCTGGTTTTCATATGACGTGATTTGCAGGACCCCCCCCCCCCCCTCCCCCATGGCTGACCTGCCTCCAGATGTGTAACACATCATTGTTCTGCTCTTTCTTCAGGAAGAAAGAAACCAGAGAAGAAGAGACATGGAGGGGGGGTGGGCTCTCCTGCTCAGCCTCGTCATGGTAACGTGTTTCCATGGTAACAGCGCACAGATGACAGGTGGGTCCGATTATGGAGGTCCAGACCAGCACAGACTGGATCACAGCCAGCTACACATTTATATACTTCACACACACACACACACACACACACACACACACACACACACACACACACACACACACACACACACACACACACACACACACACACACACACACACACACACACACACACAGAGGAGCTGGCGTTACCTGGATCATGTGATTTGTTACTAACCCACCTGAATGTTTGCTGCTCGTCACGATGACCCAAAGCTTCACAATTGCACAAAAACCCACAACTGCTTGAGCGCATGACACGCACACACACAGACACACTGTGCAACATGCTGCAACATGCCAACGTCAACCCACAAAATATGTCTGTAAGTAATAATCAAAAATTAGATAAAGACACACAAACAGACATGAAAGTCTTGTCATCATTGAAAGATTGAACAGCAAGTGATACGGTTGCTCTTCTGTTGAATTTCTTAAAAAATAAATAAATAAATAGAGAGTAAAATCATATTTTTCATGATACTTTGTAAGTAAAATTTGACTTGCTGAATTGTCTTAAACTTTTATATGGGTTTTTTCAATAAACACAGTTGGTTACGTTGATGGAAAATAAATAAAAATACCAAGTTTAATTCCATATTTTACAACTTGCTCTGGATTTTATTATTAAAATCTCTGGCTATTCCTCGCTATTGCTGTCATTAATATTCCCACCACGAGAAGGTGACATTAACATAGTTCATTAAGAAACATATTTTTTATCAATAAAACTTGAATTTCTGAGGAACACTGATAAATATATATACTGCCAGAGTATATATAGACTTGGTTCACGGGGGCGCAGTATGATCGATGAGGCCGTTGCCTGATGAAGCCTGGAGCCTTTAGAACACATTCAACACAACAGAAACACCTTCACCACTGCTGCACTTGGGCTGTAGCGCGATTGAGAGACGCGGCGAGTCACTGCTGCTTCACGCAGCTTCACGCATCGCCCGCACGCTTCCGGTCGCTCTGAGCACCGCTCACTCTATTCCGGCGGCGCCGCCCGGTTCCCGCCGCTGACCGAGGCCTTCCCCCTCAGTCTGCACCCAGGAGGCGGTGGCCGACATCGTCTTCATGGTGGACGGCTCCTGGAGCATTGGCACAGAGAACTTTGAGCAGATCCGCCTCTTCCTGCACTCGCTGGTGAACAGCTTTGACGTGGGGCCCAACCACGTGCGCATCGGCTTGGTGCAGTACAGCACGACGCCGCGCACCGAGTTCCTGCTCAACACCTTCCAGGACAAGCAGGACATCCTGCGCTACGTGGCCCGGCTGCCCTACATGGGCGGCGGCACACATACCGGACTGGGCCTGAATTTCATGCTCCAGAACCACTTCGTGGAGGCGGCGGGGAGCCGGGCCCACGAGCAGGTGCCACAGATCGCCGTGGTGATCACCGACGGGAAGTCGCAGGACGACGTGGCGCTGTACGCCGACGAGCTGAAGAAGAAGGGCATCGTCCTCTACGCCATCGGCATCAAGGACGCAGACGAAGACCAGCTGATGGAGATCGCCAACAAACCGCACAGCCAGCACGTGTACAGCGTGTCCGACTTCCAGGCGCTGCAGGGCCTCTCCCAGAGGATCGTGCACACGCTGTGCACCACTGTGGAGGAGGCCAAACGCCAGCTGCAGCAGCTCAGCCCAGGTAACCTCACCTGAGGAGGAAAACATGGCCGCCTGCAGAGCGCCTCCGTTAAAAACACCCAGCAGATCTCTGAGCCGAGTCAGCTGAAGGACACTCGGACATCAGGTCCAAACACGTCAATGAAACAGGTGATCTGCCTCCTCGAGGGGACACAGGTAACACCACCTTCCCTTTGGAAGTTTAACAGCTGCACACAATGTTTTGTCAGTATGAGTGGTTTA
This sequence comes from Blennius ocellaris, assembly GCF_963422515.1. Classification (NCBI taxonomy): domain Eukaryota; kingdom Metazoa; phylum Chordata; class Actinopteri; order Blenniiformes; family Blenniidae; genus Blennius; species Blennius ocellaris. Next base: position 5,655,986 of record NC_137657.1, read on the forward strand.
CTCACACAGTCTGACATCATTTTTTTTTTTTTTACGAGCCCCGTCTACTGCACCACACGGTGGGACAGCTGCTAACAGCCGTCCGGTTTCTTCTGATGGATTTGAAATGAATTGGTATTCAGCGTAGCAGTCAGACCGGGACGTACCTTGTGTGAGGTTACATTTCAACCTCGTCTCCGGGCTAGTTCCAGCTTTAATGAGGAGCCCTGCAGAGTTTGTGGATTGAGTGAACCTTGGGTTCCTGTGGTGTCTGTTGAGATGTTTGCATGCGGTTATTTCCGAAACTGTGTGAAGTGTTTTAGTACCAACTGAGGACTGATGATTTTCTGCTGGTTCAAAGAGGCCAGTTAACTTTAATGGCTGACTCACAGCTGTACCAGCAGTTTATACAGTCCTCTCACTCAATTTACCAGGGAGTCAAACAATTCCACAAACAGACACCTTTTAGACCAGAAAGCACTTCTGGAAATAATATATTCATAAAAAACAAATCCCTGATTTCCGACTCCAATATGACTCCAAGATGGTGTGGCCACGTGTTGCCTGAGGTATGTTTGCTAACCATTTTACTTTGAAGACTTTGAAGTTACCTTCATATATAGTTTTCAGTCATTATACCTTTACATTTGTTTTATTCTCTACTTCTTCCTTTTTTGGTCATTTTATTATTTAAATGTGCTGAAAAACAGCCAGAATATCAATTTGTGCATCTGTCAGTCTATCTGTGTCCGATCATGTTAAGTTCTCTTGATTCTGCAGATTCTGACAGTCTTTCCTCTCCGCACTCTCAGAATGTGCCAAAGCGAGCGTGGCCGACATCGTCTTCCTGGTGGACGGCTCGTCCAGCATTGGCACCACAAGCTTTCAGGAGGTCCGGGTGTTCCTGCGTAGCTTCGTCTCAGGTCTGGACATTGGAGGAGACAAGGTGCGAGTTGGTTTGGCTCAGTACAGTGACGACCCGCACGAGGAGTTCCTGCTGAAATCCCACTCAGACAAGAAGAGCATGCTGGATGCCATAGACAACTTCCCCTACCGTGGGGGAAACACGAACACGGGCAAGGCCATGGACTTCATCCTTACCCAGTACTTCACTCGGGATGCTGGGAGCCGCGCTGAGCAGCGTGTACCTCAGTTCGCCGTCGTCATCACGGACGGCGACTCGGCTGACGACGTGGTGGCGCCGGCGCAACGCCTCAAGCGGCACGGTGTCATCGTGTTTGCCATCGGGGTGGGCCAGGCCAACCTGAAGGAGCTGGAGTCCATCGCTAACCGGCCGCCGCAACACTTCCTGCTCACCATTGACAGCTACCAGGCGCTGCAGCGGCTGACCGACGGCCTGCTGCAGACTGTCTGTCTATCCATGGAGGACCAGAGGCAAGGTGAGGGAAGAGCCTCAAGAGGCTTTCGCATGCCGTCATCTGGTCAGGACATACATCACTGCTCTATAAAATTATGCTGCCACATGATGGTCTGTGCAGTCAAAAGAGGTCTCAGACCCACTGCAATAATGCTGAGTCACTTTGAGCAGGTCAATGCTGAACAAAGCTGAACAATATCAAGCAATGCTTAGTAGTGCTAATTTAAAGCAACACATTTTCGTGCTGAATTATGCTTTTTGAGGCTAAAAACATCTGACCAATGATGAGCAACCTACAAATGCTGAGCTATGCTTAGTAAAGGCAGCAGTGTGAACAATGGTGAGTAATGTCTGCTGCTGCTTGATGTTGAGGAATGCTTATTGTTGGTTGATCTTGTTGTGCTGAGTAATCCATAATAATGCTACTGCAGTTTGATCCTTATTAATGCCAAGTCTTTCTTAATAACACAATACTCAGCAATATATAGTAAGCTCGAGGAGTAATTAGTAATGGTGAGTAATGATTTATAATGTGAATTTAAGCTGTGTTGTTGAGCTTTGACGTGGTCTTATCTTATCTCTGCATCTTGTCTGGTTCCTTGCAGCTTTGGCAGAGAAGTTCACCGATATTGTCTTCCTGGTGGACAGCGGCATCACGACGGCAGAGTTCCAGCTGGTTCGCAGTGTTCTGTTGCGTTTGGTCAACCAGTTGAATGTGGGTGCCATGGCTCACCAAATCGGGGTGGCTCAGTATGGCGCAGACACAAAGGTGGATTTTTATCTCAACGCTTTCAAGACCAAAGAGGAGACACAGGCGGGCATGCGGCGCTTCCGCCAGCGCCGAATCCAACCCAACGAGCCACGCAAGCTTGGTGCTGCGCTGCAGTACGCTGCCACAGAGTTGTTCACCATTGAGAGGGGGAGCCGAGCCGAGCAGGGCTACCGCCAGTTCCTGGTGGTCCTGAGCGGGAAGAACTCGGACGACCCAGTTGACAAAGAGGCGCGTCTGCTGAAATCTGAGGGCGTGACCGTGGTGGGCATGAGCGTCGGTGCCTCCATGAGTGAAATTCGCTTGATCTCCACTGCGCCATACAGCTACCCGTCCATCACCACCGCAGTGCCGATACTGAAGAGCATCTTCGAACGACAGGAAATGGAGAAGAATCTCACCGGAGGTTAGGGCAGCATCCTTCCAGTTCATACTCACTCTCATGGCAGCTGTTGTTTTTTTTTAAAGTCTTTCCCCCATTTAAAAGTGTTATTTTGAAAACTAGTTTCATGTGGTTGTATGGCAGTTTTGTTCTTGTTCAGACTAAGTAGTTTCGTACTAGTTTTAGACCAATTATAAACTGCTGTCTGTATTGATGTGGAGCAGTTTTCAACTAGTCTGACCATGAACATGCCATTCTTTGAGTTTGAGATAAAGATTGCTTAAAGACATGTAACTTAACGGTAGCCACTAACAACAAACGATGAGTTTCTCTGCTGATCCTGACATGACCGTATCTTAATGGTGTAGTGTCTCTTTAACGGATTCCTGGTTTCTTCCACAGATTGTAAAGCCGCCAAACTGGCCGACATTGTCTTCATCATCGACGAATCGGGAAGTATCACCACCCCCAACTTCCAGCTGATCCGGAGCTTCCTGCACTCCATCGTCAGTGGGCTGGAGGTTGGTCAGGCTCGAGTGCGAGTAGGCATCGTGCAATACAGTGACCGAGCCATGGCACAAGTCTACCTCAACACCTTCGACAACAAGAATGAGCTTCTGAATTTCATCAAAATCCTGCCATACCGTGGGGGCGGGACCAACACCGGAGCCGCCCTCAAGTTCACCAAAGAGAACGTCTTCACTAAGGCCAGAGGGAGCCGCAAGGACAACGGGGTCCAGCAGGTAGCAGTGGTGATCACCGACGGAGAGTCTCAGGATGAGGTGGGCCAGGCAGCAGCTGAACTCCGCCGAGCTGGCGTCACAGTTTACTCCGTTGGAGTAAAAGATGCCAACCAGGCTCAGCTGGTGGAGATGGCATCTCATCCGCCCAACAAACACGTTTTTGTTGTGGACTCATTCACCAAACTAAAACCTCTGGAGCAGAGCCTACAGAAGATCCTGTGTCACAACATCATCCGTCAGGCCATCTCCGTCAACACCAGAAGAACAGGCATCAAAGAAGGTCGGAGGTGTTTCATTCTGTGCAGTTAAAAAGAAACCTGTTCAGATTCACAGTTTACAATCCTGATAGTTAAGTTTCAATATGTGCAAGTTCTGTTGTGTGGCTTAAGCATGAAACAAATGCGAGAAAACAGTTTAATCACTATAAAACTGAAGGTAGCAATCCCGCAAATGAGCCAATGGTTGGCATAATACCATGTTCTACCACAGAGTGTTGTTGTGAATCTGCTGTGTTTATAGCCTCATGAGATAGTAGGTGTAATGGGAACACACTGAGTAAACCGCTTAACTGTAGCGTTAAATGGTGAACGTGGGCTCTTAGGTATAGCTTCTAATTACTAAACACTGACTGCCACTGCCACACTGACCAAACTTCACATTTTCTTCTTCTTTAGGCTGTGTTCAAACGGACGAAGCAGATATCTTCTTCCTCATTGACCACTCTGGGAGCATTTACCCCACCGACTTTCAGGACATGAAGAAATTCATCATTGAGTTTCTTACCACATTCAGAATCAGCCCAGACCACGTCCGTTTAGGAGTCGCCAAATACGCAGACGACCCGAACCTAGAGTTCGACCTGACCACGTACACAGACGCTCGGAGTCTGGAGAAAGCCGTGGAAGGAATCAAGCAGGTGGGCGGCGGCACTGAAACCGGTAAAGCACTCCAGTTCATGGGTCCACTCTTTGACCGGGCAGAGACCACACGTGGCCACAAAGTCAACGAATACCTTGTGGTCATCACGGACGGAAAGTCTTCAGATGCGGTTAAAGCTCCAGCACAGCAGCTAAGGTCGCAGGGTGTCGTCGTCTACGCCATCGGTGTGAAGAACGCAGACCAAGAGGAGTTGAAAGAGATCTCGGGCGACAAGAAGAGGACCTTCTTCGTCAATAACTTTGATGCCCTGAATCCCATCAAGGACGACATCATCACGGACATCTGCTCCACAGACGGTGAGACAGCAATGATTTCAGCTTGAGGATAACGTCCTGACCAAAGTCAACATTTTCATTATTACTTGCAGATAGTCTGAATGCAAAGTCAAGAATCAGGTTCAACAGTCTATCCCGAGAACTAATAGTGTAGGATGCAGTGAAGAGTAATGCAGATAGGGAACCAGTTCTGCTAAAGCAGATAAATTACAGCGAACAATCCTGTTACAGTTTTTTACATTGACCTGGTGTTGTAAACAGTCAATATTGAAATCTTGATCATGATGATTCACACAGGAACCATTTGTTTCTTAAACAACAGATATATCAGACCTGAAGTCCATCCCTCACCTTCATGTGCAGGTGTAATTGAGTTTGGATCTTTAAAGGGCTGAACGGTGGAAACTGAAAGAAGAGTTAAACTTTACCATAATTATATCATCTGTATAACATAGTTGTTTCAGTACAAAGACTGCATATATATCAAGTAAGAGCATTAAAAAAAACAGTGCATCCGGAAAGTGTTCACAGCTTGAATCTGATTGAACATGTCTGGAGAGATTGGAAAATGCTGAAAACGCTTCCCATCCAACCTGATGGAGCTTGAGAGGTGCTGCAAAGACGAATGGCCAAAATGCCCAAAGATAGGTGTGCCAACCTTCTGGCATCACTTTCAAAAAGAAATGAGGCTGTATTTGCTGCCAAAGCTGCATCAATGAAGTATTGAGCAAAGGCTGTAAATACTTAGGTGCATGCTATTTCTTAGTTTTTTTTTTTTTTTAATGAATTTGCAAAAATCTCCTCCAAAACCTTTTTTACATTGTAATTATGGGTGTTGTGTATAGAATTTTGAGGGGGAAAATGAATTGAATCCATTTTGAGAAAAAGTGGAGCACGGTGAATAGTTTCCAGAAGCACTGCGTATAATTTCACTGTCTGAGCAGTCATAATAGGAACTCTATTAACAGGAGGATGAGAGTCAAAAACTGGCACCTCTTGACGTTACACCCAAAATGTTGAAAAGAATTTGAACTGTGTGCTGGACTTTCAGGGTCCTCGAGCTCCACAAATTCTAGATTGGTTTCCTCTTGAAAAGTGTGCGTCAGTTGGATGTGGATTATTTCTGTTGTAATGTGGGGTCCACAGCCTGTGAAGACATCCCGGGAGACCTGCTGTTTCTGATCGACAGCTCCGGTAGCATCTACCCTCAAGACTACGACAAAATGAAGGACTTCATGAAGGCTGTGGTCGGTAAGTCCAATGTCGGGCAGAACGAGGTGCATGTCGGCGTCATGCAGTTCAGCTCCGTCCGGAAGCTCCAGTTCCCGCTCAACCAGCACTACACCAAGGACGAGTTGCTGAAGTCCATCGATGGCATGCAGCAGATTGGCGGTGGCACCGACACAGGCAAAGCCATCAGTGACATCTCACAGTTCTTCGAGCCCAGCCAAGGGGGACGTCCCGCCCTCAGGCAAAGGCTGGTGGTCATCACTGATGGTGAGGCTCAGGATGAAGTCAAAGGCCCCGCCGCCGCGCTAAGGGCTAAAGGAGTGGTGATCTACGCCATTGGAGTGGTGGATGCCAACACCACGCAGCTGCTGGAGATCAGCGGCTCGCCGGACAGAGTGTACGCCGAGAGAGACTTCGATGCTCTGAAGGACCTGGAGAGTCAGGTCGCACTGGAGCTTTGTGACCCCGAGAGAGGTGAGGTTAAATCGATTCATTTTTATTCTATTTTTTATAGCGCCTTTGTATTTATTGCACTTTCACAGAGAAAAAACAATTTCACATGAGCATGCATAATCAACAATGGAACTGCAAAACCTGCAGAGCCAGGCTCAGAGCTGGAGACTTTCTGCTGCCCGGGGTGGGGTTAGGGGACAGAAAGTGAGAACCTGCAGCAAGTGGTGTGGGTGGCAGAACACATCAGCAACAGACCTCAGAGACGTTAACACACGCACACACAGAAGCCACATTCCTGAGGTAATCCCCTCTGTCCTGCTCCTCACATCTGTAGAACGGCTGTGAACACACCGACCACATGAACCAATGAACCGTAAATAGTCACGATCGATGCTTCTGCAAACTTCCACGTGGTTTTTGTTCAAATGATGTCCATAAAATATTTCAGTATGAAAGCACTGATTGAAGCAAAACGGTCTGTATGCTGAATGGAACTGAAATGACCCTTCTTCTTCATTTCAAATGTTTTCTAACCAGATTGTAAAAAGACAGAAAAGGCGGACATCATCTTCTTGGTTGATGGTTCCACCAGCATCACACTGGACAAGTTCAAAAGTATGCAGAAGTTCATGGAATCCATTGTCAAACAAACCACGGTTGGTGCAAACCTCACTCGCTTTGGCGTCATCCTCTACTCCGACAACCCCAAGTCCAGCTTCACCCTGAACCAGTTCAAATCAAAGAAGGAGGTTTCCAAAGCCATCTCAGAGCTGCGACCCCCCTTTGGAAACACTTACACTGGGAAGGCTCTCGACTACTCGCTGCAGTTCTTTGGCCCGGAGCACGGCGGCCGGGCGGCGTTGCAGGTGCCGCAGATCCTCATGGTCATCACGGACGGCGACGCGACGGACCGCAATGGCCTGGTGGCGCCGTCAGTGGCGCTACGAGAGCACGATATCTCAGTGTTCAGTATCGGTGTGGAGGGAGCCAACAGAACACAGCTGGAGATCATGGCAGGCCAGGACATGTCCAGGGTTTTCTACGTGGACAACTTTGAAGCTCTGGAGACTCTCTACAAGAACATCACCCACGTCCTCTGCAACTCCACCAAACCAGGTATTGAGGCAAATACACCAGCATATTCTGCAAATACTCAGATTATGCGTGCAGGTATTCATAAAAACACAATACAGTCTGCAGCAGGATATAAAGCTGACCGCTAACAGGCCAATGCTCATGCTAATTTAAGTGGGACTTGTGTCATGTTACTGTCAGGAGGAGATTGTTCAGGATAACTGTGACTCCTCCTCCAGCAAATAGGACTTTATTGACATGAGGATAGAGCTGTTCTTCACTGTGGTTCATAGCTTTGGATAAAGCTAATGCTAAAGCTAACAGCATGCTTGGGGATCTTTAGAGGTATTTCAGCGACAGCAGTTGTCCAACTGTTTTCATTGACATCAAGAGTAACTATCCAACTGTGCAACAGCTACACCATTCAAGAGCAGCTCCAGCTGTTGCTATAATGCTAAAGCTAACAGTGGGTTCAGTGGGAGATAGAACAAAGAGATAGCAACTCTCCAACTGTTGTCATTTATAACATAAGTAATGCACTCAATGACACTTAAGTAACTAGTAAGGAAGCACAAATAGCTAAAAGAAAATATATTCCACATGGAATAAAACAGATTAAGTTCTGGAAGTTGATCCTTTTAACTTCAGTTAATATTTTTGAACAAATGGCAAAACTATGCATGTAATTCGTGAGTTATTGTCATTTTAAAGATGCAACATGTTTTGGGGCTCCAGATAAATTTGACTAGATGAAAAAAAACAACACTCTTTTGGCCATAAAACTTGCAGAACTGTGACCTGGAGGCTAAAATAATATTTTCGGTGGCTGCTGTGAAGAATGCTGGATGATGTTTAGATGGCTGATGTTGTGGGAACTGAACTGATAAGTCCTTTGGAGGAGTTCTTGGTAGATGTCCTATGGTTTCCATGGACTCAGTGTCCATGTAGATGACTGTGGTGTGCTTGTTTCTGCAGTATGCGAGAAACAGAAGGCGGACCTGGTCTTCCTCCTCGACCAGTCGGGCAGCATCACCTCTGCAGACTACATCCTCATGAAGAAGTTCACCAGTGAGTTGGTCAGCAGCTTCAAAGTCAGCGCCGACCTGGTGCACGTCGGCCTTGCTCAGTTCAGCAGCGACTTCCAGCATGAGTTTTACCTCAACCAGTACCTCACCAACGATGCCGTGTCCGAGCACATCCTGAAGTTGCACCAGCTTGGCGGAGGAACCAACATTGGCCGCGCTCTGAACGCCATCCGTGGGCATTTCGAGGCGGCGACTGGAGCCCGTAGGGGGATCTCTCAGAACCTGGTGCTGATCACTGACGGAGAGTCACAGGATGATGTGGCAGATGCTGCTGAGCTTCTCAGGGCTCTGGGAGTAGAGGTGTTCGCCATCGGCATTGGGAACGTCCACGACCTGGAGCTGCTGCAGATCACCAGAACGCCGGATCGGCTCTTCACTGTGCAGGACTTTGGCAGCTTGGAGAGGATAAAGCAGAAGGTGGTAGACACCATCTGCGAGTCCAAGCCCATTAAAGATCCAAGCGGTGAGTTCTGATCTGGGAATGGCTCGGTGTGCTTCCTGTCTGCATCAGCCAGCTGAAGGTCAACCTCTTCTCCCTCTAGCCTGCAGCATCGACATCGCCATGGGCTTTGACATCTCACAGAGGGCTGGTTCATCCGGGGAAATGCTGATCAGCGGTCACCCCAAGCTGAGAACCTTCTTGCCGGAAATCGTCCACTACGTCTCCTCAGTGAAGGGGCTGTGCTGCGAGGGCCCCACCCCCATCAGCACTGGCATCGGCTACAGGGTGTTGGGCCCAGACGGACGCATGATCTATGACACAAACTTTGAGGCCAGCAACAACGACGTGGTCAGGAAGGTCATGACCCTGCAAATAGCTCAGCCCAACTACTTCAACTCGGCCTTGCTTAAGTCCTTCAGTGAAAAGTTCTCCAGCCAGTCCAGAGCCAGCGTGAAGGTCAGTTCAAAAACAACGATGTCTTTTTACAGCTGAAAGGAGACGAGTCCGTGACTGGTGTGACCGACTCATTAAAGAAACTTTCAACTTCCTTGAAACCCTTGTTATTTTAGATCAGTTCCAGTTAAGAAGTTAATAAGTGATCAAGTTTGATTGTTTGCAGAGGAGTTATTGCTTTTTAACATTAGTTTGAAACCTGTGCTGGTCTGGCGTTAAAGGAGGATTCTGACAGTTTCTGGGCTGGATCTGGACTCTTTTGGTGTCATTCGTGGCTCGGGTTTGGGCTGGTTTCAGGCTGGTTTGACACTATGGGAAGTTTTGGGTATATTTCAAAGGATTTTGGTATCGCAAGTAAGTTAATCTTGGGAGTGGTTTTTTGCACAATTGTGGACAGGTTCTGAACTAGATTTTACAGTAAATTTCAAAGACATTTGACCTGGTTCAGACTCCTTCAGGAAAGTTTCTGGACAGCTTTCAGATATTTGATAACCTTATTGTCCTTTAACTGCTCAGATAGTATCTTTATGCCTTCTAGACAAGATTAGTTGCACCTCCTGGTCCACAGATGTCAGTCGATGGTCAGACAGTGTAGGTGTGACGTCTGTCACACACAAAGCTGAACCAGGAGTCAGAAGATCTTGGTCTGTGTGACTTCCTGTGGTGTCAAGCCCCGCGGACTCTGTTTGACGTCTGTGACCCATCTGTAGTTGTTTCACTAAATTGAGAGAGATCTGCTCTCCCACGGCTCCAGAAGCAGCAGTCGTGAGAGCAGAGGGTGATTCAACGTCTGTAACTCATCTGGGAGAGTTTCAAACTAAATACAACAACACACCAAGATGTCTCTGCCGCCACGGATATGAGACTGTATCTTCAGTTTGAAGGAAATTAAAAGACGATAAACTGACTTCTGTTCTCTGTTTGCACCGACTTAGTGTGAGAAATCTGCAATATTTAATATATATTTCAATATAAATGAATACAGGTGGTCCAGTAGACTGAGAGAACAGACTTTCATTGAATAAAACAGATATAAGTAAACAAAAAAAACTAAATCTTCAAAGTTTAAACCGGAGTGAGAGAATGAAATGACAAAATCCACAACGCGACAATCGACAAGGCACTCGCGTGTCCTCCTGTCTCCAGGTTCAGGCTGTGACCTACTGACTGATTGTGTGACGCGTTTCCTCCTGTAGGTGGCGGTGATCTTCTCTGACGGACTCGACGAAGACGTAACGAAGCTGAGACACGAGTCGGACCTGCTGAGACAGTCCGGTAACGCCTCAGAGTGAGAGGGTTAATGAGTGTGCTTCACTCACAGCCCCTCACTTGTTTCCTCATCATTGTGTTGTGTAATTGGTTGCTGTGTTGCGTATCGCACCGTTGTTGTGCCGTGCTGTTATTACACTGTTTGTGTGTAACGGTGTTGCTGTGTAATTGTCCTCTTGTCTCAGTTGTTGTTGTGCAACTGTGCTGTCGGTGCTGCAGGGATCAGCGCCCTCCTGGTGGTTCCTCTGGAGGGAGCGCGTGACTCGGCTCAGATGCAGATGGTGGAGTTCGGCCGAGGTTTCGGTTACAACGTCCCTCTGAGCATCAGCATGACGAGTGTGGGCAGCACCATTCTCCAACAGATCGTAAGGGATCAACATAACCGGGACTTCACACCTGCTACACGACTCCCACGCGCCTATTACGCAGCCACTGTACACCTTTTTACACAACTAATACACACCTACTGCACAACCACTATACACCTTGTACAATCGGGTTGATTGTTGTTGGTTATGGAGTTTGTTGCTGGTGAGTGAATTGTTGTTGTTTATTGAATCATTATTGTTGAATGGATCTTTGTTGCTGCCGTTTTTGGGTGAATTGGCACTGCTGTTTAGTTTAGTTCAGTTTAATTTAGTTTGTCAGCGACCATATACAAAATACGTTAATCTTAAAGAAAAGATGCCTTGTATCAGATTTACTGTAGTTGTTGCTCATCTGCCGTCCCCATGCAGGAACACAACGTGACAGTTATACCCTACAGTACAATCGGTAACATTATTACTACATTAGCAATAACCAGAACAATTCATCAGGTTTCTTAAAATTCATACAGAATACTAAAAACCTTTCGCCACTACATTATACAAACAACACAATAGACAATCTATTTGGACTGATGCCGACACAGCTGGTTTTCCATAATGTGTTTTTATCAAGTTTTGAGAAAAAAGGTGCTCGAAACTACAGAAAAACTTCAGACAGTCTGCAAGTCGATTCCAGAGTTTGATGGCCTTAAATGAAAAGGTTGTTTGTGCAAATGGAGAGGATCTTATCTGGAGTGTTGTTGAGTAAATCGTTGTCGTTGTGCGAGTAGTTGTTGACAACACCAGGTGTTCCATATCTCATCTCTCTGCAGGACACAGTGGCCAATCGAGAGTGCTGCAGCCTCATGTGCAAATGTGCGGGACATGAAGGCATCCGCGGCTCTCGGGGTCCGCCGGGGTCAAAGGTGAGGAAACACTGATGAACTTCCTTTGTTGTTTTACTTCCTGGTTAACAGCCGAGAGCATACTGAGAGCCGACAATCCATTGGACTGTTCTGTGTGTGTGTGTGTGTGTGTGTGTGTACAGGGTATATCTGGACTGAAGGGTCACCAAGGTTTCCCTGGAGAAGAAGGCGTCTCTGTAAGTGGCTCTTCACCTTCACTTTGATCATTATGGGTTCATTTGAAGAAGCTCACCATCAGCTGAAGACTCTTCTTGGGTGTGTGTGTGTGTGTGTGTGTGTGTGTGTGTGTGTGTGTGTGTGTGTGTGTGTGTGTGTGTGTGTGTGTTTGTGTGTGTGTGTGTGTTTTGCAGGGTGAGCGAGGTCATCCTGGACCAAGTGGACCTCAGGGTGTGCAGGGCTGCTCTGGACTCAGAGGACTTCCGGTATTTATGTCTCTACCTGTTGTATGTCTCTACCTGTGGTATGTCCCTACCTGTGGTATGTCCCTACCTGTTGTATGTCTCTACCTGTGGTATGTCTCTACCTGTGGTATGTCTCTACCTGTTGTATGTCTCTACCTGTGGTGTGTCTCTACCTGTGGTGTGTCCCTACCTGTGGTATGTCTCTACCTGTGGTGTGTCTCTACCTGTGGTATGTCTCTACCTGTTGTATGTCTCTACGTGTGGTGTGTCTCTACCTGTGGTGTGTCTCTACCTGTGGTGTGTCCCTACCTGTGGTATGTCTCTACCTGTTGTATGTCTCTACCTGTGGTGTGTCTCTACCTGGGGTATGTCTCTACCTGTTGTATGTCTCTACGTGTGGTGTGTCTCTACCTGTGGTGCGTCTCTACCTGTGGTGTGTCCCTACCTGTGGTATGTCTCTACCTGTGGTATGTCTCTACCTGTGGTATGTCTCTACCTGTGGTGTGTCTCTACCTGTGGTGTGTCCCTACCTGTGGTGTGTCCCTACCTGTGGTGTGTCTCTAACTGTGGTGTGTCTCTACCTGTGGTATGTCTCTACCTGTGGTGTGTCTCTACCTGTGGTGTGTCCCTACCTGTGGTATGTCTCTACCTGTTGTATGTCTCTACCTGTGGTGTGTCTCTACCTGGGGTATGTCTCTACCTGTTGTATGTCTCTACGTGTGGTGTGTCTCTACCTGTGGTGCGTCTCTACCTGTGGTGTGTCCCTACCTGTGGTATGTCTCTACCTGTGGTATGTCTCTACCTGTGGTATGTCTCTACCTGTGGTGTGTCTCTACCTGTGGTGTGTCCCTACCTGTGGTGTGTCCCTACCTGTGGTGTGTCTCTAACTGTGGTGTGTCTCTACCTGTGGTATGTCTCTACCTGTGGTGTGTCTCTACCTGTGGTGTGTCCCTACCTGTTGTATGTCTCTACCTGTGGTGTGTCTCTAACTGTGGTGTGTCTCTACCTGTGGAGTGTCTCTACCTGTGGTGTGTCTCTACCTGTTGTATGTCTCTACCTGTGGTGTGTCTCTACCTGTTGTATGTCTCTACCTGTTGTATGCCTCTACCTGTGGTATGCCTCTACCTGTGGTATGCCTTTGTGCATCTCCTTTTCCCCTTTTTTAAAACACCTCAGTTTTACATTTCCATCTCGTCGATATGTTAGAGAACCAGTGATCGTCATAGACTTTTCTTACATACGTTTATTGGGATTTCAGTCTTTGTGCAATCCTAAGCGTTGTGTGTCTTTGTGTGTCTGCAGGGTGGCCGTGGTATCAGAGGAGAAATGGTGAGTGTGCAGCCGTGCTCTCAGTTTGGTTGTGTTGGGATTGTGATGTCGGTCTGACCACGGCCGCTGTGCGTTGGCAGGGCGAGGACGGAGAGCAAGGTCTGGACGGCGTGGACGGAGAGCAGGTACAAAACAACGCAACAACAACACACGCTAGGCTAACGTGAGCTAACCTACCTCATCAAGTCTCTGACTGTGACCACGGGGGTGTAGAAGAGTTGATGAGGACGGAGACTTAACCTCACGTCCCCGTCCTCCTCAAGCAGTCAAAGCAGCACCTGATGTTTGGATGTGGTGCGTTCAGGAGCTCACTGATCGAGGGTTCTCTGTGTTTTCAGGGGAACGTGGGTGCGGACGGAGGCCGAGGAGAGAGAGGATTCCCCGGAAATCCGGTGAGATGATTCTCCTTCATCCGTCCCGTGGTCGTGTCCTGGATTCTTTCTCTTGTGGACTCAAAGATTTTTTGCTTGGGAGGAATTCACTGTGTCTCTCGGTGGCGACGCGGCGAAGCTCAGATGCGGCGACCTCTGACCTCAGATCTCTGAACTGCCGCGGAATGACTGACAAGCTGAATTGTCGCCCTCAGGGTATCCCGGGTATCAGTGGAGAGCCAGGACTGAAGGGACAGCGAGGACTGAGAGGAGATCCGGTGAGTTTCATAACAGACTTCAGAAGGAACGTTCCAGCACTTGGTGTGAAACATGTTTGTAAAATGTTGTTGTTAAATGTGAAACATTTCTATGTTCTTGTCCCAGCTGCTGTTAATGTTCCACACTGTTGGAAGTTTTTAACTTGTAAAATAGTTTTGCTTTACAGTTGTATTTGTGAAGTTGTGGCTGCTGGATGAATGTGTGTATTTGGTACAGAATGTTCGTCTCATACAGAAAAAAAAAAAGTTGAAATTTAAAAACTAATTATTTAACGATACAGACGAGCTCGCCTGTCAAAAGTTTCACATGCTGCTTCTTCCGTTAATGAGATACGAAGACTCAGAAAGACGATGCAGCCGAAAAGAGACTTCAACGTTTTCCCTCCATCTGACCCGCTAAATCCCAGAGTCACTTTCTCCCGGTTTGTCCTGGAATGAGCCTGAAGGCTGACGTGTCATTTAAATCACAGAACTTGAAATGTGCATCATGTGTCTTCTTCAAGCTGTCGGTCTGGAGCCAAACAGCTGTCAGGAACAGCTCCACTGCAGACCTTTTTATTAAGAGAACAAGGCAGGATGAAGGGAAAATCTCTGAAAGAAGCTGGTCCTCTGGTTCCGTTGCCATTTTTGGGGGGGAGGTCACTTGTCCATCAGACTTTGTGTGAATGAAGCTGAAAGCGATTTCAGTAAAAACACGGAATGTCTGTGACATTGACTCGTCACACGTGTTTAAACTTACGAGCGAAGACGAGACGACTCCTCCTGCGCTTTAACGTAAACTGTGAGGAAGGTCACGGAAACGTTTCCAAACATTCCTCCGGGGTTAATCTTTGCAGCACAAACATTGCAGAAATAAGTCAACATGTGCACTGAGAGGCCACTTTATCAGGCTCAAGCAATCTAATGCCTTCTGTCAAACTCTCACATGTGTTTTTAATGAGCTCAAGTCAAGAGCAGAAAAGTTGGTACTTTGGATTTTGGTTTGCTGTATGGCCGCACAAAAAATAAAAAGTCAAGGTCTCAATGGTTCCTCGGTGAACCTTCTGAAACTCGACGCTTCAGATTTATGGATCGGATCACTTCAGATTGCCAGGAGGACCTGATAAAGTGAGCAATATAGCAAGACTCCTTGATTTCCAAGAAACTGTCTGGTATAGCAGCGGCATGGTGTTTTTGCTTTCGCCGTGAGACAGTCATTGTTGTTGTCATTGTGTTCTGTGAGTGCATTGAAAATCAAATGCAAATCTGAAACAACTCCTGTGTGAAGGTGGAATAAATGTCCAGTCAGCGTCACACATGTTTTCAATTTATAATCGCATTTCAGTCCAAAACCATGTGGACATTTTTTGATTCTTTTCCAACGTTGAAGCAACTTACAGAGTACCACAATAAAGCGATTACAAGTGAAAAAATCATTAATTTAATCATGCTTTCTTCCCCTTTTGTTTCTCATCACAGTTAGACAAGATCATATTACGCGCAACAGATGGAGAGAAACTTTAGTTGCCACCTGCAACAATTAAATACGATCCCGCAGATGTGCCAAGGCTGAATCTGAGAACTTTGTGATGGAAAAAAAAAGAGGTTCTTTTTATGTAGAAGAGTGAAATTTGGCTTGTGTGACATTCATGAGACTGAATGTGGTTAAAAACGTCTGACCAGAGCAGACAGACATCCAGCAACTGAGAGCGACGCCAACACACTATTAGTTCTGCTAAGATTTACTAACAAATCCAAACCATCAGCGTCCAGATCGGTAACAGACACCTCAGCGCTGAACAGGCTTTAAACCACACACAGAGATCAGTAAATAATTAGACTTAAACACAGCTGCAGCACAGCTGGACTCTCCACTTCTCTCAGTTTATCTTCCAGCACTCAGTGACTAACTCTGTCTGACAGGGAGAACCAGGAGCCGATAACAACGTACCAGGGCCCAAAGGAGACGGTGGAAACCCCGGATTACCGGTAAGTAGGTGAGGGAACAGTTTACCTGGAGGACACTGAAGGTTTACCTGTACAGGACTGAAGGTTTACCTGTACAGGACTGAAGGTTTACCTGTACAGGACTGGAGGTTTACCTGTACAGGACTGGAGTTTAAAGATTTTCCAGTCAGATGTTGAAGGTGTCCTACTTTAGACAGAAGGTTTCGTTTAGACAGTTGCACGTCCCCGAGTGTCTTTAATGTGGAGTTCTGGGAAGTTCGGTAAACTGTAAACTTGGGGCTGTGGCGTGTGCATATCAACAGGGTTCACCTGGACAGGACGGCCGACCCGGGGAGATCGGTGTGGAGGGAAACCCGGTGAGATTTCAGTCGCAAGAGGAGTTTCATTTCAATGATCTCAAACGTCAGTTCTTACAATCCTTTTCTGCTTTTGTTCAGGGGCCTGATGGAAGAAGGGGGCCGATGGGGGAGAAGGTAGGAGCGTGTGGGTGTAAGTGTGTGTGTGTGTGTGTGTGTGTGTGTGAAAGAGAGAGAGAGAGAGAGAGAGAGAGAGAGAGAGAGAGAGAGAGAGAGAGAGAGAGAGAGAGAGAGAGAGACTATCATAGTGTTAAACCTTGTGTGTCTGCAGGGCCCACCTGGACAGCCCGGAGCAGCAGGACTACCGGGCATAGCCGGACCATCTGGTCCTCAGGTGAGTACCTTGGACAGGTAGGAGTGTGAGGAGGAGGAGGAGGAGGAGCCTTCGTCCAATGGGAACACTGTTCATGAAGACAGGAAGTGGAGGAGGAGCTTCCGAACAAGTGTCCTTCTGTCCCTACAGGGTACGAGGGGGGCCAGAGGTCAACCTGGGCCCAGAGGCATCCCCGGCCTCCCAGGACCACAGGTGAGATCATCACTGCTCCTTCCATTCCAGACCCAGAAAATCAATAAAGGCAGGTAACAGTTTGAACTGGTCAGAAAACCCGCTTAAACCAGTTCAACCCAATTCAAAGCAGAGTGCGTTCATGTTCGGCTCCACATGGAGCCAGTCAACCTGATCACTCCCCCAAAACACTAAACAATCCAAGACACATTTAACCCGATGGCAGCGCCCCCTGCAGGCGGTGGTGTTCACCAAAGCCACAGTACAGTTGAGGAACAGAAGTGACTCAACGCCTATGTATGTAACCACATTGTTTTTAGTTGATCATCCATACAGCACAGCGTTTTAGGAGTTGTTTGTTTAAAATAGGTTCCAGAGTGGACACATTTTAAAACTTCGTGTTGGCGTGCAAATTATGAAAATGATGTCATCGGCTCACGTCTTGACCCGATAACCCCATAACCCTCTCTGCAATGTCACTTGCTAACAAAAATGGTGGCCGACATGCTCCAGTAGCTTCTCCTGGTGTTATTTGGTTTAATTTGGCGATATGTTGTATTTCTCAAATACAAGGATTTTTGCATGCTTCTTTTGCGTATGGCGTTTAAAGAAGGACAGGGAGAACAAAAATCATTTGGGCTCATGTGGACACGGCGTGTTGGAGTTACGAATAGATTCTAATAAGCATTTTTCCATTTTTAGTTTTTTTTTTTTTTTGTAGCTTAAAGTTCAGATTCAACCACACAAAGCAAAGAGAACAAAGAAAGTCTGTGGTCCTGACGCTCCATGGGAAACTATCAGAAAGCAGCTTGATATCTATGTTTTGAAACCCCCCCAGAGTTGGACTGTTGAACACAGCCAACACAGACTAGCTGAGCAGGAAAACACGTTCATATTCACAGAACTGCTTCTGTCGTTCTGCAGGGAGGACCCGGATTACCTGGAGGTCCCGGAGCAGCTGGACGCCACGGTGGCAACGGACAAAAGGTTTGTGACATTTTCATCCCCGCCTGACCTCAACTACGTGTGATTTTTAGCTCTGTGATCGTTTCACAATCTGGACAGTTGAGTTCTCAGACTCTTTCAGTCCTGTTGGGACGTTGGTTAAATAGTGTGATCGCACACATAGAAACAGGGTTTGTGTTTCAGGGACAACCAGGAGAACCGGGTGAACGAGGGGTTGGAGGACCGCTGGGAGCCAGAGGGATGCCGGTATGATTCCCACTTTTGTATTGTGGAATGTGTTTTACTTCACTTCAACTTTATCCATATAGTTCCAAATACAACACAGTCATCTGAAGACACATTTCCAGAGGAAAAACAAGAAGACCACGTTAGCAAGCGTGGGAACATGAAGAAACCTGCAGAGACTTTCTGCAGAAGCAGAATCAGTGCAGTAAAGGTCTCTCAGCAGTCTAAACATATAGCAGCTCCACTAGCATACGGTGTGACCTGAACCAGAAAAGTCTGAAGCCAAACCTTAAGGACCTCAGAGACTATGTCAGCCTCCTTAACTCAAACTGGGAGCTGGTTCTGTATGAGAGGAGCCCCATAGCTGAAAGCTCTGCCTCCCATTCCAAACCTCAGAACCTCCAGTAAGCCAGTGCTCTGAGAACCAAGAGTGCTGCTGGGTCATGAGGAACAAGAAGGCAGTTCCAAATAAAGAAGAGCTTTTTCATGGATTAACAAACTATGTTCCCGGGCCATACGACACACTTCTACTTGAGCTAGTCTTCATTAATTTTCCAGAAGTTCTGCCTGCCAGCCTTTGTATTGTGTTTCAGGGTCAGGATGGTCGTGATGGTTATGGACCTGCAGGCTCTCAAGGCGCAAAGGTAGAGCCAACCTCCATAAGCTCTTTCATTTTATTTGTACGTGTGGGTGACCATTGTTCTCACTGTTCTTCCTCTCCTGTCTTCCTCAGGGGGACCCTGGTTTTCCTGGTTATCCCGGTCTGCCGGTGAGTCGGCTGAATGTTTGACCTCTGACGTCCCAGAGTGTAATAAAAGCCTCCAATCGCAATCCGAAACAAAAAGCTAAAGGTGTTAGTACTGAGGGTACAGGAGTTAGAACTGAAGCTAAAGGTCAGTGTCATTTCTGGAAAATGTGTAAACTCATGACTGTACATTTAGTTAACATGAGTCCATGAAACGGAATGTTTCCTGACCCTTTAGCCTGCACTGACCTCCGATACTCTCTGTGCAACTACACACACTCATGTTAAAACACACAGACACAGCTGGAGAGCACCAGCCACTGGTGTGTGTGTATGTGTGTGATAGCTCCCCCTGCAGGTCACATATAGATGGACAGGAAACTGAAAGTATTTCCTGTGTTTATAGCAGTGTTTGAGAAGTCCCAGAAGATTAATTCAAAAAGGTTTGTATAAACTGTTTCCAAACTGGAGCCATTCCAGATACTTTCAGGTCGGGTAGATTAAAGACTCCAGTGAAACAACACAGATGTGTAGTTCTTGGTATAATCTTTTATGTGCAGTGAGCATACTGCAAGATTAAAAAGCCATTAGGCTGTTTGGACCATTTGTGATGAACGAGGCCTGAATTGTGAGCGTTTCCTTCCAGGGCGAGGACGGCCTGCAGGGACCTAAGGGGTACCCAGGACGGAAAGGGAACTGTGGCCGAGGGGTGAGTGTGCTCCTCTGTCTGTCGCTCGGTCCGATGCCGCTTCCTTCGCTGACGCTCTTCTCGTGTTCGGTGACTGCAGGGGAACTCCGGGCTGCCGGGAGAGTCGGGAGTGACGGGAGAGTACGGTCATCCAGGACACAGAGTGAGTCCGTCCACTGAAGCCAGTTTTGATTGCTGCCTCAGAGATCTGTGGTCTCTGTGAATTTTTGAGGGTCCTTCTGATACTGTCAGAGGTCCACCAAGACGGATAGAAGCTGTCTGAAAAACATCTTTCTTCTGCTGGAGTTCTGAATCTCATCACATCTCTGCCATGTGGAGAGATTGATATAAGTTCATCAGAAACTGGGCCTCACACCAAATCCATACAATGGGTTATGAATAAAGAGAGTGGAACAATTAACTGTCCTTTTTTCACCTCAGGGTCCCAGAGGTCCTCCAGGAAGCATGGGGATGACTGTAAGTCACCTGTGAAGCCACAGTAATCAGCTCCTTCTCAAAATCATAATATTTCACACACATAGATGGCTAGCTGACGTTTCAAGAATTAACGTTGTCTGTCTGAAAAAAATGAGATCCTGGAAGGATCTGATGGAAACCTTGACTGAGCCTCTGTGTGCTTTCAGGAGTGTCAGCTGGTCACTTACATCAGGGACAACTGTGGTGAGTTCACACTCCTCAAGCTCTGCAGGACAAACTGGATGTTCAGCTCCTCATTCTCTGTTCTCTGTTCACAGCCTGTTCCAGAGGTACGTATCTCAAGGAGGAGGAGTATGAGAAGGATGAAGAAGGAGGAGCTTCATGATGACCTCCATCAGTTTTTGGTGTTGACTGTGTGTCATTAACCCTCAGAGTTTAAACTGTAACATCATGCAGATGGTTAAGAATCTGATGAGGATGATGACGGTGGTGAAGAACTCCCCTGCTTGGCTGTTGCTGCCTATTCTTATTGCCGTTCCCGCATTAAACCCCGCGTCTCTCTGGCGGTCCTCAGGTCAGTCTGGATGCCCCTCCTACCCCACTGAGCTGGTGTTCGGTCTGGACATGTCCGACGATGTGACGCCGGCGGCGTTTGAGCGGCAGCGTTCCGCCCTCCTCACCCTGCTGGACGGCGTGGACATCGCGGAGAGTAACTGTCCGAGGGGTGCCCGCGTGGCCGTGGTGGGATACAGCACCTACACCAAGTTCCTGATCCGTTTCCAGGACTACCGGCGGCGGCAGCAGCTGCTGGACGCTGTGCAGAACCTGGCGCTGGAGAGGACAGCCAACAAGCGGCATCTGGGCAGCGCAATGCGCTTCGTCGGTCACCACGTCTTCAAACGTGTGCGTGCCGGAGTGATGATGAGGAAGGTGGCTGTCTTCTTCTCCAGCGGCCCTTCACAGGCGGTTGACGACATCCTGACCGCAGTCATGGAGTACCGAGGCCTCAACATTGTTCCTGCCGTGGTTTCCCTGAAGAGCGCCCCGGCTGTGGTCCGAGCCATGGAGGTAGGTCTGATTAGGTCATGTGACGTCACTGTTTGTTATGAGCAAATGATGCCAGTGTGTGTGTGTGTGTGTGTGTGTGTGTGTGTGTGTGTGTGTGTGTGTGTGTGTGTGTGTGTGTGTGTGTGTGTGTGTGTGCGTGTGTGTGTGTGTGTGTCCCCAGGTGGATGACTCGGGGAACTCCATGTTCACCATGTTGGGAAGGCAGCAGGACCAGATTACTGACCTGAAGAAGATCAAGAACTGTGCAATTTGTTACGGTGAGCCTCATGGTTACCATGGTTACCACATGATTAATAATGTTGGCAGTTCTTCACATGCTCACCTCACTGCTCTGCCCCCCCCCCCCCCCCCCCCCCCCCCCCCGCCCCTCAAGACCCCTGCAGCCGATCAGAGGAGTGCTCTTTCATCCAGGACCCCCTTCGCCATCAGGACGTCAACGTGGACCTGGTGCTGGTGCCGGACGGTTCCAGGGAGGTGCGGGCTGATGAGTACACCGGCGCTCAGCAGCTGCTGTCCTCTGTGGTGGAGCAGCTGGCCGTGAGCCCCGAGCCTGGCCAGGCCGGCTCCACCGCCAGAGTGGCCGTGGTCCAGCAGAGCGGCAGCCGGGATGCCGAAGTGGAGTTCCAACTGCAGACGTACCAGAACCGCGAAGCCATGCAGAGCCACCTGCTGCGCTTGCGGCAGCGGGGCGGCTCGTCGGCGCTGGCAGTCTCGCTGGAGCATGCCCTGAGGGACGTGTTGCTGAAGGCCCCACAGCCGCGCAAGAAGAAGGCCATGTTGGTCGTGGTGGGCGCCGCGGCCGCCACTCAAAAGGACCAGGAACGGCTCCGGTACATGGCCCAGAAGGCCAAGTGTGAGGGCGTTGCCCTGTTTGTGGTGACGGTGGGTGACAGTTACAACCGCGCCCAGGTAGAGGAGCTGGCCAGCACGCCCATCCAGCAACACCTGATCCACCTCAGCACGCTGCAGGCCGACGAGCAAGGATACACACACCGCTTCTTCAGAACCTTCCTGTCTGCCCTACACAGTGAGAGCACACACACACACACACACACACACACACACACACACACACACACACACACACACACACACACACACAGACACAGACAGCCATCCGTTGTTTCATTCACGCCGACAGCGTCATTAATCAACGAACAGTTTTCCTCGCAGTCCTCTGCTGTCAAACGACTTTCTCGACTGGTTTTAATTCACATTAGACACACAGTCTGTCCAGCTGGAGACATCTTCCAGATCTCCTCTGCTGATTACTGTCATATATTTACAAGGGGGTCCTGGAATGGTGGTCTGCCAGACTGACCTATTTCCAACCGGTTTGTAGCTGCAGATATGAGGCGAGGTCTTGGATCAAGTCCAAAATGAGTTTGAGACTAGGTCTGAAACCTATATTTCATTAAAATTCAGGGGATGGATGGATGGATAAATGGCTTTTTGGAACCACGGGTCCAGAAACACTGTGAAACATGATCCAGGTGTATGAAGACCAGAGCGGCTCACCGGCTGCACGTTGTGATGTTTTTCAGAGGGAATCCACTCGTATCCTCACCCTACTTCAAAACGGACGTGCGAGCAGCTGCGTGGCCAAGATGGAGGACAGATCTTCATCACTGGGTAACCACACTCCTCTGACATGACCCCTCTGCTTAAGTGCGCACTGAAGAGTAAGATTGTCGGCCACAGCTCCCCCTGCTGACCACCTGACACAACTCCAACAGGAGATGAAACCAGAGCAGGAGCCGAACACATGGTCAGACGTAGAAACAAGTTAGAAGTCTCTTCAGGCGATATGTCAAGGGCACTGGTCTAAAATGCTTGGTTCTTGCGGATGATGTTGAGGACAGTTCGCTGCTGAGTGTGAAGTGGATGGGATGCAGATCTGAACCTCAAACTCTAAGTCCATAGGTTTTGCAAATAAAAAGATGAAAAAGTGCTCCTCACCGGTGTGTGGGAGGAGCCTGTTCCCGAGGTGAAGGGGTTTAAGCATCTCACAGCTTCAAACTGCCGTAATGCAGTCACTGTAACAGACTCTTGTGGTGCAAAGGGAGCCGAGCTGTAAAACAAAGCTCTCTGTTTAAGTGGGTCGACATCCTACGGTCATGAACTTCGGTCCTCCTCCACACCGAGAGGAGCCAGTTCATTTGGTTCATCTGATTGGGACGCTCCCTGGTCGCCTCCCGTTAGAGGTCTACCAGCCATGTCTGGCTGGGAAGAGGGCCCGGGGTCGGCCCAGGACTCACTGGAGAGATTCTATCTCTGGCAAATGCTAGTCTGGAAACGTATTTTATCTTGTACGTCTGTTTCCTTGGAAAAAGTCTTTACCCTGAAAACAGTTGGTTGATAAAACTGGTTCTGAATGTGATTCATGTGCCTGCTGTCGACCGGTTTAGATTTCACCCTGTATGTGTATGTGTGTGTGTGTGTGTGTGTGTGTGTGTGTGTGTGTGTGTGTGTGTGTGTGTGTGTGTGTGTGTGTGTGTGTGTGTGTGTGTGTGTGTTCAGTCAGGGCTCTGCAGACCTGGATGACTTCATCACAGCCGAGGAGGAGGAGGAGGAGGGGGAGGAGGAGGAAGAGAGGTATCTGGAGCAGTCCAGAGGTCAGACTCAGACCAGCCAGGTGGACGTCATCCACACTGTGAACAGAGGGGATGGACACAGGTTCATCACAGGAGACATTGGCGGTAACACAAACACACACAAACACATCCAGCTGATGTATGTTTGTTAGCTTTCTGCATATTTTCTGTTTCTACTTGCTGTGTGTGTGTGTGTTACTCCCTCCAGCAAAGACACAGCATTATGAGCTGAGGTGACAAACATTTTGGAGATAATTTTAAAATACTGAGTCAGTGTCAGCGATCCTCTGTGTGTCGAGCTGCAGGTAAACGCTGACTCAGCTCTGTGTGTGTCGAGCTGCAGGTAAACGCTGACTCAGCTCTGTGTGTGTCGAGCTGCAAATAAACGCTGACTCAGCTCTGTGTGTGTCGAGCTGCAAGTAAACGCTGACTCGCTGAGGCCTGTGCTGAGCCTTCCTGCAGTGACAGCATGTGTGTGTGTTGTGCCTTTCAGCCCGCTGCGTCTTGCGCGCTGACGTTGGAACGCCGTGTCAGCGCTCCGCACGAGCGTGGTTCTTCGACACACACGTCGGTGCATGCTCCGCCTTCTGGTTTGGCGGCTGCGGCGGGAACGCTAACCGCTTTAAATCGGAAAATGAATGTTTCCGCACATGTGGCATCCACAGTAAGTCCCGAGAGAGGCTGAGCACTGCGGCTATGTAATGCTAACAATGCTAAACGAATGCTGACAACGCTAACATTGCACTAAGGAATTACGCGACAGGTTGCTACGCAAATGTGAGAGTGCTGCTGCTGCGGCTACACAGTGCAAACACAATGCTAACAATCCTAACAACACAAAGCAATGTGACACAATGCTGCACCACAATACTCCTTTTTATTGATGTATTTAATTTACACAAACTTAAAGTTTTTTTCAATCTTCAGTCTGACGAAAACTTGCCTAAATAAATCTCTTTGATCTCTTATTTCCTATTTCATTCCATGTCTATAGAGTTGATTCTCATGTCTTTATTGGTAACTTTCATGTCTTTATGGTTAACTTTCATGTCTTTATCTGTAACCTTCTTGCCTTTCACATCATTATCAGCAACTTTTATGTCTTTATTCCTAACTTTCCCATCTTTAATGGTAACTTTCACATCGTCCTCTATAACAATCATATCTTCATCGGTATCTGTCACATCTATATTGGTAACTTTCTCATATTTCGTGAACTCTTCCTGTCACTCTGCGTGAAAATGTTCACAGATGTCTGGCATCGAAATCCTCGGACATGTTTTTAATTTCTGTTTGTCTTTGTGGTGATTCAGTGTCGTACTCAAACATGTTCAAAACGTGTCGCAATGGTTTTCACGGGCAGTTTTAGTCTCGCGGCCGAGACAAGGTGACTTGTTCCAAACTCTTTCTGAGGATCAAAGGTTTGATGCCCCAACATGTTTTTCGAGATTTACTGATCTTGTTTGCACCATGTTTTTCTTGGTGTTGGCATTTTGTTTTGTTTGCATTGTTGGGTTGACAATGTTCTGTTGTGTTATGTTGCTGTGCTCTCTCATAGATCCTCTCTTGTTTAAGACTGAACACAGCAGCTTTGTTGAGAAAGGTAAAGGCTTTGTTCGCAGATATCGGCAGATTCTAGCGGTGGCTTCCAGATGTGGCTCTCTCAACATAACGTCTCCTGTTGCAGACGCCTGCTTCCTGCAGCAGGACCAGGGCGGCTGCCAGAACTACACCATGATGTGGTTCTTCGACACCGAGCAGAACGAGTGCGCCCGCTTCTGGTACGGAGGCTGCGGCGGCAACCAGAATCGCTTCAACACGCAGGGGGAGTGCGAGTACCTGTGTCTGACAAAGAGTCGATGATGGCGGGGAGGAGGACACCACAGACGCACAAGACGACACTCCTGATTTTTAAAGACTGAACTCGGGAAAATCTTCCCACCGAAATGTTACTGAAACCGGCCAATTCAGAATATTTAATCTAAAGTTCAAAGTTACGAAAAACAACAAGGAGAAATAGGCGAACAAGCTCCCCTCAGCTGGAATTTGACCACAAGCCGTGACGTCGCCGAGTCGTACCGATGATCCCCGGCTGCTTCTATGAGATTCAGGGGCAGAAAGGATGCTCACAGCACAGCCTGCTGGCACACGGTGGTATCACACACTGTTTAAAATGAACTCTTTCATGTACTTGTCTTAGAACAAAACCTACGTTTAGTCGAGTTGTGTCAGACAGGTCGGTTTACACTGTTGATGAGCACACAACCAGTGAATAGACGTAGTGAATATTTACAGATGTTTGTAAAACAGCTACAGGACTACAGCAAGTTTTCCCTTTGCCAGCATTCTTGAATCTTTTTCAAATCACACAGACATTTTTGATGATTTTTTTTTTTTTTTACAATATCTGAGTTGAAATTAGAAATTTCTTCAAATGGTTAAGATAAAACCAAATTAATTAAAGAGCTAGTAAATAGATCAGTGTCATGAATTTCTCTGAAAGACTTAAGTTGTTGTTAACTGACTTTTAACATTTATTCTTAAATATTCTGCTTTAAAAAAAAAAAAAAACTATTCTGGCTTCATTTTGTAACTGGAGCCTTTAAAAACGCGGCCGAGGTTGTTTGTGAGGTGCTTCGTATCGGGAAACTTTTCCAAATGTCTTCAGGCACAAACAGCGAGCCAAGTCCGCCCTTCACGTTCCCCCGAACGCGTGTTTGACTCCCCGAGCAATGCCCCGTCGCTCACTCATCCTCACATCTTCAAGGAGGAAGTGGGAGGAGTCTGATGTGAACAGCTGTTTGACCATTAAAGGTTTGAAGGAATCAGTAAAGTAGCGTGGTATTGGAGAATTTGTGGAACAACGTCTGGTCTCTGTGTCGTTTTTGTTCCGTCTTGAACTTTCAACATCAACTCAATGTTCTTCTAACATGCTGCAAAGCTCACGGGCAATGCGGGAGGAACCAGCACCTGACAGATAACCACGACACCGCCACACTCAAATGTTTCTGAGTCTGAAGTTTGTTAGCAGGGAGGTTCAAACCAATGTTGAAGTTCCATTCTTTAACATGAAGATGCTCTGACAGAAATGGAGTTCCACAGGGTTCTGTCCTCGATACACAACTAGTGTGAGCGATATGTTCAACCTCAAGCTTTATCCAAGAATTCCAAAATTTACGAGTAGGTTTCTCTGTTTGAAATTGAGCAGGGGTCTGACATTAAAGTGACATTAAAGACTTGAAGATTTGAATTAAAGAATTGAAAGAATTGAAGCGTGGGGGCCCACGCTTCAATGGTGACGACAAGAATTGCATGCAGGCTCGGAACTTTATTAAAGGGAAAGATTGATGATTCATCCGGACTCGACCTCAAGGCTTGTCCGAACGTCCCGGGCTCGTAAAAGCTTTGCTCAGGCAAGTGAATCATCTTTTTTTGGTGATATTTTGACGTTTTTTTCGGCAAACAATCCCTTGATATCACCAACGGATCACGCCATCGCTGGGCGCGGCCATTTCTTGTCCCGAGACCGTGATCGCTGACGATACCGTGGGGAAACGCTTGATATAGAGGTATGTGAAGAGTACGGCCAATCGCAGCCAATAGTTTCTTCCCTTTTCGTGATCCGCATTTTGGTCGGTGTTTACCTGGAAAACACGCATTTTGATTGGATAGCATTGCGTAATTCCTCAGGATTCCCTCAAATCACGTAGTCGACGAAACGCACGGTCGTCCACCATTTTGAATTTTTCACTTCCGTCAACATTCAGATCGTCACCAGAACGCATTAAAACCTCAGTCGAATTTGACACATAAACAACTTCAACAGATTCAGCATTTTTATGGTTCCTAAAAAAAGTTGCCTGAATAGGAAGAGAAGGAGGAAGAGGAGGAGGATTTGATTAGTTGTTGACCAATATAATAAATATATACGACACACGGTTACCAGGTTATTAAAAAAACTTGTATATGGATAAAAAGTGACTAATACAATGAATATGGTGTGGTAGTATGTAGTACTATGGTAGTAGGGTGTGGCAGCTCCAATCTTAATACTATCAAATTTATTTCAGACGAAGAAGAAACTTAAAATATATATTATTCCTTCAGATTGAAGAGCATAAAGAGATACACCTTCTCTGAAAGTTTCATTGAGATATCTTGATTATTAAAGAAACTGCAAGGTTTTTTTTTAAAATGTAAAAAGTTATGTTGGTCGAAGTCATACATTATCAAAGCTTATAAATTTCCAATAAACTTTGGGCAAGTAAAAAGAGCTCAAAATGCATAATGTCAAGCCCTGTCCACGCTCATGCACAAATTCTTCATCCAAGGGCTCACATTCTCTCACTGATTTAAAAGGCAATTTAATTCTCCTTAAAAACAAAAGTGCTGGGAATACCATGTCGATGTAGCAACAAAAAAAAATCCCAAACTAACGTATTCAGGCAAGCAACAATTTTTTAACTCACTGTCTTCATAAGTCTTCTTCCCCTTCTGGGTCACGTTGTGGTTCAAACTGGGTGAACAGCTGCGAACCACAAATCCACTGAGAACATTAGTACGTTGTTACCGGTGTTTAAGATTAATTGGTTTCCCGGTTAAATGGTGACCCACTTCCTCGAGCGGCCATCGCTGCTGCTCGTAACAGGACTCACAGAAGTTACTTCAGCACTTAACTGTAAATGCTGATGAATGTCCTTCGATAGGACGGCTACAGATTTATGTCGCGTTTTTAATATAATGTTGTGTTGTAACGTTATTAGCAGCAGAAGGCGACGCTAAAGGGTCACCACTTAACAGGGAAGCCACTTCATCTGGAACAGCAGAAAGCGTTTCTGGGCCAGGGGTAGGTGTGGACGGATACAGAATAGAAACACACTTTGAATACAATGTTGTTGGACCTCTGACACCGATGAGAATTTGCTGAAAAACTATATAAAATGAGACCTTGCAAGAAATTCACTCTTTACACTGAACCACATGACAAGCAGCTGTGGCCCCGGGTCTGCGGTTCGATGACCACCTCCTGTCATCCATGTGTGCAATTGTTATTAAAGAGCCCGTCAAATGTGAAGTGTGTACACACACACACACACACACACACACACACACACACACACACACACACACACACACACACACACACACACACACACACACACACACACACACACACACACACACACACACACACACACACACACAGAATCTTAAGTGTCGACCAACACGTTCAAAGTGATTTTATTGATGAGACAAAACAAACAGAACGAGAACATGAAATGTAGACACTTTTTACAAACTAAAGAGAATCTGGAACTCGTCTTCTTCTCTTCTGGAAACGACATCCGAAACAACAGCCTCCTCTCCTCCAATCAGAGCGCTCTCCATCAGTCTTCAGTCACATGACTCCGTGTGTTGTTGGGGGGGAAAAAGTTTGTCTGTTTGTAGTCCGTTCATTTCCCACCATGTAACACAAAGTCTTCACCTCCAGAGGAGCTCGTCAGTGTTCAGACGATGATGATGTCACCGTGGAAGACGAGGTCCCTCACTTCCAGACCTTGACGATGCCGTCTCTGGACGACGTGACGATGAAGCCCTGCGTGGTCTGGAAGGTGGCGATGTCTGTGACGATGTCATGGTGTCCCACGGGGAGCGACTCCGGACCACGGCGAGGAGAGTCCTCCACCACACCGCTCTTCTGTTTACTGTGGATCTCCTGGTCACAGGTCAAAGGTCACGGGTTATTTCCATCCCACTGGCTGTGTGTGTCTTCAGTGGTGTGTGTGTGTGTGTGTGCGTACCTGGATGACCTCGGTTCCTTCGATAATTTTGCGGCTGTACAGAACAGACGGACAGTGCAGCGAGTCGTTGGCTCCGCCCGCGACGATGTACGATCGCTCCGGATAGGCCAGATCCCAGAACCTGCAGACGGGAAGGGGGCGGAGCCAAAGGACAAGACACGAGTTAGACGTTGTGCGGACGCGTATTTGTGTCGCTGTTGTGTAGCTGTTGACACCTGATCCTCATGTCGGAGCCAGCGGTCAGCAGCAGTGGATTCCCGTCGGCTGGACTGCAGTAGATCCCGTTCACACTGTGTGGAGACGGCTGCGCACAGAGGGAGGCAACGTCTGGATCAAACTGGATCGAACAACCTCAAACTGGCTCCTCTATCTTGAAGAAGGGATTCACACGGAGCACTGACCTGCATCTCAGACAGAGGCGGCGCTGAACTGGCCCACAGAGTGAACTTCCTGTCTCCAGTCTCCATATCCCACATGGACACCTCATTATTCCCCTGTACGGCTGCACACACACACACAGTATCAGAATCAGTACTCCCTAATGTGAGGACGTGTAATCAGAGTACAGGTACCTGCGATGACAGATGATTGGTAGAGCGGGTGCATGAGCAGCCGTCTGATTCGTGCCCGGGCTGGGTGGGAGTGGTTAGAGATGGGCAGCTGGAAGCGCATATCCCAGCATGCCATGGTGCCGCTGCTGGTGCCTGCGAGACAGACGGCGCCGTTAAGAGGACTGAGGGACGGGTGCAAAAGAAGGTATGCAAATTATATTGGTGATCAGGAGCCACCAGACGCACCGAGACACAGCCAGCACTGGTGCATGTCCACGCTGAAGGACGTGATGAGTCCCAGCCGGAGGTCGTGGCGCAGAGTCCAGGCGTTGGAGTTGGAGCGCAGGTCCCAGCCCACCAGGGAACCGTTGACGGTGGCGTACGCCAGCACGGACTGAGCGCCCGAGTTGAAGTGGTGAATGTCCACCGCGCAGCCGTCCTCCTGGGGGTCCAACGACCTGAGACCAGAGAGGCGGGGCGGGAATGCAAGTCTCAACCCGTGGACATGTTACCTCCTGGACTATAGTCGCCTGTGGACGCCTTACCTGGTCTGGAACGGCTGCACTTTGGGGGACTTCGGTGGTTTACTGGCCTCGACTGCCAGCAGCTGGATGGATCCAGAGTCTGAGGCCACGGCCAGGTAATGCGAGCCCTGACAGAAGGTGAGCGTCTTCACGTGTCCTCCGATACGAGAGTAGGTCAGCACCGACCTGCAGAACACACGCAGTCAACCAGGCGACACCAACCATGCCACTGACCTGCGGGGGGGGGGTGCGACGACTCACCTGGTGGTGGTGGTCTTGCCCTCCATCTTTTGACTGTCCCACACTTTGACGGTGCCGTCGTTGGACGCCGTGGCAAAGATGGAGTGCTCGTCTGAGACGCGAATCCTGTTGACCGCAGCCTTGTGTTCGTGGAGGTGAGCGACCAGCAAGCCTTTGGGATGCCACCCTGAAACACAGGTACCTCTGTGAGCCGGCGCCCCCTGTCTTATCGACGGCCACTGCGGAGGTGGACGTGTGTAGTGGGAGTCACCGGATGGACGCCCCCGGTCTCACCTGGCGGTGGCGGGCGGCTCTCCCACTCGGCGCTCTCCATCATGTGCTTGGCCATGCGCTCGGCGCTGCACTGCTCCCTCTTTTGCTGCACCAGCTGCTGCAGCTCCGCCTTGCAGGTGTTGACGCGGCGTTGGTAGGTGGCGCCGCCGCCCATCGACGGCAGCGCGGGAACCGCCGGGACCGCCGCACTCTTCCTGACCTGAGGCACCGGCCCGTCGGTGACCTGTGGACACAGAGGCTTTGGTGAACCCGGAGCAGAACGACCCTATAGAAATGCAGAGACGACCAAAGTGGGTCTTGGATCCGCGCTGGTTTCATCTGGTTTTTGATTCTTTCCTTTTGGTTCTTTAGTTTTGGCCTTGTTATTCGGACTAGTACCATTTTACCGGGCGCTGGTTTGATCCAGGTATGCAGAACCATTCTGACCAAACATCGTCTTCTTCCAATATAACACTCCCACGCTGCTCGATGGTACGATGGAAGGTTCCCAATGTTGGTAGGCAAGTTAGGATGTGATGCAGACACATAAAGGAACCCATGGGTTCTAAAGGTGAGACACTAAAGGGGGGCTGCGTGAGGCCTTTGACCCAGACTCTTCTCCGGTTCTTAGACTGGTTCGGAACTAGTTCTGGTTAGCATTCAGACTGGAACGGAATTATCTTTAAGTAGATTCTTTTCGCTTCCGGTTGTTGAACCGGGTCTGAACTTCTCCGAAAGGTTCTCAGCCGTAGTCGTACCGGGGGTTCTGGATGCCTTTGGACTGGTTTGACTGGTTTTACACTTGGGAGTAGGAAACTGATTCGTTCTGGCTTGGGGGTCAAAGGTCAGACGTACCGTGGCGGGCTGAGAGGACGGCGGTTCCTGGGACCCGAACATGCTCTTCCACTCCTCGTTCATGGTGGAATCCTGCTTGGTGTGTTTCTTCGCTGCAGGGGAAACCACATGATCAGGTTCACACAGAACCGTCACACACGTCAGAAACCTTAAATCTTTTCTCCATTCTCTGCAATTGATTTGCCGCAACGCTCTGAAATGTGACAAACACTGCATGCGGAGCTCAACCAAACTAATACGCAGGTTTCATTGGACTCGCGTCGACGAGACGTTCCTCACCTCGCTTGTCTTCGGCCTCGTTCTTGGGTTTGACCAGGTCCACCTGGCGCCCGGTGATGCCCAGCGTGGCGAGGTCGATGACGCCCGTCTGCGCCGCCTCTCCCAGCTGGTTCTGCTCGCCCATATTGGCTTTGGCCTTGTTAGACTTCAGCATGAAGTCTTTGAGAGCCAGGAGCTTGTCCTCCTCGGCCTCCGTCATTCCCTGAGGACACCACACAACAAGACAAATGTCAGCATTCAAAGACCCGGGGAAACCCACAAGGTATCTTTAGAAACAAAACAGCATCGCGTCCAAAAACTATTCACACTTGTTCCAATGAAACCTTGGGGTTTCATTGGAACAAAGTGTGAATAGTTTTTTATTCACACTGTTATTTATGGGGCCTTTTTACAGGTAGAAAAGGTTTTACACGAGCTCTGTGGCCCTGAAGCCCTTCACACTCCGGGTTCCATCGGCTTCCATCCAGGTCAAAATGTTTTACACACGTCCCAACTGTTCTGCAGTTGTTGGCAGAGGTTTGTTTGTGGGGGTGTGACGCATGCCTCCACACAATTCTGTGGTTTTTCCTCAGAACTCTGAGCAGCTGGGAGAGATTCCGAATTGCAGATGAGGAGGAGGAGGAGTGTGTGTGTGTGTGTGTGTGTGTGTGTGTGTGTGTGTGTGTGTGTGTGTGTGTGTGAGCGAGAGACAAAGAAAACATCTGCGATCCAAGGCAAACTTCTTAATAAACCCAAACCGCAGAAATGTGTTATTTTTGTCTGAATCAGCCAAACGATCCAGCAGTTCTTTGACTCAAACGGACCATCTGTCAAACACTGACATTGATTGTTTTCCGCCTTTCGTCCAGACAAACGTCTGGCGGCTGGCCCTCGGGACGACCTCTAGCAAACATTCCCTTCACCCTGATAAGCATCACTCCGTTTTCTGGCTCTTCAAGTTCAGTGTAAGAACACCGCGACCAGGCGTCACTGAGGGCATCAAAAACACAACAACAAAACAAACCAGTTTTTGTTTTTGAAATGTGAGTCCGTTCATTGAAAGAAAATGTTCATTGAAAGAAAAGGGGGATGGTTTTACAGTGCACTAAAAACAAGGGAACTTCAAGCCATCCTATGTTAAAGGTTAGTGAGGTGGAGCAGGAGGCAGGTAGAGCGCCCCCCGGTGGACTCCAGATGGAACAAGCGGTTCTTTTATATCCTGGAGTTCCCATGAATTCTGATCTTTATGGAAAATGACTTTGTTGCAGCGGCTCAAGACAAAATGTCAACATTTGACCGAGAAGCCACGAGAGCAAGTCTTAAATGTTGTGAAACCGGTTTTTCCGGTGCGAAACGAGATAAGAGTGTACAAACGGGACCTTGCGTCGGGAATTTTCGGATGTTTCTGTGACGCTGAAATGTCAACAAACTCACGTATCTTTTGTAAGACATGAAAATATAAATGCTGGAAATACGTGTTTGTTTGAGCGTGATGACCAGTTTCCTTCAGAAATGTATTGACAACATGTCATATGTACATCAACAAATAAAACTGGCCTCTACATCATTCCCTTGTGGATCCCGGTGGAGTAACTTTGATCATTAAGAATTTTCTTAAAAATAACTTCCGTTTCCTCCTGTTCTTCTAAAACTCCCATTTTCCTCAAGGTTCTTCAAGAACTTATACCAGCGCAGTTGGTGAGCCGCTCTGACCTGTGACAGCAGCTTCTTGAGCAGCTGAGCGATCGCCGGGTCGTCTGGAGCAGGGCATTCTGGGATTGATCCAGCTCGCTTCTTCTGGCGCAGCAGCAGATGTCTGAAGAGGCTGCTGATGTCTTTAGAACGGAGAGCGTAGTCGAAGATGGAACGACTGACCGGCTCCTTCAGGACGCTCAGCAGGACCAGCTCCTTGTCGATCTGAGGAGCAGGAGGAGGAGGAGGAGGAGGAGGAAGAAGAGCAGAGTGAGGAGGAGGAGGAGGAAGTGCAGAGTGAGGAGGAGGAGGAGGAAGAGCAGAGTGAGGAGGAGAAGGAGGAGGAAGAGCAGAGTGAGGAGGAGAAGGAGGAGGAAGAGCAGAGGAGGAGGAGGAGGAGCAGGAAGAGCAAAGTGAGGAGGAGGAGGAAGTGCAGAGTGAGGAGGAGGAAGAGGAGGATCAGAGTGAGGAGGAGTAGAGGGAGGAGGAGGAGGAGGATCAGAGTGAGGAGGAGTAGAGGGAGGAGGAGGAGGAGGAGGAAGAGCAAAGTGAGGAGGAGGAGGAAGTGCAGAGTGAGGAGGAGGAGGAGGATCAGAGTGAGGAGGAGGAGGAGGAGGATCAGAGTGAGGAGGAGTAGAGGGAGGAGGAGGAGGAGAAGGAGGATCAGAGTGAGGAGGAGGAGGAAGAGCAGAGTGAGGAGGAGGAGGATCAGAGTGAGGAGGAGGAGGAAGAGCAGAGTGAGGAGGAGGAG
Source organism: Blennius ocellaris (assembly GCF_963422515.1). Lineage (NCBI taxonomy): Eukaryota > Metazoa > Chordata > Actinopteri > Blenniiformes > Blenniidae > Blennius > Blennius ocellaris. Next base: position 5,690,547 of record NC_137657.1, read on the forward strand.
GAGGATCAGAGTGAGGAGGAGGAGGAGGAGGAGGAAGAGCAGAGTGAGGAGGATCAGAGTGAGGAGAAGGAGAAGGAGGAAGAGTAGAGTGAGGAGGAGGATGAGGAGGATCAGGAGGAGGAGGAGGAAGAGCAGAGTGGGGAGGAGGAGGAGGAGAAGGAGGATCAGAGTGAGAAGGAGGATCAGAGTGAGGAGGAAGAGCAGAGTGGGGAGGAGGAAGAGGAGGCTGACCTGGATGATGGGCTGGCTGATGAAGGCACTGAGGTGAGGCATGAGCTTGCAGTAGACGTCGGCCACGTTCAGGTGCTGAGCGACGACGGTGATGAAGCCCACGGCTCCGTAGCGGATCCACAGGTTGGGATGACAGAGGAACGGAGCTGAGGCAGCAGGAGAGAGCAGTTCAGGGACCGCTGGGAAAAATCACTACCTGACAAACTAAATCTGTGTGTGTGTGTGTGTGCGCTCACAGATGTCGCTGACGAACTCGTAGATGTGAGGTTTCTGCAGCAGCCCCAGCTGACACATGCAGGTCAGGGCGTTCAGAGCTTTGTAGATCACAAACTCCTCGGTGTCGCTCAGCCCCTGCTGGAGCAGCGGCTTCAAGATGGCGGAGCTCTGCCAGCCCACGTACGCAGCCACGCCTGCCACAACAACTGCGTTAGCAACAGCATGGACTTCCACATTGCTCACTACCATTTTAACGTAAGCAACAACATTTGCAACATCAGCAGCAACAACGTTGGGAACGTTGGCAACAATTACATTTGCGACAACAATGTTAGCAGTGTGTTAACAGTGCTAATGACAACAACGTTAATGACAACAATGTTAGTGACAACAATGTTAGTGACAACAGTGTTAATGACAACAGTGTTAATGAAAACAGTGTTAATGACAACAGTGTTTATGAAAACAGTGTTAATGACAACAGTGTTAATGACAACAGTGTTAATGAAAACAGTGTTAATGACAACAGTGTTAAACAACGTTGACAACAATAGCATTTGCGACATTATAAACAATGTTAGCAGCAAGTTCGCAACAACATTAGTGACAACAATGTTAATATTAGCAACAACAACAATGCTAACGACGCCGGCAACAATAACATTTGCAACATTAGAAACAATGTTAGCAACAAAATGAGCTACAACAACGTTAACATTAGCAACAAAATTAGCTACAACAACGTTAACATTAGCGACAACACTAGCTACAACAACGTTAACATTAGCGACAAAATTAGCGACAACAACGTTAACATTAGCTACGTTAACATTAGCGACAACATTAGCTACAACAACGTTAACGTTAGCGACAAAATTAGCTACAACAACGTTAACACTAGCGACAACAATGTTAACGTTAATGACGACAACATTCATGACAACGTTGCCGACAACAATGTTTACAACATTAGCAACGACATTAACAATGACAACATCAATGACGACAACATTCATGACAACGTTGCAGACAATATTAACAACATGAGCAACAAGGTTAGCAGCAACAACAGTTGCGACAACAAGTACTGAACTCTGTGTGTGTGTGTGTGTGTGTGTGTGTGTGTGTGTGTGTGTGTGTGTGTGTGTGTGTGTGTGTGTGTGTGTGTGTGTGTGTGTGTGTGTGTGTGTGTGTGTGTGTGTCCATGCTGCCGTACCGACGATGCTGTCGAAGAACGCCCCCCGCAGGTGCCAGTCGTTCTTGTCGTTGAGGAAGGTGATCATGTGCGACAGCAGCACGTCGTTCGCTTTCTGTCGGCCGAAGAACACGCAGAGCCGCGTGATGCCGTTCTCCATCAGCGACTGCTTGACGATGTTCTCCGAGTCGCTGAGCAACGTCACCACCTTCTGCTGCACCATCTCGTGGAGCGCCTGCAGCTCTGCAACACACACACACACACATGACAAAGTGCGACCAGCAGACAGACGTAGGGAGGAGCGGCGGCGGCGGCGAGCAGAGACGTTACCCGAGTCGTAGTTCTCGTTGGGGTGCAGCGTCTCCTCGGCGTCCTCTCCGCTCAGCTCCTGCTCCGTGTTCACGTTGTTCTCTTGGACCAGTTCCAGGAAGCGCAGGGCGCTCTCGGCCAGGTGGGCGATGTTCTCTGGGAACACAACCCGGAGAACGTCTCAGACGGAGCGTCAACCACAAATCATCGGCAGACAACACAAGATTACACTCTTCCATCAATAATGCCGCTCACAACTTCCTCGTGTTGAAATTGTTTTTTTTTAAATTCACATTTCCACGGAAGATATTGTGAACCATCTCAAATTGAAGCCGTGCGCAACGATTCTGACTAAGAGTGAAATGAAACCTGCGTTCTCATTGGCCGGAATCCTTCATTCTCAGCCTGATCGGTTTGCTAATTCTTTGTTTCCGACACCATTCATTTCCTGTTGTTAGCGAAAGCGGTGGGATATTTGGTTGTTGCTGTGATTCGCCGATAATCTCAGCTCATCCTTGATGATATGGTGTATATATTTTAAACTCTTTAAATTGTTATTTTTAATATATTGTTTCATGCCTTTTTGCACTGTGGGTCCGAGAGGACTGAAATTTCATCTGTGCTGTACGTCATGCATATTAGCACACTGGACAATAAAGCTGACTTTGATGATAGAAGTAACTTTTATGAAGCTCAACAACGGATTTGGATGTTTCACAAAAATTACCAATACAAATTTAATTTGGCACGAAAATTCACAAACTCCAGCGGTTTGTTTTTTTGAACCACCTGTTGTGGTCACCTGGGGTTCAGCTCGGTGCCCCCCGCCCCCACCTCACCAGCGTACGCCAGCCGCACGATGGTGGCGTCGTCCTGGGCCAGGTGCGCGATGCCCGGCAGGATGTACTCGGGGTAGATGTTGACGTCGTTCCTCGGCACCTCCTTCACCAGGGCCAGCACCTTGGCCAGCGTGCGCACGGCCTGGGCGCGCACGCGCGGCGCCGGGTCGCCGCAGAAGTGCAGCAGGTACGGCGTGATGCGGTCCAGCAGGATGTCCACGGCCAGCCGCGGCGCCAGGTGCAGGACCAGCTCCAGGGCCGCCAGCTTGGAGTCGCAGGAGTGGAGCGTCTGCAGGCAGGACGTGATGACGGAGACCAGGACCAGCAGGCCCTGCTCCTCCCGGGCGCTCACACAACCGGAACCGTCCGGTCCATCGTGAGTCGACGAGCCTGGAGGGAGGAGGACAGGGACTGAGGTCAGAGGGGGGGGTCTGAGGGGGTCCGGCGGGGGTCCGACGGGGTCCCACCTCCCCGCAGGTTGTGCAGGATGTTGTCCAGGTCCTTGCGGATCACGAGCACCCGCTGGTCTGCGCTCTGGAACGTCTCCTTGGAGAACTGGGCCATGTAGGGCTGCAGGAAGGTGTAGAAGATGTCGGGGAAGCCCCGCCCCCTCTGCTGCTTCAGGTACTCCTCCGCCGTCAGACGCTTATCGGGTTCTCTCTGGACCATCTGGGCCACCTGCACACACACACACATGTATTTATTTATTTATTTATTTGGGTTAGGGTTGGGGGAGGGGAGGGGTGTTGACTGTTGACAGAAACTTTTGGAGTTTGTTTGTTTGTATGTTTGCGAATGTTCCTGTTCCTCTGGTTTTTAGAAATAAAGCTGTTTGTTTATGTGTGTGTGAATGTGTGTGTGTGTGTGTGTGTGTGTGTGTGTGTGTGTGTGTGTGTGTGTGTGTGTGTGTGTGTGTGTGTGTGTGTGTGTGTGTGTGTGTGTGTGAGTGTGTGTGTGTGTGTGTGTACCAGCTCCCGGATGCTCTGGTCCTCTATCTTTGTAAGGACCTGCTCGGTCTGGAAGTTTCCCTTCCTGTAAGCGAGCAGCTGAGAAAGATCGAAGAGAGGAACCCCCTCTGTGAACAACTCTGCAATCACACACCCTGAAACAACACACAAACACACAACATCAATCACACACACACGTGTTCTCCACCTGGTACAGTTACCGGTGTGATGTTAGTTTTTGTGTCCCTGCTGGTCTGAGCGTGAATAGGTTGCATGTGTTTCAGCGTGTGTGGCTCTATGTTTCTATAGTGTGGTTCTATGTTTCTATTAGTGTGGTTCTATGTTTGGCTCTATGTTTCTATTAGTGTGGCTCTATGTTTCTATTAGTGTGGTTCTATGTTTCTATTAGTGTGGTTCTATGTTTGGCTCTATGTTTCTATTAGTGTGGCTCTATGTTTCTATTAGTGTGGTTCTATATTTCTATTAGTGTGGCTCTATGTTTCTATTAGTGTGGCTCTATGTTTGGTTCTATGTTTCTATTAGTGTGGTTCTATGTTTGGCTCTATGTTTCTATTAGTGTGGCTCTATGTTTCTATAAGTGTGGTTCTATGTTTGGCTCTATGTTTCTATTAGTGTGGCTCTATGTTTCTATTAGTGTGGCTCTATGTTTCTATTAGTGTGGTTCTATGTTTCTATTAGTGTGGCTCTATGTTTCTATTAGTGTGGCTCTATGTTTGGCTCTATGTTTCTATTAGTGTGGCTCCATGCTTCTATTAGTGTGGCTCTACGTTTCTATTAGTGTGGTTCTATGTTTCTATAAGTGTGGTTCTATGTTTGGCTCTATGTTTCTATTAGTGTGGCTCTATGTTTCTATTAGTGTGGCTCTATGTTTCTATTAGTGTGGTTCTATGTTTCTATAAGTGTGGTTCTATGTTTCTATTAGTGTGGCTCTATGTTTCTATTAGTGTGGTTCTATGTTTCTATTAGTGTGGCTCTATGTTTCTATTAGTGTGGTTCTATGTTTGGCTCTATGTTTCTATTAGTGTGGTCCTATGTTTCTATTAGTGTGGTTCTATGTTTCTATTAGTGTGGCTCTATGTTTCTATTAGTGTGGTTCTATGTTTCTATTAGTGTGGCTCTATGTTTCTATTAGTGTGGCTCTATGTTTCTATTAGTGTGGTTCTATGTTTCTATTAGTGTGGCTCTATGTTTCTAATAGTGTGGTTCTATGTTTGGCTCTATGTTTCTATTAGTGTGGCTCTATGTTTGGCTCTATGTTTCTATTAGTGTGGCTCGATGTTTCTATTAGTGTGGTTTTATGTTTGGCTCGATGTTTCTATTAGTGTGGCTCTATGTTTCTATGAGTGTGGCTCTATGTTTCTATTAGTGTGGCTCTCTGTTTCTATTAGTGTGGCTCTATGTTTCTATTAGTGTGGTTCTGTTTCTATTAGTGTGGTTCTGTTTCTATTAGTGTGGCTCTATGTTTCTATTAGTGTGGTTCTATGTTTGGCTCTATGTTTCTATTAGTGTAGCTCTATGTTTCTATTAGTGTGGCTCTATGTTTCTATTAGTGTGGCTCTATGTTTCTATTAGTGTGGTTCTATGTTTCTATTAGTGTGGCTCTATGTTTCTATTAGTGTGGCTCTATGTTTCTATTAGTGTGGCTCTATGTCTGCATGCGGGACCATGTATGTTTCTATGCAAGCGCTTCTCAGTGTGTGTGATTCTATGAGTGTGGTAATGTGTGTGTAGTTCTCTGTGCTGTCTACCCAGGCGTGTATTTATGATTCTGTGCGTCCGTGTCCTTCTCTGGGTGTTTCTATGTCCTACGTGTCCAGACGTGTGTGTGCACCTGCAGAGAAGATGTCCATGGCCTGCCTCAGTTCTCCCCGGCTCCTCTGGTTGCTGCTGCTCAGGTCCACCAGCGGCGTGTTCTGGTCGTTCTCCGTGGCGAACATGCTGCCGTCCACGAACCTCTCGGGCGCGATGTAGCAGGTGCGGCGCCGCGACGTGTCGAAGAAGTAGTTGAAGTCGGCCGGGTTGTCCTCGGGCAGGTAGGTGGGCTTGAAGCTGGCGAAGTCGGTGAGCAGCACCCAGTTCCAGCTGGTCACCATCACGTTCTCCGTCTTGATGTCGCCGTGACGCACGCCGGCCTTGTGCGCCTGGTCCACGGCGTTGAGGATCTGGAAGGCGAGCCAGCGCTTCTCCACGTTGTTGAGGAAGGGCCGTGTGCTGATGCGGTCGTACAGGTTGTCGCGCACGTACTGGCGGAAGAGGATGGCGGCCTTGTCGCTGAGCGAGGTCTTCTGGAACGGCAGGCAGTTCTGGCAGGAGTGCAGCCGGATCTTCAGCTCCTCCAGCTCCTGCTTGTAACTGCCGAGCGGCAGCGACGGGTCCTGGATGGCGAACACCTTCACCACCACCAGACCCTCGCGGTGTTTGGCCCGCGCCACCTTGAAGAACCGCGTGCTGCCCAGACTCTTGTCGTACTCGTGGTCGTGGATGTCCGAGAAGTAGCTGTCCACGGAGAGGATCTGGGAGGGGGCGATGCCCGCCAGCTGGTTCCCCATCGCGTCTGCTGAGGAAGAGGAGCGTTACCTGTGTGGAACATTTCAATTCAAAGGTGCTTCACGTTAACAAACACGTGAGACGTGAACATTAAAAACCAAGTTTACAAAAAAAAAAAAAAAAATGGAAAAATTAAAGATCCAGTGGATCCCAAACTAAATACACTCTTCATTCAAGGCAGCAGCAGTAGAACCATCTTCAGGTTAGAAAGAACTCACGCCTCCACCCTCCACCCTCCAGCTCCCTCCTCCACACAACACAACATTCGTGTTGTCACAGTCATGTGATCCAAGTCCTAGTTTATTTACCCTCAATCTAACATAATTACATTAATCGACTGTAAATAATTGTTTTGGGTTTTCTTATTACATACTGACTCGGTGAGTCGAAGCAGAGCCGCCCGGCTCATGTTCACCTGATTGCTGTTTACCTGTGTGTTGTTTACGTGTTAGCTTTAGCCGTTAGCTCGTGGGGATGCTAACAGCTGCTACCGGCGGGATGAACCGCCTTCATGCAGCCGCCCGTCAGTGTGTCCTCCACCGGGCTGCGTCCCGCAACCCCCACCGCTCCGGTAGAGTCCCGGTAAAGCCCCGGGAACGGAGAAAAACACCGAGAGAAGCGGCCTGAGTCAGTCCGGCAGCGAGCGCCCAGTTCCGGGTATTCCTGTGTGCATCCGGGTCACAGCGCCCCCACAGGTCAGCGGCGGTACAGCGTGGATCGTCTATTGTGAGGAAGGGTCACTCTGAGTGATGATGGAACGACGTTTACATTCACCAACGACATTCAGAGAACACCAAGACAAACAATATTCAAAGATTCCAATGTTCTTTTTGTACATCGCGTTTTAACACAAGTTGATTTGAGACGCTACCCCTTTGTGGTTTGTTTCTGATTATCTGATCATTAAAACGTGTGAACACACTGCGACATCTGGAGGTGATTTCTTCTGACCAGTTTGACCTCCAGTGTGTCGGGGTCCTTCCACACCACAACTCCTAGACTGATGAGAACAGAGAACCTGGTCGAGGAACTCGGTGTCGTTCAGAACAACAGTAAATGTGAGGAATAAACCTAATAACCCTCAGGGGCAGTTTTAGTATCTAACCGGTTCATGATGACAACGATATACCACATGACCCCTTCCTTGAGGCTTGAGGCCATTTTTTTTTTTTATTTTGCTCGAATTCTTAATTTTAAGTATTTGAACTGTTTGTTTAAAAAAACAAAACTGGATTATATAATTGACAGAAACACACAACGACACAGAGACACACTCACCCAGACACAAAAATGCACAAATACATACTCACACACACAAATATACACAAGACACTCTTACTTTGATCTAACTATTTGATCTAAAAAGGAAGTCCTATGTCATCAACAGAAATGCACACACACACACACACACAGACATACACACAAATATATTTAGATACGCATACTTTGAAATTCTGAATTTGAAAAATTTGAACTATTCATTCCAAAGAGAAGTCTTATGTCATCAACAGAAATGTGCATGCACACAAACATACACAAACATACACACACATATACATACACAAACATACACGCACATATACATACACAAACATACACACACATATACATACACAAACACAAACAGACCCTCAATGTCACCTGGTGGGTTTTGTTTGATGTTCAACTAAACAAACACACACGCAAAGTTTGTTTTAAAACTCTCCTGGTGGTTTCTCGTGAGGTTGAATTTTCTACAACCAACTTTTGTTGATATGATAGAAGAGCATTTATCCTTTAGCACTCCAAGAAAGACATAAACAGAATTTCTACATTCTAATATTTCATTAAGACAGCTTCCTGGATAGGTTTGCGTGAACAAAGAAAAAAACTTTACAAAGTACAGAGTACTTCAGAGTAAAGATAATTAAACAAACCATATTGGGACAAGATTCCAGGGAAATGTTCTGAGGAGATTTTACACTTATTAACAGAGATTTAATGACATGTTTTTATTGTGTTTTTATTTCGACTGAGAGTCTAAATAGTTTAAATTACCTTTAAAGGGTTAATGTGACACATCTCTGAGGTGTCCTTATGTGTCGCTGTAGAAACAGGTCACGTGGTTCTGATTTAAAGAACCATCTGCATTCTCATAGTCATTAATAACTGCACTGAATGTGTAAACTGTGCAAAATAAGGATTTCACACTTCTAAGCCTTGTACTTTATTTTTTCTTTTCCAAAAATCAAGAACACAATAATATGATTGTAATCAGATTATCATGTCACTGTGAATTCAAGAGCTTCAAAAGAGAAAATAACAATATGTGAACTTCGGCACACAAAAAAAAAAAAAAAATGCAAACAGGTTTGTTCTTCCCTCCCTCCTTCACCTTTCCCCTCCCCTCCGTCCATGTCCAGGTGTGTGTCTCTCCTCTCAGCCGTCACATCGCTCCGAGCCTAATGAACGGGCCTTCTCCCGTTCCCTGAACGCACCCCTGGCGGCCCCTGAACGCACCCCCAGTGGTCCCTGAACGCACCCCCAGTGGTCCCTGAACGCACCTCCTGTCGGTCCTTGAACGCACCTCGGTGGGACTTCACGGAAGATGCTGAAGAAACGGGAGCTACTGGTAAGTTTGCCTGCATTCCTTTCTCCTCTCCAGCGGTAACACCGGTCCTCGGCCCTTCCCCGGCCGCTCTCACACCACACCCCCGCTGAGGCCACGGAGACAGTTCGGAGCCGGCTGCCCGGCCGCGACGGAAGCTCCCGGGCCGGCGTGTTTAGTCGCCTTAAAGCCCTTGCGGAGCCCTTCTGTCGGTTGTTAGTTAGCCTGCTGCTGTCACCGGCCCACAGCACCGCTGCTCTGCTCCGCACACGGGCCGAGCTGCCCGGTGACACCGCCTCCCGGAGCTCCGGGGTTCGGGGCGGCTGTTTATTTTTTTTCACCGAGAGGGTCGGCCTGTGTGTCCGCTGTGGAGGGTGTTTGTGACCCATAGTAAGAATCAACCGGTGAGCTAACAGGCTAACATGCTAACAACCCGTGTGTTTACAAGTATGTGTGTGTCTGTGTGTGTGTATTGATTATAAGTAGTGTGGATAAATCTATTATGTATGTAAGAAACGTATCAGCTGTGTGCTATATATATAATTGTTTATAGTTGTTCGTGGTACAATTATGGTGTACCTGTATGATGTGTAGTAACTGGACGGGATGTGTAGTATTTGTACCGTTTGTATTATCTTTACAGTTCCTATAGTGTCTGTAATGTGTGTAGTATGGTTACAGTGTGTGTAGTATATTGTGTGTGTAGTATCTGTACAGTGTGTGTAGTGTTTGTACTTTGGTAGAGTATGTACATTGTGTAGTATAGGTACAGTATGTAGTATAGTATTTTTACTGTGTTCATAGTATCGGTACAGTTTGTGAAGTGTCTCTGTACTGTTTGCGTAGTATCAATATTGTGGAATGCTTTCAATACTGTGTGTGAAGTGTTGGATTTTATTTACGTTGTGTTACTGTGAAGTTTACTGTTTGGTAACCAAACAGTCTGAAAACCAGCCGGTTCTGTTGGAAACGGACTGTGCTGCTCTTTGTGAGCAGCTGAGTCCTCTGGTCCTGGTCCTGGTCCTGGTCCAGGTCCTGGTCCAGGTCCTGGTCCAGGTCCTGGTGGTCCACCTCCTGGTCCATCTGCATTCACACTTCCTGTCTGAGCTGGTCTGGGACCAGTTAGAGTATTTGGATCCTGTCTGGTTCTGACTCTGCTATGATGGTGTCTCTGGTTCTGCCTCTCCACCTCCAGACTGAGAGTTCCATTTGTACAGAGAGAGAGAGAGAGGGAGAGAGAGAGAGAGGGGGGAGAGGGAGAGGGAGAGGGGGGAGAGGGAGAGACAGAGAGGAGTGGTGATGACGAGAACTCATTTTTGCATTTAACCAAATCCAACAGTCAAATGGCGTGGTGCATTCAGGAGCAGTTGGGAAATCAAAACTGTGTCGAAGTTCTCTGCAGGTTCAGAGAACAAAGTTGAAATTAAGAAGGAAATTGTTCCAAATAAAGAAGAAGAAGGTCACATGAAAGTTTAAAAAAGAAAAAACAGTGCTGCAGGTTAGAGGAGAACCTCCTGTCATCCTGTAGTGTCTCATGTCCTGCAGTGTTTGTTCAGTAACCTGGAGAGGGGACGAGACATTCCAGGAGGTGAGGAGAACTCGTTCTCACGCTGTCCTGCAGACGTCTCCACTCTGCACAGCCAGGCTTCTCCACCTGAGGCCCGGGCCTTCCTCTGGGGGGGGTTGAGGAGCAGAGTCCGTTCCAGGTTCTGTTCCAGGAACTCTTTTTTTTTTTTTTTTTACGTCTAAAACCTTTTTTTTTGTGCAACATTTCAGCCTGTAAAACCGAGCCCACAGTCCAGAGCCTGGCCTCGGTGGTCCCAGTGTTGAGGAGAACCTGCTGGTTCTCCACAGTCTCACACCCCGTCTCTCTCTCCCCCCCCCCCTGCAGCGTTCCCAGAGTCCCCCTTCCAGTGATGATGAGAACATGGTTCCAGTACTAACCTCCAGAAAAGCCAGTGAACTCCCCGTGAGCGAGGCGGCGTACGTCCTGCAGGTACGGAGGCCCCCCCCGAGCACGTCCACACGTCCCCTCGCCGGGACCGTCTGCCGCCCCCCCCCCCCCCCCCCCCCCCCCCCCCGCGGTGACCCCGGGCCTGCGGCGCCTGCAGACCACGCACCGACGTGTTTTAGTGGTTTACCACGAAGAACGAGGAGGTCCTGATGAGGTTGTGCTGAATGTGTCCACAGGCCGACCTGCAGTCTGGGCTGACCCAGAACGAGGTGGTCCGCAGGAGAGCCTTCCACGGCTGGAACGAGTTCGACATCAGCGAGGAGGAACCGCTATGGAGGAAGTACATCTGTCAGGTATGGCTCTGTCCCGGGGGGGGGGGCAGAATGTCAGTACATCACGATGTAGGAATGTTGTTCAATTTAAAAATAAAAGAAGAAAGTGTGTGTGTGTATTGGCCTCCGTACTCGATGTGGGTGAGGCCTCAAATACAAGTAACTGGTGTTGGAACCAAGTGGCATCGGAGCATCCCGGCAACCGAATGTGAATGAAAAGACTGACGGAGGAGTGTTTTTGTTTAGTTTTTTTTGTTCCAATACACACAGCTGAGATATTGTTCTGGTTCTTCAAGTTCAACTCGTTCACTCAGAGCAGGTGAATAAAGAAGATTTTCTAAACTATGCTGCATTCTGAACCCTTTGACTCATCAAAGTGGCCACGTATCACGGCTTATTGCTGACGTGGCGTTCTTTCCACGGCGGAAGTCAAATATTCCTCCAGCTCCTGCTTTGCTTTCGCTCTCCTGTCCTCGTTCAGCTCAGTGGAGTTGGAGTCTGGAGACCGTGTCCACCGTGTCTTCACCATCCCCCTCTCTCTCTCTCTCTCTCTCGCTCTAGTTCAAGGACCCCCTCATCCTGCTGCTGCTGTCCTCTGCAGTCATCAGTGTCCTCATGCACCAGTTCGATGACGCCATTAGCATCACTGTGGTACGTTTTCGCGCGTCGGCGACCTGCAGCAGCTGGTGCTAGCGCTTTAGCTATTGTGGCGGCGAGCGATGCCGTTACTAATGCAAATCCTGCGAGTTGAGTATGTGAGACTTTCAAAAAAAAATCCCAAAATGTGCCGAGGAAACATTTTCATAACGATCTGCATTTACTTTTAAACTATTATTTGAATCTAAAATATGCCAGCATAAGTGTTTTGCATCGACAACCAAGGAGCAGGAAGCCACCGAAGTCTATTCTGCACTGCTGGTATACCATGTGTCTGAATATATGCATGTTTCATGTACATATAGGTCACCTGTGGACGTGTCTGTATATTAGGGTATGTACATACACTATGCAGATGTATGTACATATTTATCATTATTTTTCTTTCCCCCTAATATATTTTCTTCTATACATATATATTTCTATTATCTCTATTTTGTCATTACACTTGCACTTTAATCATTTAAGAGGCTCAGGGGTTTTGGGGTGAGGGGAGGGTTTAAGTCTTTTGTTGAAAATGTAAAAAAAACAAAACAAAAACAACAACAAATTGCACGATTTTGTATACAATGATGTCTGTGACTCGCATTTCAGAAATAACATTAAAAAAATGTTTTTAACCAAAATACTTTACTTAAATAATCAAATTTTTAATTCAATTAAAATCTATTTATTTTTAGATGTTCTTACCAGACTTATTAGATCAAAATCTCATATTTTATGTCAAACTGGTATTGTTCAGTTTTCGCACAAAAAATCTTCCTCAAAATGATTTATTTATTAAAATATAAATATAATATATAATTATTAAAATAATTATTTAATTTATTATCTTATTTAAAAGGCTCTTGAAAAATGTCCTTACCTTTCATTAAAAAAAAAAAGTTTCACAAATATTCCTATAAAAATTCACAATGTTTCACCTCAATAATTAAAAAAAAAAAGTGCAAATAATAACCGTGTGTCATCTGCATATGAGCAGATCCTCACTGGAAGATGGATTTAAAAAAAAAAAACGAAACTGTAGGGGCCCGAGCATGAAGCCCTGAGGAACACCGGCACAGGTTAAAGTTGTTCTCTAGGTGAAAGTCTGTTTGTTTCCATTGAAGTGTGAAATATTTCTTCGTCGCACAGTCAGATTAACTGTGTTCTTCCTCTCAGGCCATCATCATCGTGGTGACTGTCGCCTTCGTGCAGGTACCATTTACAGTTTTAACTTGCTTATTTCTGCTTCTCAATATCTGTGACATCACTTCCTGTCTGCGTTTGTGACCGTTTGTGTTTAGGAGTATCGTTCTGAGAAGTCCTTAGAAGAGTTGGGGAAGTTGGTGCCTCCGCAATGTCACTGGTGAGTTTTGTTTGATGTTCAACAGACACACACACACACACACACACACACACACACACACACACACACACACACACACACACACACACACACACACACACACACACACACACACACACACACACACACACACACACACACACACACACACACACACACACACACACACACACACACACACACACTGGTAGGAACTGCCTTCAGCTCTGTCTCTGTTCACAGTATCAGGGAAGGGCATCTGGAGCAGTTACTGGCCAGAGAGCTGGTTCCTGGAGACACCGTCTGTCTGTCGGTGGGGGAGAGGGTCCCAGCAGACCTCCGCCTCTTTGAGGTACACACACACACCACACCCTCAGATGTCGTAATGTGACAAGGGTTTTCTGAGCTACGTTTTCAACCAAATCCATGGCAGAATGACTCCATCAGTCACATGATGAAAGGCTTGATGGAGCATAGGAATCAAAACAAACGTGACGAGTCCTCAGATGAACGTGGGGCAAAGAAGAGAGAGAGAAAAAAAAAAGATCTCAGAAAATGGGTTACAAAGTGCAACGTTTTTGGCTGAAAAACAAACCGGGCAGATTCCAACAGTGAATAAGTGATCTTCAGATCATGACCTGCTCCCCTGTTAGCCCAGTGTCACCTGTCCCCCTGCGTCTCCCAGGCGACCGACCTGTCCGTGGACGAGTCCAGTCTGACGGGGGAGACCACCCCCTGCACCAAGTCCACGTCCCACCAGCCCCCGGCCTCCAACGGGGACATGGCCTCCCGCGGCAACATCGCCTTCATGGGGACGCTGGTGCGCTGCGGCAAAGCCAAGGTAACCCCTCCGTTGCCGTCGGCGATCGCAGGCGTTCCCATTCTAATAATTCTTTAAAATTCTGTCGCGCTGTTCCGCAGGGCATCGTCATCGGAACCGGAGAGAACTCTGAGTTCGGAGAAGTTTTCAAGATGATGCAGGCAGAAGAGGTGAGTCCTCCTCCAGAGACCAGCAGGTCTCGTCCAGTGGACATCACAGTCTGACAGAGACACTTGGAACTTGGACAAAGAGATAGACGTCCAGTTGTCCTGATAAGACGGCCGTGTTAGGGAGCACAGCTGAGACTTTTTTTTTTTCTTTCCTCTATAATTTAACAGCTGTGTTTCAATAGAGTGAATGTTTATTCCACCATAATATAGAACGTTTCCTACACCATCATCTGGGTCACAAGTGGAGATTTAGTGACGTTTCTGTTTTTTGTTTCATACGAAAAATGTGTTTTCACTCGAGACGTTGACAAACGTAACACTGAGAAGTCGGCGACGTATCAGAACATGCAGAGACGCGTCCTCTTCTTCTTCTTCTGGTGTTTCAGGCTCCGAAAACTCCTCTGCAGAAGAGCATGGACCTGCTGGGGAAACAGCTGTCGCTTTATTCGTTTGGGATCATTGGTCAGTTTGTTCTCCGCCTGTCCGTCCGTCCGTCCTCGGTCCGTCCTCTGGTTTTCGTCCCTCCGTCCTCAGACCCGTGTTGTGTTTCAGGGGTCATCATGTTGGTGGGCTGGCTGCAGGGGAAGAAGACTCTGGACATGTTCACCATCGGGGTCAGGTACGTCTCGCCTGTCTGCAAATGTTTGACGGCCTCCGTCTCCGTGTCCCACCTTTGTCTCACGGTGGCTGCAGCGGGACGTCCGGTGAGGAGCTTTATGATGTCCAAAGTCCACGCATGCTTTGGCTCATCTGGCCTTTGTACGTGTCCCTGCAAAACCTTCAAACGGTTCATAGGACATATTTAAGCTGTTAAATTCACAGTGCCGTCCAAGGAAAGAGGACAACCATGTCAAAACTATGTGAATAAAAAATGGTCCTTGTTTTGTAGCGAGGAGAATTAAGAAAGTAAAAGCAGAAAATAAGTCAAATCGACAGTGTATTGGAGCCAGTAATACGGTTTTGATAAGGCGACTGAAAAGTAAAGATATCATCTGTCAACAATGAAAGGAACAGAGTCTAAAGTCATAAAGATCCCGGATGGGAAACTGGGCACACGGATGCTCAGTTATAAAAAAAAGAAAGACTTTTGGAGGCTCCTGTAGCCCCACCATGTGGACATTTAGTGAGTTCGTTTTTTTGTCTGTGGTTCAACAGACATGTTCTAGACCAGGGGTCGGCAACCTTTAATGCTCAAAGAGCCATTTGGTCCCGTTTTCCACTGAACACAACACCCAGAGAGCCACATTTTATTTTGACAGTCCCACAGGCAGACCATGTCAGGAGGACACGACACACAAAACCTTCTTCGCTGCTGGTTGACGACTTACAACTAATAAACTAAACTACATGAACTAAGCAACAAAAACACAATTATCAGCAACACTACAAACCTAACATAACCCCCAATAATTACATTTAAAACACCACAAACAGGACCTCCCATGATGCATTGCAGCTCTTAGCTCCTTTATTGCCACACATTATTAAAATGGAAGATAAATGTGGGAGATGTGGATTGTTAGAACCATGAGTGTGATGGTGTGTCTTTAGTGTCCTGTAGTTGTTGTGTGATTCACTAGAATGTTCCGTCACTCTCAACAAGTCTGTAATGAACCTCCTGGAACTGTCGGCGCTCCGCAGCGCAGCACTTTTACTGTGAAAGGTACAGGAAGCTCCCAGTTGAGCCGCTGTCATGACCTGCAGCCGCAATTCTACCTTCTTCATCCATTATTGTTGTAATGACGTCACATTGCTGCGTCGTTCACGACCCTACATTTGACCACTCTTTGTAGCGGGACTGTTTTCTGGGTGGCTTTGCCTCCTTACGTCCCTCTCTGGGTGGCTTTGCCTCCTTACGTCCCTCTCTGGGTGGCCTTGCCTCCTTACGTCCCTCTCTGGATGGCTTTGCCTCCTTACGTCCCTCTCTGGGTGGCCTTGCCTCCTTACGTCCCTCTCTGGGTAGCCTTGCCTCCTTACGTCCCTCCAGGATGAACTGCAGTGGGACGGAGGCTCCAGGAGCCGCAGTGGAGGGACCAAAGAGCCGCAGGTTGCCGACCCCTGACCTAGAACAACCTGCCTCCTTCTCCTCCTCTGTAAGGTTCCTGTCTCGTCTTTGACCCGTGTTGTCTGTCCATGTGGGTTCCTTCAGCCTGGCGGTCGCCGCCATCCCGGAGGGTCTGCCCATCGTGGTGACGGTCACGCTGGCGCTGGGCGTCATGAGAATGGTGAAGAAGCGGGCCATCGTGAAGAAGCTGCCCATCGTGGAGACTCTGGGTGAGCGATCGGACCGAAGCGAGGGTCCGGCGGTCCACGCCGTCACATCCTGCCGTACGGTTTGTGACCCGTGCTCCCTCCCTCAGGCTGCTGTAACGTGATCTGCTCCGATAAAACTGGAACTCTGACCAGGAACGAGATGACGGTCACACAGATCTTCACCTCTGATGGACTCCACGCTGAGGTGAGAGCCCCTGGAACCACACACGCACTCTGCTTTCATTCTGAGCCAACAGACGTCAGGGAGGTTTATCCCCCCCCGGTTCTGAGAGGAGGTGAGACCAACTGTTGCCCTCAGACGTGTTTATTTATTTATTTATTTGAGCAGTAGTATACATTCTGCTCAAAAGGAGTGTGCTGAAGCAACAAGCTTATGAGCTCCACCCCCAAACTCAGAGCAACAGAAAGTACATTCCACACTAGAATAGAAAGAACAAAACGTCAACAAAAAAGAAGCTCCGACATTTCAAACGACCATATCAACAAGGACCAAACTTACAACACACATACATGCACATATACGTTGGTCCTACTTCTCCCCTAATGCATTTCTTCTCTGTATGTTTCAAAAATCTTTTGTTTGTATTTATATTTGAAGAGGTTGATGTTTGGACATCGTTTCAACTCCATCTCCAATTTGTTCCACAATTGTTCACCATGAACTGTCGGGCTAAAACTTTTCAGGGTTGTACTGTTTCTGAGTCCTAAAGTTTAATTCATCACGTATTTCATAACGACCAGTACGATCTGGGAACCTTCTCTGTATTTGTCTTGGTAACAATGTGTAACTGGCTTTATATAACATCTGTACTTTATAGAACATCTGTACTTTATATAACATCTGTACTGCTTGGAACTCAACAATGTCATTAAACCTCATGAGTTGTGATTTTAAAGATAATGAGTGTTGACTTTCTCCTGGGTGTGGCCTTGCAGGTGACGGGCGTCGGTTATAACGGAGCCGGAGAGGTCTTGGTGAACGGAGAGGTGGTCCACGGCATCGCCTGCCCTTCAGTCAGCAGAGTGGTGGAGGTCAGTTCTCTTCGTCTTTCACTGGGAACCTTGTGCAGGTCACATCCGTCCACCCAAAGGCTGGAAGGGAAAGCAGATGTTGCGTTAATATCAAGCAGAGTGGAGTCACTTCGGGTCTTCCCGATAAACGGTTCTCTCGGTGTATCCACGAACGTTCACACTGATGCTGCTTTTTGCCAAGTTTGCCACGGAGTCTCAAGGTGTCTCTCTGCGTGTGCGTGGTCAGGTCGGCTGCGTGTGTAACGACTCGGTCATCAGGAACTACAGCCTGCTGGGACGGCCGACAGAGGGCGCTCTCCTCGCTCTGGCCATGAAGGTGAACCTGATCGCTAAATCCTGAGCGCTCCAACAGCTGTGAACTCGCGTCATCACATCGTCCTCTCCGTGTGTGTGTGTGTGTGTGTTTAGATGGGCATGGAGAGTATGCGTCAGGAGTACATCCGAGTGAAGGAGCATCCGTTCACCTCCGAGCAAAAATGGATGGCGGTCTGCTGCGTTCACCGGACTCAGCCGGTCGGCTTGAAAACATGAACACAAACACGCACATGCAGTGAGTGGTGTGAGGGGGGAAAGAGGACTGACATGTGTTGTGGTGTTCCTCCCGTCAGGACAAAGCTGGACTCTACTACATGAAGGGAGCGTACGAGCAGGTGATCCGGCTCTGCAGCTCCTACAACAGTCAGGGGTCAACACTTCCTCTCAACCACCAGCAGAGGGAGCTCTACCAGCAGCAGATCAGCTACATGGGCTCAGCCGGACTCAGAGGTGAGACA
>NC_137657.1:5711277-5733777 GCF_963422515.1 Blennius ocellaris
ATCTACTTCCCCCCGCTGCAGAACGTCTTCCAGACCGAGAGCCTCAGCTTGTTTGGTGAGTGATGAGTAGTGAGGGAGGGAGGGAGTGAGGTGAGTGAGGTGAGTGAGGTGAGTGAGTGAGGTAGGTGAGTGAGTGAGTGAGGTGAGTGAGTGAGGTAGGTGAGTGAGTGGGTGAGTGAGTGAGTGAGGTGAGGGAGGGAGTGAGGTGAGTGAGTGAGTAGGTGAGGTGAGTGAGTAGGTGAGGTGAGTGAGTGAGTGTCATGGTTTTTGTGTTTGTGTGTCTTCAGACCTCGTCTTCCTGGTGAGCCTCACCTCTTCGGTGTGTGTGGTGTCAGAGTTAATAAAGAAGGCGGACCGTTGGCTGGGAGCCCAGCGAGCTCCGCCCACTGACTGCTTCCACCAGGTATGACCCCCGCCCCCCCCGCCACAGGCCCCTGGGCTTTGCGTTTGGATCTCATCCCTGAAGGGACCCGCTGACACTGAAGCGCCCGAGGGCTTTTCTCCCGTGGCATCCTGGGACTTGAGGGGAAAAGCTCTGGTCTGGGACCAGAGGCGGGACGTTTTACGGAGTGGACTCTGATTGGACGGCGTCCGTTTAGACGCCGGGCCCTCCTCGCTCCTCCTGAACCTGTGGACGTCTGCTGGGCTCGCCGGACACTCGCAGGACGACCGGCGCCATCTGGGGGCGTTTAGGAGCATTGAGGGGTATTTACGGGGCGTCTGTCAGGTGGAGGGGCAACGGTGCGAAACATCCCAAACTCTACGCTGCTTTTTAGGAAGAAATTCTGATTGATTTTGTTCACAAACCAACATTTACCAAACAGGAAGTTAAATAACTCTTCCACAATCAAACTCCTTTAATCCTGGTTCTCCACCTTCCCTCTCCAACTTCCACCTCCTCGACTTAATCTGAACATTTTGGTTTTGACGTTGAACTTTAATTTTGTCCACATTCCTCACATTTTAATGAAATGTCACTTCCAGATGGTTAAACTTTAAATATCACTACTAAGTTTTCTTTGAATTTTTTTTTTTTTTTTTCTCTGAAGAATCTTAAGTTCTTCATGTTCTTTGATGGATCTTTTTAAGCCTTTTGTGGAACAAATTAATTGTCTTCTTTGGTTAGAGGAAACATTATTGATGAGTTCCAATGGGTTTCTTCCCCTTCGGTTGTTTCCTGTGTTCCACGCGTTCGGTCTGCTCTTCTTCCTGCTCACGCACACGGTTCTTTAAGTTGAAACCAACGGATTCTCTCTCCCGTTCCGCCAACTCATCCTGTGCCTTAAAGAGCCCTTAGCACATCGGTAAACATCACTCTTTTCTTCATTTCGACATTAAACTTCAGAATTCTGAACCCGGCGGCCATGTTTGTAGTCCCGTGGCAGTAAACACTATTTAAAGGAACAATTTATGGCAAAGTGTTTGGAAAGTTTGGTGACTCATCGGGCCATATTTCTGTATCTCCATCGCAGATGAAAGGAGAACCTTTCATGACTAAAAACGTGGAACAATCTTTTCTTTTCGAGTGGAAAAAGTGCAGGTCGTGATTCAAACTGCAGATATTTATCCAAACAAAGATCTCTGAAGAAATCAGTCAAGCAGGAAGTGTAAAACGTCGTGCTCCTTCCTAGTGTTTCCACTCTTCTCAGTCTGTCTCCCTCTCTGAATCACCATGGTAACCAGACTCAGCAGCTGATTGGCTGGCTGGAGAGCAAGCTAATTTTTTTTTGGGGGGGGGGGATGTAGCCGACCTGAAGACGCCCCGTTGCATTGTGGGAAATGTTTATTTATTTGTGAGGACAGATTTCTTTCACTCGGCTGCTGCTTCCAAAAATTCCTTTTGTAGTTCGTGGATGTTTTTTCTCATCGTCCGCTGCGTTTTAATGAATAACTTAATGAAGACCATGAGATGAGCTATGATTGACTTTGTAGTAAACACACAGTGACTTTATTGTGTTATTAAAGGATTTATCGAGTTTCAGCCTCGGAATCTGATTGATCTGCACATCAAACACTTTTAACCTGACATCCAAAGCTTTTATTTTGAAGGAAAATGTTGTCTTAACATGATGGGGGTGGAAAAAAAAGAAACTGAGGACAAACAAGTTTGATTTTTATGAAAAAAGGGATCCTGTTGAGTGGTTTGGAGCTTCCATGGCGTGGCCACCGGCCCGAGAGTGACCAGCGCTCCTCTGGTCCTTGTTGCTGCGCTGCTTTGTCCTGCGTCACGCCCTCATCGTCAGGCGCAGCACGGAGCCCGGAAGGCAACGGGCGGTCCTGCTGCACGTCGGGGCCATTCAGCAGGCGGTGGGCAAGCGTCCCCTGAAACAAGCTGCAGACGACACCACGGGCCCGTTCAGACGTCAACATGTGCTTTAGGTCAGTGTTTTTCAACCACTGCACCGCGGCACACTGGTGTTTCCTCCAGATCTCGTCAGGTGAGCCGTGGGAAATTATCCAATTTCACATTTTTTTCTAAAAATCATTTGCTCTCCCAGCCGACAGTGTGTTGCAGAGTAATCCTGTATAAATACTCTTCACCACTAGAGGGCAGCACAGAACTTTGCCGGTGAAATGTAATGTGACAGACGTCAGTGTGGTTCATCTCCACCTCCTGCTACCATCTTGTATCAAAGTACTGTGTCAGTGACAGTGATGGAGAAGTTTTAGAAAAGGAAGAATGTGAACCAGGATCTCAGTTCTTCATCCATCAGGTCCAGGTTTCACACTGAGGGAGGCACTATTAAAAAAAGACCTTGGGAAATACTTTTTTCTGTATTTATTTGATTCCTGTTGATAAAACTTTGATGAGAATGACTTTATATTGTTAATAGAGGCTACAGAGTTTCACATTTTAACATTTTCAGGTGGTGGTGTGCCTCCACATTTTTCCAAACAAAAAAGTGTGCCTTGGCTCAGAAAGGTTGAAAAACACTGCTCTAGGTGATGTGATGATGTGGCGAGCCCCAGCACACACCGTTTACACCGGTCAGTATCAGGCCTCTTCAGTCTGGTCGTATCACTACCCCCACCAGCCTTGGTGGTCTCTGGCCCTTTCAGGCATTCCAGTGGGGACGAACCCTCTTTACATTCTACAAAGTGTTTTGTGTTGTTCTTTGACGTGTCAATACAATTTTACAGTTTTTATCAATCACTTTGAGACTAGTTTCAGAACCTTGATGTCATTTTTCACAACTCTAGATACAAAACTCACAACCAATGATCAAAATGCACTTTTTTTCACTCACTTGGACACAATGCACAAAGACCAAAGATCATTTGTCCATTGAACTTTAATCACCGGTTCAAAATGACACAACTTAACATCACAGTACAATCATTTCAGAATGCCATTCACACATTACATTTCTAATGACTGTCTATTCATTTCATTACAATATTATAACTATCAATTGATACAACTACTCAAAATGACAAGTAACTGTTGCTTAAAGCAGAGTATTGGAAACTGAGGATGAGCATGTTCAGATCATGACGTTTTCAGGAAGATGACAATGATTGACACGACCTGTGACACCAATTCATTACTGATGATTGATCTGACCTTGTCGTATGACAGTAAGGAAGTGACAACAACATCTGTAGTGATACAACATGGAGCAGGCAGGTGGGAACCATGGAGGTCAAGTAGGAGGAGGAAGAGGAGGAAGAGGAGGAAGACGTGGTCAAAGGAATGGCAGAGGACCAGCACCCAGTTTGAGAGGTGTCCATGGTCCCGTTGAGACATGTGGGGGACGGGGTCGAGGACAAGGACCAAGACGGCAACGGCAAAGAGTCTCAATGAGATTATAGCAACAGTTGTTGATCATGTCATCAATCATGACATGACAATGATTGAGGCAGCAAGAATGATACAACCAAACCTCAGAAGATCAACATGGCTTCAATCATGAGAACTTTCCACAATGAGAACCGCTGAGTGTTCAGCTGCACTACAGTAAACTTACAGTGTAGTACTGTAGTACTCTTACTGTCATTGTCAAGTTATTGTACACTGTACTACAGTAAACTTACAGTGTAGTACTGTAGTACTCTTACTGTAATTGTCAAGTTATTGTACACTGTACTACAGTAAACTTACAGTGTAGTACTGTAGTACTCTTACTGTAATTGTCAAGTTATTGTACACTGTACTACAGTAAACTTACAGTGTAGTACTGTAGTACTCTTACTGTAATTGTCAAGTTATTGTACACTGCACAATGTGCAGCACAGAGTAGGAAATGTGACTGTTACAGTAAAATGTGTTCTACAGAATGACGACAGGTTCTTCCTGTCAGAGTCCTACACAATTGAGACTCGACCCAATAGTGGAGGTAAACTCCTCACTGAGGAACAGGAACCAGTAGAGGAGGTAAACTCCTCACTGAGGAACAGGAACGCTGTGGTCAACATGGTCCGGACAGAAATGATTTAGGCTGAGAAAAATCAGACAGAACATCCTGGACCATGAAGATCTCTTCAGGAATGTGGAAGACATGGTTGCTCACCTTTGCAGGTGTTCTGAAAAGACACCAGGTGTCCCTCAAACAGTTGTACCATGTGCCTTTTAAAGAAATGCAGACAGAGTGAAGCATGAGGATTGAATATGTTCAGGTATGTTCAGTTTCATGATGCTTGTTTGTGAAAAATCCCCATCATTGTACTGTAATCAATACTGTACAGTAATCCTCTTTCCAACATGTCTTCCTGTACATAGAGGGTGACGTCCTGGATGCAGATGAAAATGATCACAAATGTGTGTTTGTGGAAGAGGCAGGCTTCAACCTGCCAAGACAAAGAGGAGAGGGAGAGATTTACAGTAACTGGCCAGCGGGCCACCGTACAAGCACCTGGACGAGGGGGGGGGCAACATCAGTATGTGTGAGGCGATGTCAGAAGATGGTGTGGTAGGGCGTAACA
Source organism: Blennius ocellaris (assembly GCF_963422515.1). NCBI lineage: Eukaryota > Metazoa > Chordata > Actinopteri > Blenniiformes > Blenniidae > Blennius > Blennius ocellaris. The sequence continues at coordinate 5,716,201 of NC_137657.1, forward strand.
CTCTGATTGGTGCATACGATGCAGAGATCCTTGCATTTCTTGACAAGCTCCAGGAACTCTAGTCTGCAGAGCTGTTGGTGTAATTGATGTCATTGTGTGGGACTACGTCAGGTTCCACCTTGCTCATCTGGTGCAGGCATGGTTTCAGGGACTACGTCAGGTTCCACCTTGCTCATCTGCTACAGGCATGGTTTCAGGGACTACGTCAGGTTCCACCATGCTCCTCTGCTGCAGGCATGGTTTCAGGGACTACGTCAGGTTCCACCATGCTCCTCTGTTGCAGGCATGGTTTCAGGGACTACGTCAGGTTCCACCATGCTCCTCTGCTGCAGGCATGGTTTCAGGGACTACGTCAGGTTCCACCTTGCTCATGAGGTGCAGGCATGGTTTCAGGGACTACGTCAGGTTCCACCTTGCTCCTCTGCTGCAGGCATGGTTTCAGGGACTACGTCAGGTTCCACCTTACTCATCTGCTGTAGGCATGGTTTCAGGGACTACGTCAGGTTCCACCTTGCTCCTCTGGTACAGACATGGTTTCAGGGACTACGTCAGTTCCATCTTGCTCATCAGGTGCAGGCATGGTTTCAGGGACTACGTCAGGTTCCACCTTGCTCCTCTGCTGCAGGCATGGTTTAAGGGACTACGTCAGGTTCCACCTTGCTCATCTGCTGCAGGCATGGTTTTAGGGACTACGTCAGGTTCCACCTTGCTCCTCTGGTGCAGACATGGTTTCAGGTCCATACACAGTTCCTCACTGTGTACTTGTCCCCATACTCTCCTTTCCTTCCTGTAACCCCATTGAGGTATTTTTCTCCACATGGAAGTAGAAAGTATATGATCGGCATCCGCATCAACAAGTGACCTTCTTCAGGCCAGGGACGATGTGATGACATAACAGCAGACCAGGTTCAGGCCTGGATCCACCGGGCACCGAGGTTCTTTCCCAGATGTTTGGCAAATGAAAAGATCTTTGCAGATGTGGATGAGAACCTGTGGCCCAAACCACAAGACAGGGTTGATGGGGAGGACCAGTGATTGTTCCTTTGTTTAGCTTTTATTTTCTTACAGTACTAAACAGTATCCAGGTGTGGAACACATCAGTTTGTTTTGCAGGACTTTTTTTTGTTACAGTAATTGTTGCTTTCATTCAACTTGTGTTGTCATTGAGTTTGTATTCATCAATACATTTCAGCTTTGTTCAACTGAAACTGTGATTCCACTGTCTGTGGTGTTCTCTCTACTAGTCATTTTACGTACAATGACATTACGTGAAGCACACGATGAAACATGTATCACATATTTTGTACGACAATATTTAATGGTTGTACGAACGACTAAACAGTGACATTGTGTGTATGTTGTGTGTGTGTGATTTAAAGAAATGTCTCTATGGTATTTCTGGATAAAGTAGTTATTTGAACCAATTATTGTGTGAGTGCAAGCTTTCTTTAAAGATACGAATAAACAATGCAGTGTTTTGAACATTGGACAGTCTGTGATACAAGTGCTGACTGTTGTGAGTTTTGTATCTAGAGTTGTGAAAAATGACATCAAGGTTCTGAAACTAGTCTCAAAGTGATATTAATTTCTAACACGTCTCTTCTGAAAGTGTTTTTTACCGTAATGTTGAGTCTAAATGGGCACAAAGAAAATTTAAAAGGCTGCGCGGTCACGTGGTGCGCGCCCCCGTAGACTGGCTCAAACCGACGGAGTCCCGCACAGACTGCCCGACGTCCCCTCGCCCGCCTGTCCGCCCGGTATGTCGGCAGTGTGCGCTCCTCGGACCCGCCGCCTCCTCCGGCTCGCCTCCCCCGGGCTGACCGCCTCCATGCTCCGCCACTACAGTCTGGACGTGTCCGCCGCCCGACTGCTCCGGACGCAGGGCTACGTGGACGGCCGCTGGGTCTCCGCAGCGTCGGTGTTCCCGGTCCTGGACCCGGCCACCGGGCAGGAGATCGCCCGGGTGGCGGACTGTGGCCCGGCGGAGGCCAAGCAGGCGGTGGACGCCGCGTACAAGGCGTTTGAGTCCTGGAGGCGCTCCACGGCCAAGGTAGGAGCCAGACCCCGTGAGAAGAACCAAGGATTTAACCCAAAACACTCTTTAATTCAGCGGAGGTGAGCGGAGCGGCTCGGCTCGGTTCGTTTCCTCGACCGAATCACGGCTGACTTTCAATCGGCTCGTGGAGAATTCACCTGGAGGCGCACTGTGGAGGAACACCAGACAAACCACTGGTGCTTCCTATCTCCATGTGGAGCGCTGACAGCTTCCAGCCTGTCAGTCTCATACTTCAACATCAGCTCTGCCGTGTCACCGAACTCCACTCAGAACGGCGCTCGATTAATATAAACGCGTAATAACAGAGTGAAGACACTCCGAGCACATTTTGATTTGAGGGCTTTAAAAGTTTCACAAGAGTAGTTTTAATTCGGCTTGAACACAATTTGCCAGAAAAAACACGTTTCAGTGAAAGTAGGCGCTCTGTCTTCACTGCAGTGACCTGCTGGACGCTGAGGAGGATTTCAGTTTGTCAGAAAGGTTATTAGTTCACACAACACTGATAGAAATTCTTGAGAACTCTGCAGTTTAGATGTGGTTCAACTTGTAAAGGTACTGTGTTTCAGTAAGAACCATGAACACTGAGAACAACAGGAGGAGAACCTGCTTCCCTCTGACCTTCATAGTTTATCTTCACTCAGTGTCTGTATGGAAGGAATGTTCTCCACATTTGCACACGACTTTGCAGTAAATGGTGAGAAATGTTCTTGTTGATAAATTCAAACTTGGAATCCTACATCTTCTACTCACACAAGAGCCCGTTGAATGGAGTTGAATGGAGTTTCACAGAGATGGAGAGTTTATCAGTGAGAATAGAATAGAAATACTCTATTAATCCAAGAGGGAGATGCTTTAATCTCGGTACAGTGTCTGTTTAGTATCAGTACAGTACTGGTCTGGTACCAGTGTGGCATCAATGTAGTATCGGTATAGTATCAGAATGGTATCGTATAGTACTGGTATGGTATCGGCATTGGTTTAATGTCAGTTTAGTATCTGTGTGGTACTGGTCTAGTATCAGTATAGATTCGGAATGGCATCGGTACAGTATCAGAATTGTATTGGTATATTATTAGAATGGTATTTGTATATTATTAGAATTGTATTGGTATATTATTAGAATGGTATTGGTATATCATTAGAATTGTATTGGTATATCATTAGAATTGTATTGGTATATCATTAGAATGGTATTGGTATATTATTAGAATTGTATTGGTATATTATTAGAATGGTATTGATGTGACGATGTGATTGGCTGTCGTAGGAGCGCAGCGTCCTGCTCAGGAAGTGGTTTGACCTGATGACGCTGCACAAAGAAGACCTCGCCAAGCTGATCACCTTCGAATGTGTGAGTGTTAATGAGGAGTACCTAAAGTAGTTGAGATTACTGCTTCTGTTTCCACATTTGGACTGGTACTGTCTGACCTCCACGAAGGAAATGGCACTTCCCCCTGCCGCGTGGGTCCCGACGGTGCACTTTGTGTTTCAGGGGAAACCCATGAAGGAGTCTCTGGGTGAGGTCACGTACTCGGCCTCCTTCCTGGAGTGGTTCTCCGAGGAGGCCCGGCGGGTCTACGGAGACGTCGTCCCGGCTCCTCTCCGAGACCGAAAGATCTTCCTCCTGAAGCAGCCGGTGGGCGTGGCCTCCATCATCACGCCGGTGAGCAGCCAATCAGAGTCCAACCGGCGGGTTAGAGCAGGACCTGCGTGAAGCGCTAGTGTGTTCACGGTATTCAGCGTGTGTGTGTGTGGTACGTTCAACGAGTTCAGGATGTCTGGAGTGTGCAGTGTGTGTGTGTCTCAACTAAAAACATTTCAAAATGAAAGCTGTAAGCAGCCGTACTCTGCCGTACCTCGTACTCTGCCGTACCTCGTACTCTGCCGTACCTCGTACTCTGGCCTCTGGCCCGTCAGGATCGGCCCAATCATGGCCTTTGGCCCAATTAAATATTGAAAGAAATATACATTTTGAAGGTTCTAACAACCAGACACTTTTGTTTTGAAGAAATTTGGGTCTTTTGTTTTGAAAGCCAGCTAAACTCTGATCCAGCTAAACCCTAAATAGAATCTTTTTTTAAAAGTTTTATTTGTATTTTTTTAATAAACAAAGACTTTTATTTTTTCAGTTTTGAGGAAAATGTTCTAATAAATGTATCATTTCTTAACAGGGAAGTGTGTGGGCTTTCAGTGTGTGTGGGTTTAAGCAGTCACACGTAAACTTTGGACTCGGGGCGCCTCAGTTTGTCACAAACATGATTTTCCTCCATTTTAAATGTCGCTTGAAAAAGGAGTTTTGGTTTGATCTCTCTACGACTTTTAGTGTTTCTAGGTGGCGCTAGAGAGCACATTTTGGCACTCTGAGGGTTATTTTATACTCGTCTTAAATTTTGTTGCCAGTCTTGATGAGCGTGTCAAATTTGGTGAAAGTCTGAGCGTTTCGAGGGTCAGAATCAGGCTGAATGACGCAAAAGTATAAAAAAAAAGAGTAAGAAGAAGAATCATTACAGTGGAGTCCTGGCCTGTCAGGCTCGGTCCCTCTGTCCAAGTCTGGACCAGAACCAGCTTGAAAGAACGAGACATGAACACACACTCACACACACACACACACACACACTGTCTGCTCTGTGTGTCAGTGGAACTTCCCCAGCGCCATGATCACCAGGAAGGTGGGCGCCGCTCTGGCCGCCGGCTGCACGGCGGTGGTGAAGCCGGCCGAGGACACGCCGCTGTCGGCTCTCGCTCTGGCTGAGGTCAGTGAACGCACCGTCTGGATCCGTCTGGGAGCCGAGGGGGTTGCTGAGGGTCACCTGTGTGTGTGTGTGTGTGTGTGTGTGTGTGTGTGTGTGTGTGTGTGTGTGTGTGTGTGTGTGTGTGTGTGTGTGTGTGTGTGTGTGTGTGTGTGTGTGTGTGTGGCAGCTGGCGGAGCAGGCCGGCATCCCGGCGGGGGTGTTTAACGTGGTCCCCTGCTCCAGAGAGAAGACTCCGGCGGTGGGTCAGGTCCTCTGCACCGACCCCCTGGTGGGCAAAATCTCCTTCACCGGCTCCACCGCCACCGGGAAGGTGAGTCACTGAGGGGGCGGGGCTTATCGGCCCGTAACGAGGCCCCAGGCGGCGTTTGGATTCGTGTACAATATACATTGACACGGGGAGCAGTTGTACTCTGTGGCGTCAGTAATATTAGTACTATATCTCATTTGTACTGTGTAGGATAGGTACTCTACACTGCAGAGTACTACAGTACCACAGAATACTTCGGCTGACATATGAATGGTTCCTCTCAGGTGTTGCTAAAAATGGCCGCTGACACGGTGAAGAAGGTGTCCATGGAGCTGGGAGGCCACGCCCCCTTCATCGTGTTCGACAGTGCTGACGTGGACCGGGCGGTGGCGGGCGCCATGGCGTCCAAGTTCAGGAACTCTGGACAGGTGAGGCAGACACTCAGTAGGTGGAAGGCGACGGCAGCCTCCACCTACGGCAGCGTCATTAGAAAACGGTCCGGTGTGGTCAGCTTTTTTAGATACAAAAGTCTGACCTTGAAAGTAGAGACTGTGTCAGCCTGACATCTGTGATGTCACTTCCTGTTGCAGACCTGCGTGTGTTCAAACCGCTTCCTGGTTCAGAGCGGGATCTACGAGCGCTTCGTGGACAAACTGGGACAAGCGATGGACGCCGAGCTCCGCCTGGGCCACGGCTCGGACCCCCAGACCACCCAGGGGCCGCTCATCAACTCCCGCGCTGCAGAAAAGGTAGGCGGGCCTTAGAGTAACTGACCACAGAGTAACTAGCCTACAGAATAACTAACCACAAGAGTAACTGACTCACAAAGTAACTATGGAGTGTGTTGGTCGCTCAGGTGTTGCAGCAAGTGTCGGACGCCGTGTCCCGGGGAGCGACGGTGCTGCGAGGCGGGAAGCGTCTCCACGGTTCCTTCATGGAACCGACTCTGCTGGTGGACGTCAACACCGACATGGCGTGTACGAGGGAGGAGACTTTCGGGCCGCTGGTTCCCGTCATCAGGTCGGTACCGCGACTCGTTACACCCTGATGATTAAACCCCGGAGACATTTGAGAGGACGTCCGCCCACCCACCAACCAGAGCTTCTCCTTCTGACCTACAGGTTCGACACCGAGGAAGAGGCTCTCTCTGTGGCTAACTCTGCTAACGTGGGGCTGGCAGGTAAGCACAGCATCCAGCTGTTTTTGTACGTGTAGAGACACGTATAGCGACACATGTAGCCCCATAGAGCTGCATGTAGCTATGTATAGCGACACATGGAGCCCCATAGAGCTACATGTCACTACGTATAGCGACACGTGTAGCCCCATAGAGCTACACGTAGCTACGTATAGCGACACGTGTAGCCCCATAGAGCTACATGTAGCTACGTATAGCGACACATGTAGCCCCATAGAGCTACGTATAGCGACACATGGAGCCTCATAGAGCTACATGTAGCTACGTATAGCGACACATGTAGCCCCATAGAGCTACATGTAGCTACGTATAGCGACACGTGTAGCCCCATAGAGCTACACGTAGCTACGTATAGCGACACGTGTAGCCCCATAGAGCTATATGTAGCTACGTATAGCGATACGTGTAGCCCCATAGAGCTACACGTAGCCACACGTAGCCACACGTAGCTCTATAGAGCTACATGTATCTCCATATAGCCCAGTTTGGGGTTGTTTCCAGGTGTGTCTCTGTTCTGATGGCTCAGCTGATGTTTTTTTCTCTCAGGTTACTTCTTCTCTCAGGACGTGAGTCAGATCTTTCGGGTTGCCGAGAACCTGGAGGTGGGGATGGTCGGGGTCAACGAGGGCATCGTGTCCTGCGCCGAGGCTCCGTTCGGGGGCGTCAAAGAGTCCGGTCTGGGACGCGAGGGCTCCAAGTACGGCATCGACGAGTACCTGGAGGTCAAGTACATGTGCCTCGGAAACCTGAATCCATGAGAGCGAGTGGAAGCTTCCAAAAGGTCACGTCACCTCTTCTTGGGTTTTAACGCCAACTTCTTAACACGTTAACCTTTACATCTCCGCATTCCTGAGAGCCTGTTAATGAGACGTGCCAAGCCCCTCCCCCTAATATGAACTGCCCAATCAGACTTTTTGATGACATCATGCACTGACCTGCAGCCAATCAGAATCTAGTTCTGTTTCTCTGGACGAAATCCAAACAGAATCCGTCCTGGAAGACGCCAAGACAAAGCACAAAGTTTCTGTTTCTCTTTTTTTTGTCGTTTTTAATATTTTCAATCATCAGTAGACTTCATGAGACAAACTGAGCCACACTACAGTGTGTGTGTGTGTGTGTGTGTGTGTGTGTGTGTGTGTGTGTGTGTGTGTGTGTGTGTGTGTGTGTGTGTGTGTGTGTGTGTGTGTGTGTGTGCGCGCAAAGGGGAAACAGGGTCTGCATGTGCATGAGTGTGGAGATGAAATATATATATATTGAGCAGATGTAGTTATTGATCTTAAAGAGTTAGAATCTGTATTTTTTTGTATTTCCTCTGAACACCTCGGAGCAGAAGGGGCGGGGCCTAAACCTCAAACATTCCTATTAGTTGTAGAACGCATGAAGCCATGAACTCAAGTGCAGGAGTGGGTAACAGAAAATTGTAGAAAGAAAAAGATTTTCTCTCATTAATTAGTGACAAATGAAGTTTGGGCTCGTAGACGCTAACTGTTTTTCCCTGTTGGGTTTTAATGTTATATGATGAAGCAGCACAAACCTTGAGCACTGAAACTGGGATTGTAGCTCATTGAGCTTTCAGAGGCTTGTTCTGCCTGTTGTGACGTTCTGTCCTGCGAGTGAACTCTGAACTGAAACCATGTGCTCATAAACTAACCACCATGAAGATATGAGCCGATACGAGGGGAGAACACGACGTCTTTGACCTGCTCTCAGCGCCCTGGTGGAACCATGTAGAACGTCTTCTGTATGTGAACAGGCTGAAGAAAGAACCAATTAACGTTAACAGAGCCTCTCCTGTCTGTGTCTTCAGTGTAACATGTTTTTGTTAAAATGGATGTAAAAAGTAGATTTTTGTATTTCTGACTGTTAATAATACAAATTAAAGTTGAAACCTTGATACTGTGCTGGACTTTTGTTTTAACTGAATTCTATTGAGCCCGTGAATCCACAGTAAACACACGGTGAGCCTTTCCTTCCTCTAAACAGTGTTTGACTTCATCACAGCTTTTTGAGTTAAACCTCTGGGTTAAGGTTAATCTGTCAGTAACACACACACACACACAGCAGATATTTTCTGATGCGTTTTATTATTGCTAAAAGACAGTCAATCAAAGTTGCATTCTGGGAGCTGAAGCGGATGATGATGATGGTGGTGGTGGTGTGATGATGTCATTGGTTTAGTTGTAGCCATCTTTCTCACTCTGCGATTGGCTGGACGGTGCGGCGGTCAACGGGAGCTCAGGGTTCAGTGCGGCTTGCAGAGGCTCCGCCCCCAGGTCACCTGCAGATGCATAGGATCAGTGAGGAATCAGCAGAGTTCAGTAGAGGTCAGTAGAGTCGACTTACCTGTGATTTGGGTCAGTCTGGCTCCCAGCTGAGTCCAGAAGGAGCAAGCGTTCTGCCTCAGGCCGCTCTGAAGGCGGAGGGCGGGGCTGAGCTGCAGGTAGGTGGGCGAGGCCTCGGAGGATTGGACGGGCTTCCAGCGGGGCAGAGCTGACTCCGCCCACAGGTGTGAGGGGTTCGGGTTCCTGAGGGGGAAACAGGAGACATGAGCTGCGCGGTGCCGACGGTGGCGCGCTGAGAGTCGGAGGAGGGGCGGCGGTCTGACCCGCGGTGGACGAAGCTCGACACGTAGCTCATCATGGCCACAGACTGGCGCCGCTCGGAGGAGGTGAAACGCTGAGAGTTGATTGGGTGGTGGGGCGTCCCGAACACCAGCTGAACGTCCAGAGGAACGGAAACGTCCGCTCTGTGGAAATACAGATTGTTACAGATTGAAACGGTTCCTGAGCTGCTGTCTCTCTCTGTGCAGCATGTTCCCCCATGAACATCCATTATAGAGCATCTTCCTCCTAACATCAGATTATAGAGCATCTTCCCCCTAACATCAGATTATAGAGCATCTTCCTCCTAACATCCAGATTATAGAGCATCTTCCTCCTCTAACATCAGATTATAGAGCATCTTCCTCCTAACATCCAGATTATAGAGCATCTTCCCCCCTAACATCCAGATTATAGAGCACCTTCCTCCTTTAACATCAGATTATAGAGCATCTTCCTCCTAACATCCAGATTATAGAGCATCGTCCTCCTCTAACACCAGATTATAGAGCATCTTCCTCCTAACATCCAGATTATAGAGCATCTTCCTCCTCTAACATCCAGACCATAGAGCATCTTCCTCCTTTAACATCAGATTATAGAGCATCTTCCTCCTCTAACATCAGATTATAGAGCATCCTCCTCCTCTAACATCAGATTATAGAGCATCTTCCTCCTCTAACATCAGATTATAGAGCATACGTGAGATTACCTGTTGTGAGAGCTGGAGGCCGGCTGGTGGAACAGGAAGACGTTAGCTTTGCTATTAGCCCAGTGGCTAGCCATCTGCAGCGTGGGGCAGATGATGAACAGATCCCTGCAAAACACACACACACACACACACACACACACACACACACACACACACACACACACACACACACACACACACACACACACACACACACACACACACACACACACACACACACACACACACACACACACTGAAGTTATTTCATGTCCAGAGGTAACAAGCACGGCCACATCGTTATGTTGTTCCAGTGTATTTTCTACCTGGTGGCGTTCTCCAGTGCTCTGGAGAACAGGTTGTACCCTGAGGCTGACGGGCTGTGATCCAGAGAGTAGAACCAGGCCGCCGCCTCCTTCAGCAGAGCGTTACCTGAGGCTCCGCCCAGCGAGCGGCTCAGAGCCTCGTAGAACGCCGTCTTCCCATCCGCTCGGCCCTGCAGCGCCTCGAAGTCCTGAAAACACACCGGGAGGAGGTCATGTGACGTCTCACAGCAGCGGGGGAGGAGTGTCGGACCCACTCTCGACCTCTGACCTTTATCCTGCGAGCGCGGCTGATCAGGCCGTCCTGCTGTGACGTTCCCAGCAGGAGGTCGACTCTGTGCAGCGATGAAGGAGCGACAGCCGGAGGGGCAGGAGACCAGGACAGGAAGGGACCACTGACCGCCAGCAACTACAGCAACAGCATCATCATCATCATCATCATCATCATCATCATCATCTTTTATGGATGACACTCTGAGGTGACTATTCTAATTGATTCAGTGTAAATCAATCTGAATGGCGTTCTGTGTTCTCCACCTTTGTCTGTGCGGCGTTGAGCCGATGAACCGGCGTCGCTCTGAGGCAGGCGACCATCTGCGTGAGGTCAGAGGTCACACAGCCGAGCTCTCGGGCCAGAATAACGGCCTGGCGCTGGGAGGTGGAGGCGGTCTGGAGCCCAGAGGGAGAAAACACGGATCCACCCTGTGGGGAGCACAGAACAAGGTTCCTTCCACATCCACGAATAGTCCCTTTCTCCACGGGAACAAGGGGGAGGACGAGGAGGAGAAGAGGAGGAAGAGGAGCAGGAATATCTCACCATCAAAATCATTCTCTGGAACAGAGGAGAGGAGGAGGAGGAGGAGGAGGAGGAGAGGAGATGGAGGCTGGTGATGTCAGCGCCACGACGCTCTGCTCCCACCGTCACTCTCTCCTTGTCTCCGCCCACCAGGGAGATGTGGGCGTGGACCCAGCGAAGCACCGCCTCCTGGTCCGACAGGCCGTAGTTACCACGGAGACCACCTGGATACAATGGAATAAAAGTTCTCTTACAGCGTTGCTCCACACAAAATAAATGTGTGTGTGTGTACCTGTACTCAGGAATCCCAGTGCTGCTGTCCGGTAGCTCGCTGTAACCACGACGATATTTCCCAAGGCAGCGAGGGCGGAGCCGTCCAACAGTCCTGACCTTTGATTGGTTGAAGGGTTGAAGAAGAACACGAGGACTGGGACACGCCCCCTCTGACACACACATACACACACGTTCAGTCATCTCCATGACAACCACGACAAAGTTGATAAAAGCAATCATTTACAAAGAAAGAAAGATGTGAAATCCTCGAGTTGTGAGACTGAAGGTCCGATGTTCCTGTGACGTTGAACCTGGGAAGTTGTCCTCAATGGACAGACTCACCACAGCAGCAGGAGAGAAGACGTTAAGGTAGAGACAGTCCTCAGAGGAGCCAGCAGACTCTGAGTCACCCGGCTGGATACAGCTGGAACTGAAGGACAAAGACACCCAGACTGAGACGAGTCCCGGGCCGTGCGACCTGCGGGGGTCGCTGTCTGTCGCTTCGGTTACCGTGGTTTGGTGGCGTCCCAGGTTCCCGTCCAATCAGCCGGCTGAGCAGCCTCGAAGCGGAGCGCTCCGGTCGGCGGACGAGCGTACGGGACTCCGAGGAACTGCACCACCCGCCTCCTGTCTGATCCCAGGGCGGTTTCCACGGCAACGCCTTGGAGGATGCCATGACCCTGGATGGAGACTGACGTAGCCGACGGCAACCGCTCTGAGGAAAAGATCCAGTGAAAGAACTTGTAAAAGGAGGTCAAACCTCAGTGGGCGGGCTCTGCTCTGATTGGCCGGGACTCTCACCAGTCCTCAGGTACACCTGGGCGGCGGGCTCCTTGATGACCAGCCGGCAGGAGGCTTTGGAGGAAGTGGGGTTGGAAGAACGCAGTCCGCAGACTGTGGTGTCCGGGTACAGAACGCAGCGAGTGGCTGACTCCGCCTCCCGCAGTGACACGGCAACACAAGACTCCGCCTCCTGACAGGCTGACCGGGAACAGACGAAGGTCAGGATAGGACCAACAAGCCAGGGTCTGGTTTCAATGCGTGATGGTTACCATGGAGACACCAGTCCCTGGTCATGTCCCGGTCGGCGGCGATGTCACGGCTCACGTGGATGACATCATACGTAGGGAGAGACGGGTCGACCAGGACCGACGAGGCAGAGAGCGAACGCCACTCGTCTGCTGACACTGAGACACATGACATACTCAAGTAACAGAGCTTCAGGGTAATTCAGAGTATTTGAGTACTCAAAGCTAGCAGCGAACCAGTCTTCAACTGTTTTCATCGAGGACAAAAGGAACTAGGTCACAGACACCTCAGTAACTGTAACTGAGTAACTAAACTCTGGTATTTGTACTGTTGTTGGTATTTGTATAGTTGGTGGTATTTGTACTGTTGGTGGTATTTGTACTGTTGGTGGTATTTGTAGTGTTGGTGGTATTTGTATAGTTGGTGGTATTTGTATAGTTGGTGGTATTTGAAGCGTTGGTGGTATTACCGTTGTTCTTGGTTGGAGGCAGACTGAAGGGAGGACAGAGAGCCGGAGACGAACTCCACTGATTGACTGCAAACACAAGCATGTCACATGAATACAAAACTCCTGTTTTGTGTGTGTGTGTGTGTGTGTGTGTGTGTGTGTGTGTGTGTGTGTGTGTGTGTGTGTGTGTGTGTGTGTGTACTCAGTACTGGGTTTCTGGTACCAGCCGAAGGGGTCTGGGGAGGTCATCAGCCCTGACGGGCTGCAGTCCTGAGTCCTCCACGAGGTCAAGTCGTCTTCACTGCAGGTCTGAACTCCCAGACTGACCAGAGCCAGACACATGATGTCTGAGCCTCCTGCACACACACACGCACGCACGCACGCACGCACGCACGCACACACACACACACACACACACACACACACACACACACACACACACACACACACACACACACACACACACACACACACACACACACACACACACACACTGAGTCCAACACTGTATAACCGAGCAACATCAACTAGGGAGCTAACAGTAGCATTGCTAGGCTACGCGCTAAAATAGCATCTTCTCCAGTGAAAGAGAGACTAATTTGATCCCGTCATAAATATTTATTCATTTTTGACTGTGGAAAATGTTTGTGTTGATTCATCTTGGATCTTCTTTGCATGTGATTGTAACAGGAAGTCGACGTCTGTCTTAGTAAACAGTCTGTAACCCTCACACCTGGTGCACACTTAAACCTATTTCATGTTTGTCCACAATGATTTTCCTTACCAGAAATCACCATTATAAATTCACCAGAATTTGTGTAATTGAATTTTTTTCTTTGCTTTTAATAATAATGAGAATTTTTAGAAAACTGCAGGGGAGCACCAGGAAAGCCAGGTTTTTTTTTTCTTTTTTGCTCAATTTAGTTAAATTTCTTCACATGTGATTCATGACATAACATATTATCAACAGCATCATATTAGAAATCAGTGTCAGTTTACAATGTTACAGTCGGAGTAGCGTTAGCATACCTGTTGATTTGTTAACTTTGTAACCGGCAAATCCGAAACCACGGCAACAAGGGTCTTCATCACAGCGCCGCTCGCACTGCATGAACCTGACACGCACACACACACACACACGTCAGACGAACAGTGAAAGGAGGATTCTGTGTGTGTGTGTGTGTGTGTGTGTGTGTGTGTGTGTGTGTGTGTGTGTGTGTGTGTGTGTGAGAGTGTGTGTGTGTGTGTGTGTGTGTGTGTGTGTGTGTGTGTGTGTGTGTGTGTGTGTGTGTGTGTGTGTGTGTGTGTGTGTGTGTGTGTTACCCCTCAGACAGTGGCGAGTTTGCAGTCAGGGTTATTACGCTGCGAACAGAATAAGAAACCATCTTCTGGAAAGAAACTCTCTGGTAGAAACTCTTCACAGGTCCAGACAGAGCCACTGGACAAACACACACAACATTTATACCTTATTGAGTGTATTTACTCTGTTTCGATTGTGATTTTCTTTCCTGACTGAATCAGCCAATTGGAGGCCGAGCTCCTCTGCTTACCTGCTTTGCTGTAGGTGTTGTTGGGGGTTCTGTCCAGCTGGTGGCGGCAGGGTAGCCTTTTAGAGGTGTCGTAGGCGCCACAAACTCTGCTGTCAGGATACAGCGAGCAGCTGAAGAAACCCGCCGAGTCGTCATCTCTGAGGTCAGCCACAAAGCACTCAGGCTCCGCGTCACAGCCTGCAAGAAACACATGTTACCTGGAGTCACCTGGAGTCACCTGGAGTCACCTGGAGTCACCTGGAGTCACCTGGAGTCTCCTCCTGACATCACCTGTAGTCTCTTCCTGACATCACCTGTAGTCTCCTGACATTACCTGTAGTCTCCTGGCATCACCTGTAGTCTCCTGACATTACCTGTAGTCTCCTGACATTACCTGTAGTCTCCTGACATTACCTGTAGTCTCCTCCTGACATCACCTGTAGTCTCCTCCTGACATCACCTGTAGTCTCCTCCTGACATCACCTGTAGTCTCCTCCTGACATCACCTGTAGTCTCCTCCTGACATCACCTGTAGTCTCCTCCTGACATCACCTGTAGTCTCCTGACATCACCTGTAGTCACCTGACATCACCTGTAGTATCCTCCTGACATCACCTGTAGTCACCTGACATCACCTGTAGTATCCTCCTGACATCACCTGTAGTTTCCTCCTGACATCACCTTTAGTAGTGTTTGTATTACTTTCTCAGGAAATTATTCAGTAATTACTATTTTATTGTAACTTGACCAACACTGACTACAGGTGACTCCAGGTGACTACAGGTGATGTCAGGATTCAACTACAGGTGATGTCAGGAGGAGACTACAGGTGATGTCAGGACATCACCTGTAGTTGAATCCTGACATCACCTGTAGTCTCCTGACATTACCTGTAGTCTCCTGGCATCACCTGTAGTCTCCTGACATTACCTGTAGTCTCCTGACATTACCTGTAGTCTCCTGACATTACCTGTAGTCTCCTCCTGACATCACCTGTAGTCTCCTCCTGACATCACCTGTAGTCTCCTCCTGACATCACCTGTAGTCTCCTCCTGACATCACCTGTAGTCTCCTCCTGACATCACCTGTAGTCTCCTCCTGACATCACCTGTAGTCTCCTGACATCACCTGTAGTCACCTGACATCACCTGTAGTATCCTCCTGACATCACCTGTAGTCACCTGACATCACCTGTAGTATCCTCCTGACATCACCTGTAGTTTCCTCCTGACATCACCTTTAGTAGTGTTTGTATTACTTTCTCAGGAAATTATTCAGTAATTACTATTTTATTGTAACTTGACCAACACTGACTACAGGTGACTCCAGGTGACTACAGGTGATGTCAGGATTCAACTACAGGTGATGTCAGGAGGAGACTACAGGTGATGTCAGGACATCACCTGTAGTTGAATCCTGACATCACCTGTAGTTGAATCCTGACATCACCTGTAGTCACCTGGAGTCACCTGTAGTCAGTGTTGGTCAAGTTACAATAAAATAGTAATTACTGAATAATTTCCTGAGAAAGTAATCCAAACACTACTGATTACTTATTGTCCAAAGTAATTGGTTCCGTTGTTTTTAGTTACTTTTCAAAAATGTTATGCACAACCTGGATATACTGTGAAGTAACAGACCTTTCAGCCTCAAGCCATTCATTCTGCATTTCCCATCATATAAAACCGAATCAAATGAAACACGGCATTTTATTTTGATGAGCCTGTTTAGTTTGTTTCAGTCTTTTAACTTCCTGCACATTGCGTCAAGCAGAAGTTAATTAAATACAACAGTTTCTGACTCAGAGAATGGGGATCTTGAGGAATAAGAAATGAGGAGCAGGAGAACCAGGTGATGCTCTCCACCAGAGGGCGACCTTACGTGTGAGACACCAGCGCAGGGCCTGCTGGGAGCTGAAGCTGTTCCTGTTCAGTAAGAAGGAGAGAGAGGGCAGTTTCCTCTGGGGCTCCACCACCACCTCGTCCCCAGACAGAGGCCGAAACTTCAGCTGCACCGATCCTGAGACGGAACACGTTTACATCATCACTCACAAGAAGACAACATTCGGACGCTTTGCTTGTTTTTCATTCACGATCAAAACATCAGAACGTGTCTGTAGAAACAAACCGTCCAGAGGAGGGCTGAGTTTGGCTGCGGCACATGACGGAGAACCAGAGCCGGCTGAGGACGCCGCATCTAACAAACAAACAAACAAACAAACAAACAAACAAACAAACAAACAAACTGTGACAAACCACCAGCTCTGAGTCACAAACAGCACTGTATGTCTGAGCATGGCGTGTCAGGGGTCAGAGGTCAGAGGTCAAGTACCTGGGTTCAGGTAGACGGCCTGGAAGATGATGATGGATGCCTGGTAGTCTTTCTTGTTCTTACTGTCAGCTGGCAGAGCAGATTCAGCTGGGATGACAGACAGACAGACAGACAGGCAGACAGACAGACAGACAGACAGACAGACAGGCAGACAGACAGGCAGACAGGCAGACAGACGTCAGTTCAGTCTGTTTCACTCATGTTTCCGTGTCTCGGTGTGACTTTAGCTCCTCACTGATGTCAAACTTCTCTCCTCCAAAGTCAAACAGGAAGCCGCGCTGCTGTTCGTTGTAGGTAAGCCCCGCCCCACAGATCCGGCTGGCCGTCCCCTGTCCAATCACGTCCCAGTCCTGGTCGCCACACGTCAGGACTGACGGGGACCTCAGCCAACCACAGAACAGGGAGCCTGAGGTGGGGGGGGGGGGGGGGGGGGGGGGTAAAGGAGGAGGTGTGAGGAAGAGCCCCGCCCACAAAGGCTGGACCAATCAGTGGTGAGGTGTGCGTACCTCCGTTCAGGACGTTCTGGTTGAGGATGAATCCGTGGCAGCAGGTGTCCCGGCCACAGCCGTCCTCACAGGAACGGTGGGCGTCAGCCAGGGAGGTCCGAGAGGAGGAGAACACCTGAGTCCTGAACACACCTGAGAGCACCTTCCTCATCCTCATCCTCACGAATCGCTGCGAGGAAAACTCCGTCCCTGGAACACACCGGGACAAACACACACCTGAACACACGTGGACACATAGCTGAGCACACACACACACACACACACACTTACACACACACACTTACACACACACACACACACACTGTTCTGAGGAAGATAAATTGGGGTTGCTCGGCAACGGTACCTTTCTTCCTGATGACCAACATGTCGGATGCTCCGCCCCTCACCTTCAGAGAGCAGCTCAGCCAATCAAAGAGCTCGGCTCGGGGATTACCCAGAAATCCGCTTGTCTGAGAAATAACAGAATTAAACAAACAAACAAAAAATCGTGTGTGTGTTTTTGTGTGTGTGTGTGTGTGTGTGTACCTGTTGGGAAGCATTGCAGTGTGTGTTCAGTGTGTGTGTGCTGTACAGTTCACACTGGGTTTGTCTGTTGAACAGCGCCACATGGTGGCAGGACCGCTCTGCTGCACATGCTGAGATAAACAAACAAACAAACTATCAAAACACAATATATATCAACTGGGGCAGAGAGTACTCAACATTTGTACTCAGTTAAAAGTGAAATTATTGTTGTTAAAACAGATTTAAATGACAGAGTATCAGTTACTTTAATAATGTATTTAGCAGCATTGCTG
>NC_137657.1:5738777-5770283 GCF_963422515.1 Blennius ocellaris
CGGTGCGTCCTCCTCCTCAGAGCATGAGCGCAGCAGAGGAGTCAGAACCTGGAAAAACAAGAATGAGAACTTCAGATTCCTGACGACATGCTATCAGTTTTGTTCTTCATTTTGAAAACGAGACTCGCCTCCTGCAGTGTGTGCGAGTCAGAGCTGCTGAGGCCTCTGACTGTGAGCTGCAGCACAGACAGGAAGTTCTGGTCCTGCAGGACTCGGCTCACGGTCTGGATCAGGTTCTGGTTCTTGGTGCCGATGATCTGAGCGGAGAACTGTTCCACCCTCACGGCTCCTTCAGAGCCCAGCGCCGCGCTCAAGTTAGAGGCCGCCAACTGCTGCAGGAACTTCCCTCCAAACAGGTTCTCCTGGAGGCGGCGTGGTGAGGAGGCCACCAGGGCCTGCAGAGCGCCTCCTACTGATGGAAAGAGGCCGTGCAGCACCTCCACCAGCTGGGACAGGAAGGTGGTGATGTCTACCTCTGCCGGGAGGAGATCCCTGAGGGGCCGGAGGAGGGAGAGGCAGGGAGAGCTGCCGGCGGAGGACTGAGAAGTAGGAGGCGCCACGGGACCAGAGAGGAGGCGAGACAGAGCCAGACGACGCTGAGCGAGGCAGCCACCAGGTCCTGAACCTGCAGGAGGAGGAGGAGGAAGAGGAGGTGAATCAATGAGTTAATGGAACTCTGCTGAATTTAGAAACTGCTGAACGCCTCCAAAAGAAAGGAGCTAAAGTCTAATAACTCATAGAAGATGTTCATGTTGTTCTTAAACCCTCATGAAGTTCACGGCTTCGGGCGGTGGAGTCTGCTTGTTGTTGGTTTCAACTCTCTGCGGTTCCACCCATTGGGGGACGTCAGTGAGGACCTTGTCGGTCGTCCACCTGTGTCGCCCTGCAGCCAGCGCCTCTGGAAAGTCAGTCAAGATGTGGTTCAGTGTGCCAGAAGCTGCTCCTTATTGCTTGCAGGATGGGTCGTCCTCTCCGCCCCGGATCTTAACCTGGCTCTGGGTTGGCAACAGGTCATCCGTCGAGTACAGGAGGAAGTTCAACCTCCCTTCGTCGGTTTTCCACTGCTCCTTCAAGAGAGTAGTCACCACAAAACCTGGTCCTACGGGACACGGTCTTTTTCCTCCACCTCTTCTCGCTGTAGAGTTTGAAGCCCAGGCAGCTCTGGCCTACCGCACCCTTGATTTCCTGGTATTCTGTTTGCTAGGGCTTCTACTTCCTGCCACATTTGATAGTCATGCTTGCATGTCTTACATTCCCATCTCCGACTTCATGTGCCAGCACACATGAAGGGCATGAAAGAAGAACAAGGAAATCAAAACTCTAACAGCTCAGAAGAGAGACTAGAAGATCAGTGAAGTGACGAGGAGTGAAGGGACGGTGAGGAAGACTGACCACAGAGAGGGACGTCTCCCTGCTGCCTCGTCCCAGCGATCTCCGTCCCGGTGGGGTCCACACACCAGCACAGCGCCCCCTGCTGACACTGACGGGAACTGAAGGCTCCTCCGGCCTCACAAGACGGGACAAAGACACTGGACACCTCCAGAGCTGCACGGCGTTCCTCCTCACAGGGGGAGGGGCCTGAGGGCCGGAGCAGAGGAAGGAGGGCTTGGTTGTAACATCAACTGTGGCAACTGTACAACCCTACCTAATGGCAGGTCGTCAAATGGTCACGAAACTTAATCTATTGATTGGTGTTGAATGAAGGTACTGTTTGAGGAGGAGACTTTACATCTGAAGTGTCCAGTGAGAGCGAGACGAACTCCCAGCATCCTCCTCTGCAGGACTCGGTAGACGTTGGTCTGGGAGA
The DNA here is from genome assembly GCF_963422515.1 of Blennius ocellaris. Lineage (NCBI taxonomy): Eukaryota > Metazoa > Chordata > Actinopteri > Blenniiformes > Blenniidae > Blennius > Blennius ocellaris. The sequence continues at coordinate 5,740,585 of NC_137657.1, forward strand.
CGGAGCGTCCGGACAGAAGGCCAGAGAAGGCCGAGTCATACACATGAGACAGGAGCAACTCCACACCTGGACAGGAGGAGACACCGTCATCATCTTCATCATCTTCATCATCAGCAGCTTGTGTGTGTGTGTGCATTTATGTGTGTGTCTGTATGTGTGTACCTGTGTTTTCCAGCTCTCGCCCTCGGCTGTCTGAACAGAAACAGTAGGAGGAAACCAGCGGGAAAAACTTCCGGAAGTTACTGAACGTCTCGAAGGCTTCTGGGAAACTGAAAAAAGAACAATAGTGAAACGACAAGCTGCTGTTTGTTTATGCTGGAGGCTAAAGGTGTGTAGTTATATAGGTGTGTATATGTACAGGTGTGTAGTGGTACAGGTGTGTATATGTACAGGTGTGTAGTGGTACAGGTGAGTAGTTATACAGGTGTGTAGTTATATGGGTGTGTATATGTACAGGTGTGTAGTGGTACAGGTGTGTAGTGGTAAAGGTGTGTAGTTATACAGGTGTGTAGTTATATAGGTGTGTATATGTACAGGTGTGTAGTGGTACAGGTGTGTAGTGGTAAAGGTGTGTAGTTATACAGGTGTGTAGTTATATAGGTGTGTATATGTACAGGTGTGTAGTGGTACAGGTGAGTAGTTATACAGGTGTGTAGTGGTACAGGTGTGTAGTGGTACAGGTGAGTAGTTATACAGGTGTGTAGTGGTACAGGTGTGTACATGTACAGGTGTGTAGTGTTACAGGTGTGTATATGTACAGGTGTGTAGTGGTACAAGTGTGTAGTTATATAGGTGTGTATATGTACAGGTGTGTATTGGTACAGATGTGTATATGTACAGGTGTGTATTGGTACAGATGTGTATATGTAGAGGTGTGTATTGGTACAGGTGTGTATTGGTACAGGTGTGTATTGGTACAGGTGTGTAGTTATACAGGTGTGTAGTGGTACAGGTGTGTATTGGTACAGGTGTGTAGTGGTACAGGTGTGTAGTGGTACAGGTGTGGAGTGGTACAGGTGTGTAGTGGTACAGGTGTGTATTGATACAGGTGTGTATTGATACAGGTGTGTAGTGGTACAGGTGTGTATTGATACAGGTGTGTATTGATACAGGTGTGTAGTGGTACAGGTGTGTATATGTACAGGTGTGTAGTGGTACAGGTGTGTAGTGGTACAGGTGTGTATATGTACAGGTGTGTAGTGGTACAGGTGTGTAGTGGTACAGGTGTGTATTGCTACAGGTGTGTAGTGGTACAGGTGTGTAGTGGTACAGGTGTGTAGTGGTACAGGTGTGTATCGGTACAGGTGTGTAGTGGTACAGGTGTGTATTGATACAGGTGTGTATATGTACAGGTGTGTAGTGGTACAGGTGTGTAGTGGTACAGGTGTGTATTGCTACAGGTGTGTAGTGGTACAGGTGTGTAGTGGTACAGGTGTGTAGTGGTACAGGTGTGTATCGGTACAGGTGTGTTACCTGTTGAAGGCGTGCAGCAGGTCCAGCTCTGTCCTGTCGGTGGTGTTGATGAAGCGACACTGAACAGGCAGGAAGTCGCCGTCTTCGGCACACTGAGGAGGAGACGAAGAGGCGGAGCCATGCAGGAGACGCCGTGACCTCACCTCGCAGCTGCCCGGGCCTGGAGGTCAAAGGTCAGAAAGCTCCTCGCTCACTGAAGGTGACCTTTGGCCCAACTAAACAGTTCTGATATGGGGCAGTATGAGTACTTACATCGCTGGGGTCTCCCGTTCTGTCGGGTTCCGTAGAGCTCCATCCCGTCCTGGTCCACACACCAACACTGCCCCCTGCTGGAGTCACACTGAACTGACTCAAAGAGGCCTGAAGGGGAACATTGGAGGAGCTTCTGCTGCTGGCAGGGGGTCGCACCTGCAGACACAACGACACGGCCGTGCTGACTCTCTGAACACACACACACACACACACACACACACACACACACACACACACCCACACACACACACACACACACATGGGGGGGGGGGGTTTCTGACCGCTGCACGCGTGATACTCACAGTGAAGAACTGAGCTGTTGGTGTTGGTTCGAGTCCCGGTGATTTCCTGACCGGCAGCGTCCACACACCAACACTCCTGGGTCCGCCCACTGCACTGTACAGGTCTACACACACACACACACACACGCACACACACACACACACACACACACACACACACACACACACACACACACACACACACACACACACACACACACACACACACACTGAAAGACTGAAAGGTTGTTCACATTGTGTTGCACCAAACTGGAAGCATTCGATTCTTTCTGGCGTTTCATTGGCTCTCCTCGTGAGCTGCATCTTCCAGCAGGAAGCTGCTCTCACCTGAAGCGCCCGTCCTCGGTGCAGTGAGGGGCGTCGCTCTGTCGCCTAGCAACCGTCTCGCCTCTCAGCAGCTCACATCGGCTCAGGGTCTCCGTCTCCAGCTGGTACTCTGGACAACAACAGCAACAGTGTCAGCAACTTTAATAACTGCAACGCCAACAACAGCGTCAACAACAAAGTCATTAACAAGAATCTCAAAAGCAACAAAAATGATGATAACAACACGGACAATAAAAAATGTCAAGAATGAAATCGTCAACCAAATCACCAACGCAAAAACTGCCTCTATCTCTTCTGCTCACTGACATCACCTTCAGCTTTAAAGTTAGCATCAAGATCTCTGGTGCGGAGCAGCTTTGTTACCTTCTCATGAACCTCCTGTTTACTGGAGGAGGAGCCTCGTTACATTTACAACTGTCTAGTTACTCTTCAGTTACTGAGGAGTTAGTCCACTACATCACAAAGGAGTATCTGCTGCGAGGTAGTGATGGTCCAGCTTACCTGAAGCTTTGCCCTGCAGCAGTGCGGGGCAGCACAGCAGGAGGCCGGCGGCGCTCAGCAGCCAGGACATGGTGTCTGTGGTGACACTCCGCAGCCTCACTCGCCCTTTATAAACCCTCAGATCTGCAGAGTCACCCTGCGTGGCCTTCATCCCTCCTCCTCCTCCACGGTGCACCTGAGCAGCACCAGGTGTCCTCCAGCTCCTCTCAGGAGGCGGGCAGTGAGCTGTGCAGCCCTCTGATTGGACGAGAGCCTCTCATCGTCAGTGCTGTGAGGAGAGCAGTCTGAAGAGTTCCCACTTCACTGAAACGTGACGTGCACACATACGCTGAAGTCAAAACCACCCCGGCACGCTTCAGTGCATAGCAAAGATCTGGCTTTATTACTTTTTTTAAATAAAACAAAATACCTACCGAGCAAAATGTGGACATGGCATCTGGTGGAGGCATCAAACATGAATAATCCATTTTTACCAATGGAAGTCTTTTTTTAATCATTCATCTTTATTGAGCACAAACCAAAGAAACCAAGTGTGTATTCTAAAGCAGGGCTGCAGCAACAAATTCAGAGAACCAGCGTGAGTTCCAGAGAAAGTTTAAACTATGGAAAACCAGCATAAACTACAGAACAGCAGTATAAATGACGAAAACCCGATCGAAATCACAGAGAAACTGTCAAAAGTACAGAAAATCTGCATAGACTACAGAAAACCATTCTGAACTAAAGAAAAACAGCATAAACTGCAGAAAACCTGCTGAAACTACAAAAAAAAAAAACATCAGAAAACCAGTGTAAACTAGAGACCAGAATAAACTACAGAAAACCATTCTAAACGATGGAAAACTGACATAAACAACAGACAACCCATCAGAAATCTAGAGTCGAAACTACAGACCAGATTAAATGGCAGAAAATCAATCGAAACTCCAGAAAACCTGCATAAAATCCATCAGAAAACTAGTCTAAACTACAGAAAACTAACATAAACAAAATATATCACATCTGAAAACTCGCATAAACTACCTAAAACTAGAATAAATGACAGAAAATTGATCAGAAAACTTGTATAAACTATGGAAATCAGCATAAACTACGGAAAACCAGCGTGTAAACCAGTCTAAACTACAGAAAACTAAAATGAACTACAGAAAAACAGCGTGTAAACCAGTCTAAACTACCGAAAACTAAAATGAACTACAGAAAACCAGCATGTATACCAGTCTAAACTACACAAAAGTAAAATGAACTACAGAAAACCAGCATGTAAACCAGTCTAAACTACAGAAAAGTAAAATTAATTACAGATAACCAGCGTGTAAACCAGTCTAAACTACAGAAAACAAAAAAGAACTACAGAAAACCAGCGTGTAAACCAGTCTAAACTACAGAAAACTAAAATGAACTACAGAAAACCAGCATGTAAACCAGTCTAAACTACAGAAAAGTAAAATTAATTACAGATAACAGCGTGTAAACCAGTCTAAACTACAGAAAACAAAAAAAGAACTACAGAAAACCAGCGTGTAAACCAGTCTAAACTACAGAAAACTAAAATGAACTACAGAAAACCAGCGTGTAAACCAGTCCAAACTACAGAAAAGTAAAATGAACTACAGAAAACCAGCATGAAAACCAGTCTAAACTACAGAAAAGTAAAATGAACTACAGAAAACCAGCGTGTAAACCAGTCTAAACTACAGAAAACTAAAATGAACTACAGAGAACACTACAGAAGGACCTGCGATGTCGCCGCTTCACATCCTTCGGGTGACGGAGTCGGTTGCTGATGGAGCTCTTTGTTCCAGAACTCAGCCTCTCCATCATCCTTCCATCCCTCCATGTGGCGGCGGCCCGGGACCCAGCTCGCCTCCCTCAGGAGTTCACCTGTGAGCCGCTGCTTCCCTGGATGACCACCACACCACGTACAACATGGTTTCTACCATTTCCGCTGACTGTCCATCTTATATTTAAATCTCCAACATGTAATTAGTTTCTAGACTCTTGTTGTTCAGACAGTTGGAACTGTTCAGTAAAATTGAAAAAAAAAAACCCCAGAGACTTTGATGAAAATTATGTTTATTCCAGGACAGAAAGAGTCACACGTACAGGACAACATATCTCTTTACATCTATATATTATGCAAATACAATTTTTTCTTCACCCCAAAGGGCACTTCACTTGGTCCTGAATAAAAGGGATGTTGGTACAAAAACAGGTTTAAACAGTGTTTTCTGTGATTAATAAGCTTTTATTTATGATTGTCATAATGTAATCAAATGTTTTTAGATTGAAATACTTCAAAGTCCAAAATGGTGGTCAGGTTACGGTTCATTTTTTCCACAATCAATGATTTTAAAAAATAGAAAAAGATGAAATAAGAGACCACTTTGTCTTAAAAAAAAAAAAGAGGCACAGTTTGTAATATTTCATCGAAAATGATGTAACAGATAAGTTGAATGAAGCAGACACACGAGCTGAGGAGTTCTGTAGTACCATGGTGAACCAGCAGGAGGTACAGCGAGTCGCTCCACAATCTGACGCTCGCTGCTGCCATCTGGTGAGCCACAGTGGTATTACATAAAACTCACACAACCTTTGAAAGAATTAAAGAAGAAAAGAATCAAAGGTGCGATTAAAAAAATTTTTTTTATATGACTTGCAGTCCGCTTCATTCTCTGGGCATAAATGCTCAAATTTACACTAAAGTTTTTAACAAAATTCAACTTCCTGATTGTCTTTGCAAAGAATTCAAGACAGATTTGACCCGAACACGATTTTTGTGGCTTCAAGTGACTGAGAGGGGAAATTAACTGCCCCCAAAAACAAATCTACACAAATGCCCCATTTCCATGACAACGGCGCTCGGACTCACCGAGAAATGTAACTTTTTGAAAATGGCACACTACACTGTCATCAGAGCTTTCAAAAAGGTCGAAACGTGAAACTTTTCTGACACAAAAACGCAAAAACTTGTCGTGTAAATGGGGCAAGTACATAAAATAACCCCAAACAGACACTCAATGACCCTAAAGAGACACCAAATAAAAAAGGAAAACTCAATGATACACACAAACGGCAAAAAAGGCACAGAAGTGGCAGGAGAAGAGACATAAACAACAAACTCTTCTTTAAAATGTCTCACAACAGAAAAAAAAAACATTTACAGAACTTTTTTTTTTTTTTACTTTGAGTGAAGTCAGAAATGAAACTTTTGGTCCCTGAATTAAAACAAAAAACTTAAACAAAAAAAAAAAAAAAGAAGAAATAAATCATGACAATGAAAAACATTTCAATAATCAACAAATCACATTTCACCTGATTCATGAGTCTGATTTCCTTCAAACTAAGCGATGATCGTCACTCAAAAGCAAAAACTATTACAGCTTCTTCACTCTTCAAATATCGTTTTTTTTTTTTAAAGATAAAAATTTGTGTGGTGATAGGAACATGTGACCGAGGTGCAGAAATCTGATTGGTCCACAGGTCAGGATGCATCTCACACACACACGCACACGCACACGCACGTACGCACACACACACACACGCACGCACGCGCAAAGCAAAAACCTTCAGTTGAAATCTGAAGCATTATGTTTCTTTCAACGATTGGATTATAGTTTCTTATTCACACATTTAAAAGATTAAAAAAAATTTTTTAAACAGGTTTTATTTCCCATAAAAACTCGTCTGGAAGTAACGTGCATTTGTAGGATGAGCGTGCGGTGCTGCCTCACGGGTACTTTACTGCTCCGTGGGGGGGAAAATGTTGACTCAGTGCTGCTGTTTGATAAAAGCCAAGCCATTGATGCTTTTTAATAAATGCTGACACATCATTGCCATTTCTAATAAATGCTAAATCATTGTGGATACTTCTACTAAAGCAGATGAGTCACTGCTGCAGTTTGTAATACATGTTGACTCAGCATTACTTGCAAAAATTGCTGAGTCACTGCTGCAGGTTGTAATACATGCTGACTCAGCATTGCCATTGCAAATAAATGCGGAGTCATTGGTGTACTTTATAATACGTACTGACTAAGCTTTGTCGTTTGTAAAAAAAAAAAAAAGCTGAGTCATTGCAATTTGTACTACACGCTGACTCAGCAATGCCCTTTCTTAAAAAAAAATGCTGAGTCGTTGCTGCAGTTTGAGGTCCTCAACCTGTAAAAAGTTCAGTTTTTGTGTAAAAACAGACTGAAACTGGCAAAGACATTTTTCACGCGTCAGAGAGGAGTTCTGAGTTTATTTTGAAAGGTCTTCCGATAAGACCGAACAGGAAGTGAAGCAGCGACGGTTTTCTGCAGGATAAAAACGGAAAGGAGCATATTTGGAGGTTTTTGGTGCGTTTAGTGTCTCTTAAAAACAAAAGGAGTGTGTGAAGTGTGGATGCTTTATGGGGGGTCGGGGGGGGGGGGGGGGGGGGGGGGGGGGAGCGGCGCCACCTGCTGTCAGCTGCTCCTCATTCTGCTCCGTTCGTCGGCGTGTTCAGCTTCTCCACCTCCGGTGTCACCGCCACGCCGTTCCCCGACTCGTGCTGCGCGCCGCCGCGGCTGAAGGGAAGGCCACGCTCCTTCAGGAAGTAACCGAAGTCGAGGGCAAACGCCAACGAGGCCAGGAACCCGAACGCCTTCAGGAGGAGACGAAGGAGGTGAAGGAGCCTGTCTGTGTGTGTGTGTGTGTGTGTGTGTGTGTGTGTGTGTGTGTGTGTGTGTGTGCTTACCACCGCTGCGCTTTCCAGACTAGAGCCGGTGTTATCCGCAGCAAACACAATGGACGAGATGAAGAGGAAAACAGCGATGATACCAGTGTACAGAAAGTCCTGGAAGATACAAAACACCATAAATGATCCTGAACTAGTTTAAATTGCCCCTGAAGACGTCTGCCGTGATCTGAAGTAGTTCAAATGTATCATAAAGAAATTAAATGAATTTGAAACGGATCTGAAATAATCTAAAATGAACCTAAAATGGAATCAAATAGTCCTAAACTAATGTAAATTGATCATAAACTAATCAAAAACCATCAAAACTAGACAGAAATGGTCCTAAACTACATTAAACGGTCACAAGGGAGTTTATGATGGTCTCATATGAGTTTAACATGATCTTAAACTAGTCTAAAATAGTTCTAAATGACTTTAAATGGTGCTCAACTGGACTAAAATGATCCTAAAGTCGAAATAAAAACAGTCCTAAACTAGTGTAAATTGATCGTGAAGGAGTCAAAATGGCTCTAAACTCATGCAAACTGGTCTAAAATGGTCCTAAATTAATACAAAATGACTCTAAACTCGGCTAATATCCTAAAATAGTCTAAAATGCACCTGAACTACAGTAAAACAACCCTAAACTTGTGTAAATTGATCCAAAAGTAGTCAGAATGGCTCTAAACTAGTCTGAGATGGTCCTGAACTTGTTTAAAATGATCATAAAATAGCTTAAAATCACCGTAAACTAGTCTAAAATGGTCCTAAATTAATCTAAAATGACTCTAAACGAGACTAGAATTATCTTAAAATAGTGCAAAATGGACATAAATTCAAATAAAACAGTCCTAAACTCGAGGAAATTGATCCTGAAATAGTCTCACATCGGGGTATTTCATGCTTTTGTGTTTCTTATTTTCCCAGTTGAGGCTTCTGAATAAAGAGAATCAATGTTGCTAAACTAAAATCTACATTTGATGTTTTATTGTGAAAGTTTGGATTATGACAAAGGGCCTCAATGTGCAGCAGCTGTGTGACGCTGTGCGTGTGTGTGTGTGTGTGTGTGTGTGTGTGTGTGTGTGTGTGTGTGTGTGTGTGTGTGTGTGTGTGTGTGTGTGTGTGTGTGTGTGTGTGTGTGTGTGTGTGTGTGTGTGTGTGTGTGTGTGTGTGTGTGTTACCAGCTGTGGCCAGCAGGTGATGCCAACCCTCTGGTGCAGTGTGGTGGCGAGGAGGACGAGGAGCAGCAGCGTGAAGAGGAAGGCCGTGCAGCTGATGAACTCAAAGAAGTAGAGCGGCGTGCAGCTGATGCAGCTGAGCACCGACTCCTCCAGGACGAAGGCCACGAAGGAGAGCACCTGTGGAGAGCAGACGTCAGAGAGCAGCTGTAGAGAGCAGCTGTAGAGAGCAGCTGTAGAGAGCAGCTGTAGAGAGCAGGCGTCAGAGAGCAGCTGCAGAGAGAAGCTGTAGAGAGAAGCTGTAGAGAGAAGCTGTAGAGAGAAGCTGTAGAGAGCAGCTGTAGAGAGCAGCTGCAGAGAGAAGCTGTAGAGAGCAGCTGTAGAGAGCAGCTGTAGAGAGCAGCTGTAGAGAGAAGCTGGAGAGAGAAGCTGGAGAGAGAAGCTGGAGAGAGCAGACGTCAGAGAGCAGCTGTAGAGGGCAGACGTCAGAGAGCGTAACAAATGAAGGCGGCATCGAGCGTGTCACACCTGTACAGGTGATGTGTGACGTTCAAATAGCAGCAGTGAGTCGTAGCCACTGCAACATCCTCTTTCCTTCAGCCCCCCCCCCCCCAACCAACCCCCCAAGAAAGAGATGTTGCGACAGTGGTGTGTGTGTGAGATGTGCTAACTTCAGCCAAAAGGCTTTGCAGGACTTTCACTTCCCACTCAGACATTTCCTGAGAAGCATCTGGATGAGGAAGGTCAATCCCAGAGGCCACACACACACACGCGCACACGCACACGCGCACGCGCACACACGCACACACACACACACACACACACACACACACACACACACACACACACACACACACACACACACACACACACACACACACACACACACACACACACACACACACACACACACACACACACTTCGGAGGGCGCAGTTACGTGATGCCCCTGAACGCGTGGCTCAGAGCTGTTAAAGGTTAAAACCAGACCAACATGGTGCCCCGACACAAACTTTCTCTTTTATTACTGAAAAATCTTTTTCGTGCAAAAAAATGAGAAGTGATGGAATAATCTGAGCAGTTGAAAAGTGAAAACGCTGCTTCACAAACATGTGCCTGCTGTGAGGGGGCGTGGCCTACTGTGTGGAGTTAAGGAGGAGTCAGTGTGGAGTTAAGGAGGTGTAAGTGTGGAGTTAAGGTGGAGTCAGCGTGGAGTTAAGGAGGAGTCAGCGTGGAGTTAAGGTGGAGTCAGCGTGGAGTTAAGGTGGAGTCAGCGTGGAGTTAAGAAGGAGTCAGTGTGGAGTTAAGGAGTTAATGAGGGGTCAGCGTGGAGTTAAGGTGGAGTCAGCGTGGAGTTAAGGAGGTGTAAGTGTGGAGTTAAGGTGGAGTCAGTGTGGAGCTAAGAAGGAGTCAGTGTGTAGTTAAGGAGGTGTAAGTGTGGAGTTAAAGGGGAGTCAGTGTAGAGTTAAGGTGGAGTCAGCGTGGAGTTAAGGAGGAATCAGCGTGGCGTTAAGGTGGAGTTAATGGGGAGTCAGTGTAGAGTTAAGGAGGAGTCAGCGTAGAGTTAATGTGGAGTTAAAGGGGAGTCCGCGTGGAGTTAAGGAGGAGTCCGCGTGGAGTTAAGGAGGAGTCAGCGTGGAGTTAAGGTGGAGTCAGCGTGGAGTTAAGGTGGAGTCAGCGTGGAGCTAAGGAGGAGTCAGCGTGGAGTTAAGGTGGAGTCAGTGTGGAGTTAAGATGGAGTCAGTGTGGAGTTAAGATGGAGTCAGTGTAGAGTTAAGGTGGAGTCAGTGTGGAGTTAAGGTGGAGTCAGTGTGGAGTTAAGATGGAGTCAGTGTGGAGTTAAGGAGGAGTCAGTGTAGCGTTAAGGATGAGTCAGTGTGGAGTTAAGGTGGAGTCAGTGTAGAGTAAAGGAGTCAGTGTAGAGTAAAGAAGGAGTCAGTGAAGAGTTAAGAAGGAGTCAGTGTGGAGCTAAGGAGGAGTCAGTGTGGAGTTAAGGAGTCAGTGTAGAGTTAAGGAGGAGTCAGTGTGGAGTTAAGGTGGAGTCAGTGTGGAGTTAAGGTGGAGTCAGTGTGGAGTTAAGGAGTCAGTGTAGAGTTAAGGAGTCAGTGTAGAGTTAAGAAGGAGTCAGTGTGGAGTTAAGGAGTCAGTGTAGAGTTAAGGAGGAGTCAGTGTGGAGTTAAGGTGGAGTCAGTGTGGAGTTAAGGTGGAGTCAGTGTGGAGTTAAGAAGGAGTCAGTGTAGAGTTAAGGTGGGATATGTAGAGACAGTGGGGGTGGCCACTAGAGGGCACCAGAGTGCTTCCAGGTTTATAAAGCTTTAGAAATTGTCATATTTATTAATGACTGAAAATCTGAGCATTTAAAAAAAAAGAGTTGATTCTGCAGGTCGTCTTGGAGTCACGATCTTAAAATGTTTTGAAAGATGGACTGAAATCTTCCTGGGATTAACTTCAGTTTCCACTAAACTCATGAAAGAGTTGTAGTCCTTTCAAGCCCCCCCCACAAAAAAACCAAAAAAAACCCCACACTCAATTCCCAATGGACTACTTGAGCACCTGCTCCCCGGTGCTTTTCACAATAAAAGCCCTTCTTGCCAGGAGGTGACCCCGGTGACCTTTGAACTCACCACCTGGACGACCTTGAGGACGAAGCGGGGCGTCTCCAGGTGCTCCGAGGGCAGCAGGCAGCAGGACGCTTTGGGGTTGGGCGCCGTGGTGGACGAGTAGACTTCAGTCATGGCTGAGAGGACGCCGCTGAGAGACACACACACACACACACACACATTTCACATCAAAAGCGTCTCCTTGTCTTAGACCCAATGAAAGATGAAACCAACTCCTCTAAAGTTTCCTCCAGTTGCCAGCTTCACTTCCTCCTCCTTCATCACTTCCTCCTCCTTCATCACTTCCTCCTCCTTCATCACTTCCTCCTCCTTCATCACTTCCTCGGCAGCTAAACCCCTCGTGGAGACGAGGACAACTCAGGAGACATTTATTCACATAGACCGTCGTGAGACAGGTTGGTTTACCCTGCTGATGATGTGTTGTTGCAATAGTAATCCTGCTCTATCACAGTGGTTTATGACAACAGAGCAATCAGATTACAGCTGGATTACAGTTGGATCAGGGCTGGATTACAGTCAGATTACAGTTGGATTATAGTCAGATTACATCCGGATCACAGTTGGATGAAGGCTGGAGTACAGTCATATCACAGTTGGATTACAGTCATATTATAGCTGGATTATAATCAGATTAAATTCTGATTACAGTTGGATCAGGGCTGGATCACAGTCATATTACAGATGGATTACAATCATATTACAGCTGGATTACAGTCAGACGACAGATGGATTATAGTCAGATTAAATTCAGATTACAGTTGTATCAGGGCTGGATTACAGTTGCATTACAGCTGGATTACAGTTATTACGGCTGGATTACAGTTAGTACAGCTGGATTACAGTCAGACTACAGCTGGATTACAGTCAGACGTTAAGGTTACAGCAGTACGAGGCATGTGGATTGGACCCAGATTGTAGTTGTGGTCAGATTACAACAACGTTTAAACCAGATTACAGTGGGACTCTGGCAGGATCACAGCTTGTTTATAATCGGATGTGAAAGTGGATTATTGAGCGGGATTATAGAGATTCTGTCAGGATGAGCAGCTGCAGTAATCCAGGACACAGGATGGTGTGTGGTCACTACACGTCTAATCCGAGGAGACTCAGATTATGTGAAACGCCACAGTCATTCTGGACAAATTCACTTTAAAAACTTTCACCGGTTTTGAGGAACAATCGTTTCCCGTTACGGTTTTTCTGCTGATACAGGAAAAAATTATGTGACTGATGAAATCCACCGAGAACCCCTGAAGACTGTGTGAAACACACACACACACACACACACACACACACACACACACACACACACACACACACACACACACACACACACACACACACACACACACACACACACACACACACACACACACACACACACACACACACACACACACACACACACACACACACACACACACCTGAAGCATCACAGGCTCCGCGGTGAAAGTGAAAGTGGGCGAACAGGTGAACAAAACAAACACCCCTCCTGACCGGCTCTTAATCGAGGAACGACTTAGTTAAAGTCACTTCCGTTTCGGTCATAAATGTGTTTGGTTTGATTTGTTTGGGTTTTCCGCGTTACTTTCCGCGATGAGAGTAACTTTATGATACTCTGGAGGGAAAAAAACAGCAAATGACATGAAACGTTTCAAAGTAGGAGCGGAAAGATGAATCATTTACTATGTGTGTGGGAGTGCGAGAGAGAGAGAGAGTGTGTGTGTGAGTGCGAGAGAGAGAGTGTGTGTGTGTATGTGTGAGAGAGAGAGAGAGAGAGGGAGAGAGAAGTGATGCGGGGTAAACAGCAGCTTTTCCACCGCCGCCCTGAAATGTGCGGAACCTGTCCGACACACGCCGCGTCACGTGAAGGTGAAACGAGGTTCTAAAGTGCAGAAACTCACCGGTGCGTTCAGGTTCCGGTCGGAAAGAAGAGTTCGACGATAAGCACGTTTCCAGGCTGCGGCGGAGTCTGGCGCTTCTTTTGTTTCTCCTGCTGCTGCTTCTCTCAAACTTCCGCATTTACGCACTTATTTTTTTTTTCTTCCTTCTTCTGCTTCTTCTTCGGCGCTTTTCATCAAGCGCAGCACGCGCACACACAGCTTCCGGTCTGAACTTTCACAAGAAAAGAAGCGCAAGGAGGAGAATGCGAGCTGCTTTTATTTTTGAAAAAGTGGGAGAATATTAGAAAGAAAAAATAAGTTCTTATAAATTGCAAACAACCAAACATTAAAAAGAGAAAGAAAGAAATTAGGCATGCTAACATGTTTAGCTATCAGCAGTATTTCTAATAAATGTATTTGAAATATGTATTTGAAATAGAAAATACTATGTTGTTCTTTTATTTCATGGAGATGACAATATTTCCTTTATATTGTATCAGAATACTTAATTTCTGTATTTTTTAAAATAAAATAAAATGTTTGTGACCCACTGTGATGACGTCACGACACGTCACAACACAAAACCAGACCGCTGAAGACGATGAAGCAGAGCAAAGTGAGTGAACTGATTCAGCTGCTTTATTTCTGTGACACAATCATCTCAACCATGAATTAATTTCTTGCTTGGCAAGTTCCCATTCAAGGTAACGTTAGGCGTTCTTTTTAAATCTAGTCTATTTAGCTCGTAAATGTTAGCCCTAGCCTGCTAATATCATGTTAGCATGCTGGTTCGCCTGCGTCACTTTCATTTTCGCCCTCAAAACACAACCAAAGAACCAAAGAATCATGTTTTTTATTAATGTTAAGTGCTACACAATTTCCTTTTGTTCGGTGTACAGCGAAAGGAGTTTTGACAACATCACAGTACTGAGTGGAACACGTTAACGCTGTCGTCATCTTGGAAGGGGCTTCATTATGGAGCCTCCAAAGGTAAAACACAAGTTTATCAATAAATTAATCTGAATGCCTTTTAACATTCAAGGCAGGTTTATTACATCATGTGCGTCATCATTCCATATTATTCACAAGATAATGAAATGATAATTGGTGTAGAAAAATAATATTTACATGGGAGGGCATGAAAAAAGTTGACTTCCAATTCATATATGTTATTCTACTATAATGCTATTTTTGCTATATTGTATTTGCCATTTTTTGGGGGGTGTAACAGAAGTGAGAATAATTGCAGTGTGAGCAGTAATGTGAAAACAGTAGGTAGGAACCTTTGTGACATCTGGGGTTGTTTGATGGCGGTGCATACGCTTTCTGACCGCCACGCTGCTCCTCCGCCACACCTCCACACCTCCACCTAACCTTATGAAGTTTGTTTTCCTTGAATTGTGGATTGTTTGGTTGAATGGACAATGACGCAAACTTATTTTACAATCCACAAAGTCAGCCGTCGTCTGCTTCAAGTATAGTTTGCGAGTTCTCTGCGATCGCAGCAGTAATTTAAGAAATATGTCAAAGTCGTTTTAAGCATTAGACCAATATTCCAACTGGTTCCAACTTGGAAGAAAACAACAATCCACCAAAGTGTCGACGACCCATACCGGGTCCTGGCAGTTCTCCTAATGCTATTCATTAAACTAAACAAATTGAACTTGAGGCTGACTGGTGACTCTAGAATTTTTAAGGTAGAATTAAGTTCTTAAATGGGTTTGGAGATGTTTTTTTTTTGTGTGTGTCAATTTGTCAGTTAAGCTGTCTAATATCAATCTCATTGCTTTCAAATTGATATACTAACTACAGATTTGTAATGTAATTTGTAATTCTTGCTTTCAGATGTTTTTCCAGCTGAACGGATATCGTGGAAAAGGTGGTGTAATAAACTGCCTCGGGAAAGTGGGATTTCTTTTAGCGTTTTGAAAAGGCAAAAATACAGTATTTTATTTTGATACCTTGTGTTGCTGCTGTATTTTATAGCTTATTTTGATACATTTTAAAGTTGTGTTATTTGGGTATATTATTTGGAAACTCCTCCCCTGTCTCCACCCGACTCCACCAGAGTCCGGTTCTGCAGCTTTCCTCCTATCAAAAGGCAGTTTTTCCTTTCTACCGCGTCTTCGGGTGACGGTGTTGTTGTTACTTTGGAGCTGCTCTCCAAATAAAATGGAATTCAACTGAAGACCTGTCATGACCAAGCTTGGCCTGCAGGGGTCTCTGCAGGCCGCTCTGCTGCTCTGCTCCATCTCCTCCACCTCCTCCTGCACCCCCCCCCCCCCCCCCCCCCCCCCCCTGTGTGGGAGAGGGGGGTTTCCCCCCAATATAAAGCCTTGTGAGCGGGCTGTGGGCAGCAGAGGCTCCCCGGCAGCGGCAGGAGGAGCAGGGTTGTGATGAAGGTGATGACGGTGATGAAGATGAGTGTGTGTCCAAGCGGAGCTGAGCTGGATTCAGTCCGTCTGAGCTGAAAGTGGAAACTTCTTCTTCTTCTCCTCCTTCTTCTTCTTCCTCTTCACGTGAAAAAGGTAAAAGTATTTGTGCAGGAGGAGCCTCCTCCCTCACTTTCATCACCATTCCATCACTGTCACTTTCCTTTAATCATATTTCATCACAATGTCTTCTAAAACACATTTTATCTCCTTTTCTCGCATTTTCTGTGATTTTAATCATTTGTTGGAGTCACATTTTCTCAAATTTTGTCATATTTCACCCAAATATTCATCACATTTTCTCTTTTAAATCAAATCCTTGTTTTTCTCAAACACATCTCTCCCTTTTTAATCAAATTTCTCTTTTTAAATCACATTTCTGTCTTTTCAGTTACACAATTTTGTCTTTTTGACATCTGTCTATTTTTACACCCGTCTTTTTAAATCACATTTCTGTGTTTTCTTCTTCACATCTGTCATTGTATTTAATCACATGTCTTTTTTTTTCCCCCCATCCGCTTTCTGTCTTTTCTTTTTTTTTTTTATTCAATCTTTCTTGTATCACAGCCTTGTTATCACAGGTCGCCTCAGACTGTCCCTCAGCTGCTGGTCTGTCCCCCGCAGGACCTTTCAGTGTCTCTGGTCATTTTTCTTTCCAGCCGTGTGAAGAAAAGAAAAGCGTCTCAGCACATCTCCTGTAAATCTCATTATTATTATTATGCACGTGGAGGCAGGGTTTCTTTCTTGTCCCTCTGCCGGTTTAAGGAGCTCAGATTTGTCCTCTCGCAGCTTCATCAGATCCTGAACGTCCCTCAGTTCAGGAAGATGAATGAGCTCGTTGTGTCTCCTGAGAGTTCCTTATATATGTGTGGAGATCAATCACACAGCAGTTATTTAGAGAGCCCTTAACAACAGTCAAGGTGAGCAAAGTGCATTCCAGTAAGAACAGACAGTGAAAAGAGAGAAAGAAGAGAATTGAAATAGAACAAGAATAAAAAAAACTTGATGGAATCAAAATAAAATCAGATAAATGTCACTGCGTATTAAAAGCCAGTCTGAATAGACGTTTACTGTAAAACTAATCAAAGGTCCAGAAACTAAACCAGTTAACTGATCCAACTTTAGTCCGAAGTGACTGGAACCAGGTCTAATGAGAGTCTGGACCTGGTTCTAAACTAGTCCCCGACCAAATCCAGCTCTAGAACCAGATGGAGTCACAGTGACTGGAGTTCAGGTGTTCTTTTCACTGATCGTTTTCATCCACCGTTCACTTTGCTTTCACACGCCGGGACTTCAAGTGTCCGAGCATCATGGGTTCTGTGGTGAGGAACAGCGACGTCTGGTTCTGTTTTCGCTGTAACTCCCATGGTGCTTTGCTCTTGTGGCATTTCCTGGTGTTTGAGTCCAGATCAGACTGGGATTAGTGTCACTGTCTGCTGCTGGTTGGTAGGATCTGTTGTTCTCTGCTGGGTTCTGCTGGTTCTCCTTCAACACTGAGGTTCTCAAGATTCAACACTGAAGTTCAACACTGAGTTTCTTCTCTGAGTTTCTTCACTGAGGTTCTCGAAGTTCCTCACTGAGGTTCTTCACTGAGGTTCTTCAGTGAGTTTCTCGAGGTTCTTCAGTGAGGTTCTGAGGTTCTTCACTGAGGTTCTTGAGCTTTGTCACTGAGGTTCGCAAGGTTCTTCACTGAGGTTCAACACTGAGGTTCTTCACTGAGGTTCTCAAGGTTCTTCACTGAGATTCATAACTGAGATTCAACAGTGAGGTTCTTCTCTGAGGTTCTTCACTGAGGTTCAACACTGAGGTTCTTAACTTAGTTTCTTCACTGAGGTTCTCAAGGTTCTTCACTGAAGTTCAACACTGAGGTTCTTCACCGAGATTCAACACTGAGGTTCAACAGTGAGGTTCTTCACTGAGATTCAACAGTGAGGTTCTTTACTGAGGTTCAACAGTGAGGTTCTTCACTGAGATTCAACACTGAGGTTCTTCACTGAGGTTCTCAAGGTTCTTCACTAAGGTTCTTCACTGAGATTCAACACTGAGGTTCTTTACTGAGATTCAGCAGTGAGGTTCTTCACTGAAGTTCAACACTGAAGTTCAACACTGAGGTTCAACAGTGAGGTTCTTCACTGAGATTCAACAGTGAGGTTCTTCACTGAGGTTCAACAGTAAGGTTCTTTACTGAGGTTCAACACTGAGGTTCTTCACTGAGGTTCTCAAGGTTCCTCATAGCGTTCAGCACTAAGCTTCAACACTGAGGTTCTTCACTGAGATTCATGACAGGTTCTTCACTGAGGTTCTTCACTGAGATTCTTCACTGAGGTTCGTCACTGAGCTTCAACACTGATGTTCCTCACTGAGGAATCATGAACAACAGCTCGTCTCTCATATTCATGACGTACAGGAAACCAGCTGGAACCTGGTTCTTTTGGCTCAGTAGTTTCACGTGACGCCGTCGACAGCAGCAGATCAGAGATATAATAATAATAATATATAATATATTATAATATCCAGAGGAAACTCCCAGAGAAGGACTGTTAGCGGTGAGCATTAGCATCCTGTCGGAAACTCCCTGTCTGTTGACTCACTGCCACAACAATTCATTCACTCATTCATATCAGTCCCACTTAGACCAGGACCCTGTAGTCCTGGTTCTGATCTGGTCTGAGACTGGGGGGGGGTTATGCTGGTTTTGTGTTTTTCTACTCTTTAAAATGCTGATTACTTGCTTTTTATTGTGCAGTTTCCTCTCTCTCTCTGTGTGTGTGTGTATTAAGTTCTAATTAGAGGTTTTTCTCTCAGTTGTTTCATGTGTTTGGTTAAATTATCATAATATGATTCACACACACAGAGCTGTGTGTTTTTGTGTGTGTGTGTGTTTACTGTAAGTGCTTTACCTTCAGGGAGCATCATCAGTCATCTGTTTGACAAAGAGAGCAGCGTTAATGACATCATCACTCATTTCCAGTGTGTGCGTGTGTGTGTGTAACCAGTGCGTCCCCCCTTGTGTTTCACACAAAAAAAAGAAGCCCCCTCGTTTGTTTGAAGACGGTGTGTGATGTGGTCCCCCGAGGACCAGGCCAGCTCCCTGAGGTGTGAGACCTGCAGGCTGTTTACCTGGCGCCACTTTGAAGACCCACCAGAACATCCAGCGTCCTCCTGTGACGATCTGTGGCTCTGCCGGTGGGGCGCCTCGCTCGTCCTTCCCTGCTTTCTTTTACACTCAGACTGAAGAGCAGTTTGTTCCGAGTTGCTCGACAGAGCAGCCCCTCTTGAATTGGTCCTGGCGGTCACAGAGGACATGAGACGGGGGGGGTCTCCATTCATGGAGTATCTGGTGGATCAAGGACGTGATCAAACGTGAAGGGGGCGTGTGGAGGTTAACCATCAAACCGTGTTTCTCAGAGCCCCACTTAGATCACACTAAGCGCTTTCTGCTGGTTCATTAAGATCCACCGATCCAGAACGTGAGTGTGGAACCTGATCCGGTCCACTTAAGGACCTGATCCGTGCTCTCAGATAGCCTCTTCCTCCTCGTCTCACTGCAGGCAACCCGAGCTGCAGAATTATTCTTCCTGTCAGACCGTATCTCTGACCTTATCCTCCTCTTCCTCCTCCTCCTCCTCCTCTTGATTAGGTTAATCACATGATGTTAATGGAGTGATGGCGGGAGGCGACTGGCCCCATGTTGGAGATATGATCTCTTCATCCTGACACAGCAGATTAGAACGTCCTGTCATGGTGGAGTTCAGCAGATAGAGGAGGAGCAGCAGGAGGATGAAGAGTGGTCCTAAAGTTCTTCTGTCCTGAAGCGAATGCTGTGTCTGTGGTCTGAACTGCTCTCTTTGCATTTCATTCTGAAGTTTTCAGTTACTATTGGACTTGGTGTTTGTCTCCTGATGGACTCTTGACCTGTCCAGGACTACCTTCCCTCGCCAGTCGTTAGCTTTGATCAGCTCCAGCGCTCCGTTCCCCTGAACAGGATACAAGTTGTTTAAAAGATGGATAGATGGAGTCACTGTCAAGAAAACTGATTGAAGAAAACCTCAAACACACACAAATCAGTGTGAAATCATTGGCAAAAGCTTAAGAGGATTTAAAAAAAATGTCTCTTGTGGCAAGAAAGACAAATCACTGTATAGCCTTGATCTGAGGATATCCTGGAATTTTCTAAAATCCACAGTCCAGCTCTTTATAAGGTGGAGTAAACAAGAGCTGTGTTTAAAAATATGTGCAGGTAGAAGTCTGTCCCTCAGCCAGTCCGAGGACAGACTGTCCTGGGAACACAGCTGGTGACAATCCACACAATGTTTGATTGATAAGATGCAAAAACAACTTCTCTTGTCTCTATTGATTGTGAACTTCCTTCCTGGTCCTCTTCAGTCACATATTTTTTGGGAGTGCTTCAAATAATCCTGACTAGAAAAATTGACAAAATACAGTTATTTATTTCAAGTGTTGATAGAAAACATCGGAAATTATGAGAAAACATTGGTGGTTATCGTCTACCTCTGATGGCTTCTTCCATGGTTCCTCTGGTGAACAGCAGGTGCTGCAGTTCCTCTGGTGACCACCAGGTACTGCAGTTCCTCTGGTGACCACCAGGTACTACAGTTCCTCTGGTGACCACCATGTACTGCAGTTCCTCTGGTGACCACCAGGTACTACAGTTCCTCTGGTGACCACCATGTACTGCAGTTCCTCTGGTGACCACCAGGTACTACAGTTCCTCTGGTGACCACCAGGTATTGCAGTTCCTCTGGTGACCACCATGTACTGCAGTTCCTCTGGTGACCACCAGGTACTACAGTTCCTCTGGTGACCACCAGGTACTGCAGTTCCTCTGGTGACCAGCAGGTGCTGCAGTTCCTCTGGTGACCACCATGTACTGCAGTTCCTCTGGTGACCACCAGGTACTACAGTTCCTCTGGTGACCACCAGGTACTGCAGTTCCTCTGGTGACCAGCAGGTGCTGCAGTTCCTCTGGTGACCACCAGGTACTGCAGTTCCTCTGGTGACCACCAGGTGCTGCTGCGATTCCGACTTTACTCCGACTACGGTTTCCTGTTTGAATTGACACTGAAGCCAACCCGTGTTCTACTTGACATGTTGGAATGAACTCTCTCTGCTAGCCCACTTCCTGTTCCCTCCTGTGCAGACTTCCTGTCCCGCCCTCCAGCATGAGTGACATCTACGAGTCGGCGGCGAACTCCCTGGGCCTGTTCAACAGCTCCTGCCTCACCAAGGTGGAGCTCAGACTCACCTGTAAGGGAATCTCAGACCGGGACGCCTTGTCCAAGCCCGACCCCTGCTTCGTCCTCAAGATGCAGTCCCACGGCCAGTGGATAGAGGTGGGTTGTCAAGGCAACCACACACTGTGTTCTGATTGGCAGGTCTGTGTGGAGCTTCTTCACGGGTGGGGTAGGGGGTGGGGGGGTGGTCCGTCACGCTTGCTTTATGGGCTTTTTTTTCCTGGTGTTTTTCAGGGGTTTGAGGGTAAAACTCATCTTTTAAATATGATTCAGTGTGGTTGGTGTGTGTAGCTCTGCCAGCAGCGCGACCTGAAATGTGTCCCAGTAAACCACTTTGATCCCCACTCAAATCTGTGAAATATGCGTAAACACCTCCTGAAACTGTGCTTCTCTCCAGATTTTGAAAATCATTTTTCGTGTCGGTAATGACTCGAAGCAGCTGTTTGAAGCCTTTTTACACCTCAGCCTGAAATCTATTGCGACTGTCGACAGAAAAAAAAAATAAGAAGTGTGAAGTCACTAAAAATCAGTTTATAACTCATCTTTCAGCAGCTTCACAGTGGTTGCTTCTCTGTGGTTCTGTGACACGGACACGACGAGCTGTGAAGGTTGAAACCAGGCAGGTGAAGTCGGTGGAAAACCAGTTTAAAGGCGCCGCGTCAGAGAAGGGTGATGCAATACTCCCTCTATCCACCAGGGAGCAGCCTTTCTTCTGTTCTCGGAACGAGAGCAGGGACATGCATAGACTGGCTCACTGCACACCCAGTGGTGCTAAATGGTATTACAGCACTGACATCAGAGGAAGATGCTCTATAATCTGGACGTCAGGTCTTCGAGGAAGAGACAGATTTACCAACGGAAGTTGGTGAGAGTGGGCGTGTCCAGAGTGTTTCCTCACTGTGACGTCCTGGTGGTTCTTCAGTGGAGTTACTATCTCATGACATTTCCTCACTGAGCTGTGGATATTTCCCCAGGGTGCCCTCCATCATCTCATCCCCCCCAACAGTAAATAGATGAGCTCTCCTCTCCTGTCAGTCACCAACCGGCTCCTCTTCCCTGCATCTACTGGGTTCTACTGGCTCCAGCTGTCCACATCTGCTCTTACTGTGCTCAGTCACGCTCATCTGACCAGCACATGATTGATCATCTCCCAGACTGATTTCTATTTTAAAAAGAAACGGTATCGCCTCTGTGCTTTCAAACTAGTTTCAAGAGACAAAGTAAAACGTCTGATTTTCAGTCAAAGGATGAGAAAAACCCGTGAAAAGTGAAGAAGAAGCAGCAGTGTGGAGAAGTTCTTAATCTCATCTCTCTCAGACCGAGTCTTTATTCAAGTCTGATTGTGGGCGTGTGACAGGAAGTCAGCTCTCAGCCAATCGGGGGGCGAGGAGTGTGAAGAATGTCGTGGTCATTTCACTTCAGTATACAAACACTTGAGGATGAATGTGGGACGAGGCGAGGAAGTGGAGGACTAAAAATATAAAGTGGGACAAACCACACACACACACAAACACACACACACACACACACACACACACACACACACACACACTGTCCAGCATCTTTTTGCTATGCATCTTTGTATCTCTTTGTACTTGAACGTCTCTTTGAAGTTGGAGGAGAGGAAGTCTGGTTTCAAGGACTCGTCAGAAGCCTCCTCATGGCCACTCAAACCAGGAAGTCCCCCTCCCCCGCATTGCTTTTATGCCCTCCTTATTGTTTGACTTCTTTCTGCTTATCGCAACCTTGTGGATCGGAGGTGTGGTGCACCGACAGCTACCTCTGATCACCTGTGGGGGCAGTGTTCAGTACACCTGAAGCGAGGGCTATTATTCTGAAGATGTCTCCTGAAGCTAACGTGCTAACGTTCCGTGTCTCCTGCAGGTGGACCGCACCGAGGTTCTCCGCAGCTGCGTCAACCCGTCCTACTCCAAGGTCTTCACCCTGGACTTTTATTTTGAAGAGGTGCAGCGTCTGCGCTTCGAGCTGTATGACATCAACCTGAAAGAGGACGACTTCCTGGGAGCGGTGGAGTGCACGCTGGGACAGGTCAGAGACGGAGACACACACAGTGTATTGTGTAGTACCACCTCTGTCCACTGGGTGTCGGCAATGACTTTTTCTCAGTTTTCTCAGTCTGAAGAGACTCACTGCCCCACCTGCTGGTGCAAAGTCATATTACACCCTGAGCCGTCTGTGACCAGCTGGTTAGCTTCTTAGCTTTAGTAGATTTCTCTGCAAACTACTGATGAGTGTTTTAAGTAAATGAAGTTTTTAGTAAATACGTCACATACTGAGCATTTGATGTTGTTTGTCAGTAATCCAGATTGATGTCAGTGAAAATGCCCCCCCACAGTGAGTTAGCAGCTAATGCTAATGTGTGTAAGTGGACGAGTGGCAGCTGCAGAGAAAATGTGCTGATAATTCATCAAATCTGAGAGAAAGAAAGTCCCACAGGTTCTCTTCACGTGAATCTCGGACGGCAGTGTTGCCTCCCGATTTGTTCCTACACGCCGTCTTTGACTTTTGCCGCTTCTGCTTCTCGTTTCAGGTGTCTTGCCCTCCCTGCCCTCATGTTGCCCCGGTGTGCTGCCCTCCTTCATTTACTCCCGTGTCCTCCTGTCTCGTCCTCTCAGACTTTGTTCTGTGTGCTTCGTGTTTCGGCCTTTTGTTCTCGTCTCAGTGAGTTCTCCGGCTGCTTTTCAGAGCTCCTTTCTGTCCCGCTCTCGCTGAGTTTTGTCCATTTTGGTCCAACTCTCAAGCCTTTCTTTTTTGTGTGTGTGTGTGTAATAAGTCCTTTGAACTCTCACAGATGTCTCTGGAGTCGTGCTTTTGATTCATCTGCATTTCACTTCCAATTTCACCAGAGCCTTTTTTTTTTTTTTTTCAAACTTAAAAGGAAGAAATATAATGAATCCAAGGGTCCAGTAGGAAGAAAAAAACATTTTATGACCAAATACAAAGCCTGAATGTCATCAGTGATGAGAGAAAGATTTCAATTCAACTTTAGTTATGCAGCTTCAAACACAACACAGTCATCTCCAGGCACTGTTACAGAGGACGCCATTCTATATCATCTGGACGTCGGTTGAAGTTCCGTCAGTTAAAGGGAGGAAGAGGCTCTATAATCTGGATTATCAGATATTAGATAATGATAGCAGCTCCATTATTTGAGCTTTGAGACGTAATTTGACCTCTGGGTCGTTTGCACGTTTGCTGCTTTTTCAGTTCGTCTCGTCTTCAGTTTCTCTGTTCTTCCTTCTGTTCTCTGCGTCTTCAGTTCCTTCTGATCTTCAGTTTCTCTGTTCTTCTGTATCTTCAGCTCCTCCTTTCTTTTTCTCTCTATCTTCAATTTTTTTCGCTTCTTCAGTTCTCTGTCTCTTCTGTCGTTATCTGCAGATCATCTCTCAGAGGAAACTGTGCAAAGCTCTGCTCAGACCAGGAGGAACCGTGGGGAAGGCCATCATCACGGTGAGCTCCACCCCCCGTCCTCCTCGCTACACTTTTCCTCTCACCTCCTCCCTTCAAGACGTAGTTACGTTCCCACCTTTTACTATGGATTATTTCCCAAATCTCTTCATGGAGGTAGAAAACCTGTGTTCTCCTTCTTCAGGTATCCACAGACTGAGAGCTGATCCTCCTCTGATCCTCCTCTTTTCTCCTCTGATCCTCCTCTTTTCTATCTGATCCTCCTCTTTTCTCCTCTGATCCTCCTCTTTTCTATCTGATCCTCCTCTTTTCTCCTCTGATCCTCCTCTGAAAGGGCTCCTGATCAGGAAGCACCATCGATTTATTTAAACCTTTGTTTCTGAGCTCCGCCGTTCACTCTCTGCGATTCTCCTCCTCCCTCGTCTCTCCCTCCCTCCCTCCCTCCCTCCTCCTCTATCCCTCCCTCCCTCCTCTTATCTCCCTCCACACCTTGCTTTCCTGCTTCAGTCTTTCCTGACACATTTCCATGCAGACCGGGATTTTTCTCTTTCCCCTTTATTCTCTTCTTTTGGACTCTTCTTCTTCCATCCATCACTCCTCCTGCTCCTCCTCCTCTTCACACCTGATGTTTTCCTGATTTTCTTTCTGCATCTTTGAGAAAAAAACTTGTGAAATGTTGCCTTAAAAAAAAATGTGTTTTAGGTTTGTGCCACGGATTCTGGCGGTGAAATGAACCGTGATCGTGCCAATTTTATATTACTTTTATATTCAGTTGTACATTTTCCATCTATTTTTATTGAATTCCATATGTTAATATTTATATTTTTGGCGTTGGCCGAGCCTTGGGAGCAGAAATTTGTGCCAGAATGTGTAAAAAAAGGTGTATCCTTGAAGTAGTTTCTTTTTTTGGCATTCTTCATCTGCTTCGTGTCAACTTGAGCAAGTTTTAGAACTTGTGATGGAAAAAAACATTTCACAATCTGGAGAAAGATCATTTTAATCCGGATTAAAAATACCCATTAAGATGAACAAGACATTATTTATTAACCTAAATCAGTGCGCGCGCGTGTGTGTGTGTGTGTGTGTGTGTGTCTTTGACGAGTGTGTGTGTTCAGATCACAGCAGAGGAGCTGACGGGAAACGACGACTACATCGAGCTCTCCTTCAGTGCCAGGAAGCTGGACGATAAGGTGACAGCTCCAATTTCAGATTTCATTACTCGGCATCGCGCCGTCTCCGTTGTAAAGTCGTCCTGTTACTATTTCGCTAAACTCAGTGAGAGTGTGTGTTTGTGTTCAGGACTTCTTCAGTAAGTCGGATCCGTTTCTGGAGATTTACCGGCTGAACGACGACGCCACACTGCAGCTCGTCTACAGAACCGAGGTACGAACACACCAAGTCATCCGCAGGAAACCTGAGTCAAAGCTCTGGAAAGATTTCTTCACATTCGTGTGTGTGTGTGTGTGTGTGTGTGTGTGTGTGTGTGTGTGTGTGTGTGTGTGTGTGTGTGTGTGTGTGTGTGTGTGTGTGTGTGTGTGTGTGTGTGTGTGTGTGTGTGTGTGTGTGTGTGTTCAGACTGTGATGAACAACCTGAATCCTGTGTGGAACACCTTCAAAGTATCGCTCAACTCTCTCTGCAGCGGTGACCACGAGCGGAAGTTGCAGGTACGCATGCGTGTAATAAGAAACCTGAACGTTTTTTCTGTTTGCCCTCTATAGTGGAAATCGACTATATCTGTGTGTGTGTGTGTGTGTGTGTGTGTGTGTGTGTGTCACCAGTGCACTGTGTGGGACTGGGACTCGAACGGGAAGCACGACTACATTGGGGAGTTCGAGGCGACCTTCAAAGAGATGAGAGGAGCCATCGACGGGCGACAGGTGAGACGCCGACAACTCCGGAACACGGGCCAGTGACCCTGAACGCCTCTCATGATGTCACGGCGTTGTTGGTCGTCGAGGTTCTTGCTGATTTGTTGGTTCCCAATTGAGTTACATTGACCGTGGAGCTGAAGGAGAACCAGGAAACGCAACAACCCGACGGTCAGTACAGACTGATCATGTGGACGTACAAACCTCACGAGACAACCAGGAGGTTCTAGTTTTCAAGATCCACTTTCCAATATTCCGACAGGTACCTGACGTACGGCTCAAACCCAGCTGTACACGCTGTTAGGGCTTTTCCATAGAGGTCGAACGGATGCGTCCCGTTTCCATACGTTTACACACCATTTCAACGGATTTCGCTTCACAAAAGTTTCACGTTCAGACGGCAACGTTTTAAGAAGGCTGTCCACGTCCCTGTAAACAATGCAGTTTTCAAGTTAGGCCACTAGTTGGTGCTGTACGTAACAAACGCTACGCTGTAAATGTTGACGTCCCGTTAGATGGCGTTTCGTGGTCATTTTGGTCCGCTTGGTAATAAAATGTGTCTCCACATGTGATCCAGGTGATGCTGCAATAAATGTACACTTAATTGACTATTTGAGGATTTGCTCACACTCTTCAAAATATAGCGAATCGTTTGAACTAATCTCTTCAAACACGTCTCGTTCTCAAAGGTTTAGGAAAAAAACGGAATCTGCTGGACCTCGGCTTGTCACAGTCACGGGGGTTGCAGGTTTGATCCCCTTGTGGACGTTCTCAGTCGTTCGCTCGATTTTAGCCTCCTATGAGCTGAGTCGCCAACGTGGCCTCAGCTCACACTGTGAACCCTGCCCTCCGTAAGGTCCTGCAGCTCCAGGTTTCCATGAACGCGCCAATTAGCTTCCTGACCGGCCTTAAAGTGGCTCCTGTGGGGCTCAAACTGGAAGAGCGCCTTCTGACAGACGGCATTAAGACGCGGCGAGCTAATGAAGACCCAGCTGTCAGCGGAGTGCCGCTAATTAAGCAGCTCCTCGCCCGCTTCCAGAGGAAAACCCCCGACGATGACCAGACACGCTCGCGAAGGAGAGATTCCTCGGCAGAGTCCCAGCTGTCTCATTATCACCGAGGACGTGCGGTGGAGCAGTGTGATGACCGTCAAGCCGCCAAGCACGCCGACATCGGTGGCTTCACATCTCCCAAGATGTTCAGGAAACGCCGTCTTCCGTCAGATCCTGGACAAACTGAGCTGTCCACCGTCCGTGGACACAGCGTGAGGACCGCCCATTACCAGAGCTCAGGTCCACAGAACAAAATGATAACTTAATAGCCATTTAAGAATACCTAAGGCCCAATCCCAATTTCCTTTTGTACCCCTCCGCCTACCCCTTAGCCCTCCGCCTCCACCTTCACCTTCAAAACGAGGGCAAAGGCAAAGGGGTAAAAGTTTCAGCCCTTAGATTTGGGACCCCCCTCTCCCTCTGCTCAGCCCCGCCCCTCTCCCTCTGCTCAGCCCCGCCCCTCTCGCTCCGTCTCACAGTTTTGACATCATAATACGGCGCCGATACGATAATACGATGTTTGTTGATTTTCCAGCAGGAGCATCGTCCTGCCGTCCCAAATTCAACGTGTTGCAGCAGCTTGGCTGCTTTGTTCCCCCATGAAGGCGAAGAAATAGACAGAGACATGGATTATTTCAGTTTTTGCACTGTATTTGGACTTCAGAAATAATTCCTCATTCACCATGTGAAAGCGGAGGAGCTTCCTTGTTTGCTCGGGGGTTCCTGTTTTCAAAACACCCATATTAGAAAACTTTGGAACTCTACAGTGTAATAATAAAATGTTATAACACGGTCTCTACCAAACATATACACACAGAAGCTACATACGACACATGGCAGCGCTACTGCCGCTCTTACTAGTATAAAACACAACAGGTTTATATAACTTTAGAAGCGTATATATGTGAAATGTGAGTCCTTCGGCGCCATGTCCTCCTACCCCTCTGTTTAAAGTGTGCATCTGTAAACGCTCCGTTTCGAGGGGTGAATAGCCCTTCCCCTCACCCCAATAGTGAAATGGGACACCCCTCAGACTCTCGTGAACATGCATTTCAAAGGGG
Source organism: Blennius ocellaris (assembly GCF_963422515.1). Taxonomy (NCBI): domain Eukaryota; kingdom Metazoa; phylum Chordata; class Actinopteri; order Blenniiformes; family Blenniidae; genus Blennius; species Blennius ocellaris. The sequence continues at coordinate 5,768,921 of NC_137657.1, forward strand.
TAAGATTAAGGGCTAAGGGGGAGAAATGAGACGCAGCCTTAAAGTGACTAAAAATTTCAAAATACCAAAATCTGTAGGCACGCACACCTTGAGTGTTGCACAGTTGCTCGTCAGTTAATTGCTTGCTGCCAGGGTTTGGTGGGTGTGCTGCCTCAAGGGGCAATGGCAAGCAAAAACACTGCACGCAAGAAATAGCAATAAATGTGACTCCATAAAGGTGTTGGTGAGGATAACTCAGCTACAACATGCAGCTTGATTATCCAAACATGTTTTTAAAACCCCGGTCAACAACGGCCCTGTTATATCTGGTCTGTACTGAGTTAAAATGGAACATTCCATTGTCTATGGTCCCTCCAACATAAATGAAGTTAGACAGTTCAATGACTGAAATAAGAACAGGATGATACAGTCTATGGATACCGTCTGTTGTGACGATGGGCAGTCCATCCTTTGTGGTGCATTCACTGTCCGTGACAACTGTGGAATATTCCAGTGCCTGTGGTGAGTTCACTGTCTGTAATTACTGTGGGATATCCCAGTGGCCACTGGGGACAATGGGACAGTTCATTGTCTGCCTCCTTTATGACTCCAGTGTCACAGAGGAGAAATTCTTCTTCGTCCCTGCAGTCTGACAGCACAGGAGGAGGAGGAGGAGGAGGAGGAGGAGGAGGAGGAGGAGGAGGAGGAGGAGGAGGAGGAGGAGCAGGAGCAGGAGACATATTTCACCTCCTGCACAAAGAGCAATAAGGGCCCATGGGGAGACCACCTCTCAGTTTTTATTTATGAGCCTCCTCCTGCAGTTGACAGCTCAAACAAGAGGCCCCCTCAGAGTCCACAGACCCCCCCCCCCCACACACACACACACACACACACACACCGCCCCGTCCATCTTCTTCAACTCCCCCCCCTTCTCAGTCCTGACTTCATACCTCCTCCCTCCTCTCCTCAGTGGCCTCCTCAGACAGGAAGTGTTGTGTGGAGAACGTGGTTCTCCAGGTTCCAGACAGTGGCGTCATGTAAACTGTGCGGTGGAGGAGTCACTGGTGTGATGTCATTAGTCCATCGCGTCAGTTCATCTGTCGTCTGTTTGGAATCACAGCTCAGAGCCAGAGGAGGTCTGGAGGATCCAGAAGAAACCAGGAGAACCTTTCTGTGTTTCAGGTTCTGGAGAAACACGACAAGCAGCCCACGCCACAAAGCGTCATGGGATTGAACCATGGACCAGGACATTAATGTGTGTGTGTGTGTGTGTGTGTGTGTGTGTGTGTGTGTGTGTGTGTGTGTGTGTGTGTGTGTGTGTGTGTGTGTGTGTGTGTGTGCGTGTGCGTGCGTGCGTGCGTGCGTGCGTGCGTGCGTGCGTGCG
>NC_137657.1:5770483-5977983 GCF_963422515.1 Blennius ocellaris
GAGGCGTAGGGGAGGAGGGGGGGGGGGGGGGGGTGACAGAATGAGAGCAGGGCGGCAGGTATCGCTGCCCCTGTTACATCACGTGATGTTTAAGGATAATCAGACTGCAGGCGGATTACTGGTCCCATTCTGTCTGAGCAAGCGGGGCCACGGGGCCACGGGGCCGAATCGGGGCGCCGGCTGACCTGTGCTTGCTTCTGAAAGGAGTCCATTTACTCTCCTGACAATGTAGCTGCAGTTAGCATGTTGCTAACTGGTCTCAGGAAGACCGAATCCTCTGAGAAACGGCGCATGAGCACAAACAGCATCTCAGAGTTTTCCTTCCCACCACTTTATGAGACCCTTCCGTCCACTGGGACAAACTCCAGCTGTGTGGCCGCCACCCGGGGGCCTGTGGAAATCCCTACACCCGCCTGAGGGCCTCACAGCCCTGGGCAATGTCCCTGCATCCATCTCTTATCAAGCAGTCTGGTTCCAGAGCCAGCGATGGAGCATCTTCCTCCACTAATTGATGCAACTCCAGCTAACGTCTAGATTATAGAGCGTCTTTCTTGTTTCTGTTCAGTATCGGCCTGAGGAAGGAGGCGTCTGATTGGATGCTGCAGATGAAGAGAAACATGAATGAAGGTGTAGATATTGTACTAGTATATCACGGCTCCTTGTCTCTCCTCAGATCATCAAGATGCACTCCTTCCTGGATTATATTATGGGAGGCTGTCAGATACAGTTTACAGTGAGTACTGTACACTACCATCACTACACACACACACACACACACACACACACACACACACACACGCACGCATGCGGTTCATATTCGGGTCATAGCCCTGTTTTAATTTTTCACATCTGGGAGTAAAAATGAAAAAGTGTGGTCCTGGGAGTTATCTCAGCCGTTGCCATAGCAACGGTAACCATGGCGACACGTTCACCAGCCTCCCCGGTCGCCGTGCCGACCGCCTCTCACTGGGATGAGACCAGTTGAACCAGCAGAGACAGAAGGAGACTGATCAGCCTCCGTCTGTCATGTTGTGCGAACACATTGTGATGCTCCGCATCAGGAACACATTTCCTCCTGGTCTGCGTGTCCCAGCTTTTTTTGGGCGGCTCCCCACTCTGAGTCATGGTCTGAGCAGCTCCAGCCTGCGTCCTCCTGTAAACTTGCTCCAGATGACGAGATGAACAAGTGGATTTATTGAGTTTGATGGAGAACTGGTAGGAATTAGTGGCTGAATTAATCCATGTTCACACCTTAGATGCTAACTCACATGCAACCATTTACATATTCAACTCTAAAATATCATTATTTGATTTGGTTTATTCTGCCATATTGTTTCTATACAATACATTTATGCCAATATTTAGATATCTATTTTGTGACATAATTATATGAATTTTCTTTGCTTTTTCAAACCTTTTGTTTGGATTTGCCTAAATTCTCAAATGACCGGGTGGTTCTGCTCTGTGATTGGCTGTGGCATCTGCAGGTGGCCATCGACTTCACGGCGTCGAACGGAGACCCGGGGAACAGCTGCTCGCTGCACTACATCCACCCATTCCGGCCCAACGAGTACCTGAAGGCTCTGGTGGCCGTGGGGGAAATCTGCCAGGACTACGACAGGTGAGCAGCAGCCAATCGCAGCGTAGCGCCACAGGAAGTGACTAGACAGTTGCAGGTGAGACCAAGAGCTGCTGTTGTTGACCAGGCTAGTTATGTTCATAAGTCTCGGTGTAATCAGAGTATTAAACCAAAGTGTTTGAACCTGAATACGAAGAAATCAGCTCGCAGCCAATCAGGAGCGGTTTCAGTGTGCGAATGATTCCTTTACCTCCTGCTGGCAGCCAATCACACGTCATCTCCTGTCCTTCACCGCCCTTTCTCTCCTACTCTGCCACAGTGACAAAATGTTCCCGGCGTTCGGCTTCGGGGCTCAAGTCCCACCAGACTTCAAGGTGATTTCACTCCCCTCCCAGCATGCACTCTGTCACTCCGGGAGGGGGGGGTTCTACAAATTGAAGCCCCTTCATTCAGCTTTTTCCCCATGATCCCAGGAAGCTTGTGATGCAGCATCACATCATTTCCTCTGAGATGATGAAGGTCGGAAGTGAGAACCTCAGAGGAGAGTCACAGGGGGAGATATGGAGAGTCGGGGGAAGTTAGAGGAGAGTCACAGGGGGAGCTATGGAGAGTCGGGGGGAGTTAGAGGAGAGTCACAGTGGAAGATATGGAGAGTCGGGCGAGTTAGAGGAGAGTCACAGGGGGAGATATGGAGAGTCGGGGGGAGTTAGAGGAGAGTCACAGGGGGAGATATGGAGAGTCGGGGGGAGTTAGAGGAGAGTCACAGGGGGAGATATGGAGAGTCGGGGCAAGTTAGAGGAGAGTCACAGGGGGAGATATGGCGAGTCGGGGGGAGTTAGAGGAGAGTCACAGGGGGAGTTAGATGAAGAGTTTTGGGAGAGTTCGAGTGACGGGGTTATAGGAAAGTCAAAGGGGGAGAGACGGGGAGCTTGTCAGGCACTTTGATGTTTGTGTCTGTGAGAGAAGATAAAAAAGTCACTTCCCGTGTCAGTGTTTAACATCTTTTGGTCGATTTTGTAACACCTTGATTGAAGATCAAACTGCTGTCTTGTCTACCCCCCCACCCCCACCCCCCACCCCCCACCGCTGCCAGGTCTCCCACGACTTTGCTGTGAATTTTAATAAGGAGAATCCTGAGTGTGCAGGTAAGAGCTCCGTCAGCAGACAGAAAGTCTATGGAGATATGTTCAGGAACTGACGGAGGAATCTATAGACGTCTGTGGTAATGTGTTCACGAACCGTGTGTGTGTGTGTGTGTGTGTGTGTGTGTGTGTGTGTGTGTGTGTGTGTGTGTGTGTGTGTGTGTGTGTGTGTGTGTGTGTGTGTGTGTGTGTGTGTGTGTGTGTGTGTGTGTGTGTGTGTGTGTGTGTGTGTGTGCGCGCGCGCGCGCTCAGGGGAAACTCTTCCAGTCTGACTGTCTGTGTGGGTTTTGGTGTCGTTGCCGACCTTCTAGTGTTAAGTCCCAGCAGTGCTGCCTCCGGGCATGCTGGGACATCAGCACTTGACGTGTGGTTGAATGTGTCACTTCCTGTGTCCTCGCAGGTATCCAGGGTGTGGTGGAGGCCTACCAGGCCTGTCTGCCCAAGTTGCAGCTCTACGGCCCCACCAACATCGCCCCCATCATCCAGAAGGTAGCCAACTCGGCCTCGCAGGAGGTCCACACCAAAGAGGCCATGGTGAGACGTTTCTTCATGTTCCTAATGAGACGCCAACATGAAGCCCTGGCCAGCTCACAACGTGTTGACTTCACAGTTCCATCATGACCAAGATCTGTGAATGCCTCAGATCCTGTTCAGACAGTCTGGGATACTTCTTAGAAAACCGACTGTACGCTGAATCACATTCATTTCCTGACGACTTACTCTAACCTGAACTATTACTTAACTTCATTGAGCTGAAAGTCTTGTCTTGAAATTGTTTGTGTGCAGTTAGTTTATCATCAGATCTGCCCATCAAACATCTTCTGGAATTTAAAAATCTGCGAAATGTGCGGCTGCCCGCTTTTGAAACGATCAAAGTTATTCAAACGGATGAAAGACTGAGTGATCCTTCGTCCTCTCACAGCAATACTTCATTCTGCTGATCCTGACCGACGGCGTCATCACCGACATGGCAGAGACCAGAGAGGCCATCGTCCAGGCCTCACACCTGCCCATGTCCATCATCATCGTTGGGGTAGGAAATGCAGATTTCAGTGACATGCAGATGCTGGACGGAGACGACGGGATCCTGCGGTCGCCCAGGGGAGAGCCGGTCCTCCGAGACATTGTCCAGTTCGTCCCGTTCCGCAACTTCAAACACGTGAGTTCAGTTGTGCACTCATTGACTGACAGACTGACCGAATGACCAGCCAACAAACCCACCGGTCGAACAAATGAACAAACAACTGAATGAATGACCAACTGAACAATCGAATGGACAACTGAACGAATGGCTGACTGAACAACTAGCTAACAAATAAAGCCATCAACTGAACAACAAACTGAACTACCAGCAAATAAATCAATCGATCAAATGAACGACTGACTGAATGACCAGCAAACAAAACTACTGAATGAATGAACCAACCAACCAACCAACCAACCAACCAACCAACCAACCAACCAACCAAACAGCTAACCAAACAACTAACCAAACAACCAACCAAACAACTAACCAAACAACCAACTAACCAACCAAACAACTAACCAAACAACCAACCAACCAAACAAACAACTAACCAAACAACCAACTAACCAACCAAACAACTAACCAAACAACCAACCAAACAACCAAACAACTAACCAAACAACTAACCAACCAAACAACCAACCAACTAACCAACCAAACAACCAAACAAACAACCAAACAACTAACCAAACAACCAACCAACCAACCAACCAACCAACCAAACAACTAACCAAACAACTAACCAAACAACCAACTAACCAACCAAACAACTAACCAACCAAACAACTAACCAAACAACTAACCAAACAACCAACCAACCAAACAAACAACTAACCAAACAACCAACTAACCAACCAAACAACTAACCAAACAACCAACCAACCAACCAAACAACTAACCAAACAACTAACCAACCAAACAACCAACCAAATAACCAACCAAACAACCAACCAAACAACCAACCAACCAACCAACCAAACAACTAACCAAACAACTAACCAACCAAACAACCAACCAAATAACCAACCAAACAACCAACCAACCAACCAACCAAACAACTAACCAACCAAACAACTAACCAAACAACTAACCAAACAACCAACCAACCAAACAAACAACTAACCAAACAACCAACTAACCAACCAAACAACTAACCAAACAACCAACCAACCAAACAAACAACTAACCAAACAACCAACTAACCAACCAAACAACCAACCAAATAACCAACCAAACAACCAACCAACCAAACAAACAACTAACCAAACAACCAACTAACCAACCAAACAACTAACCAAACAACCAACCAACCAAACAAACAACTAACCAAACAACCAACTAACCAAACAAACAACTAACCAAACAACCAACCAACCAACCAAACAACTAACCAAACAACTAACCAACCAAACAACCAACCAAATAACCAACCAAACAACCAACCAAACAACCAACCAACCAACCAAACAACTAACCAAACAACTAACCAACCAAACAACCAACCAAATAACCAACCAAACAACCAACCAAACAACCAAATAACCAAACAACCAACCAACCAAACAACCAAATAACCAAACAACCAACCAACCAACTGGTTGAATGAACAAAAGAACAACCGACCGAATGAATGAATCAAGCCTGCTCAATAACTGACTCAACTACAGGCAAACAAATCAACTGATCGAATAAATGATTGAACGAACAAACAACTGACTGAACAACCGAATGACCAACAAACAATCCAACTGATCAGACGAACGACCGACAGTCTGACCAGCAAACAAACCAACTGATTGTACTATTGAACAACAGATCAAATGGCTAAACGAGTAGCAAACAAACAAACCCAACGATCAAACAATTGCCTGAATGAGTATTTGTAAATGACTTCCTTTGTATAATCATTGTTTGAACATCATCTTGAATTGTTCAAGTGGCTCAACAAGAAAATCATTAAAAAAACAAATAAACACAGTTGTTGATCCTCGGACATGAATTTCTGATTGTTGTCGTCATGTTGACTGAGACGCCGTGTCTCTGTCTCGTCCACCTCAGGCGTCTCCAGCGGCTCTGGCCAAGAGCGTGCTAGCAGAAGTGCCCAACCAGGTGGTTGACTACTACAACAGCAAGGGCATCAAGCCCAAAGTGCCCAGCGCGTTCCAGTCTTCCAGGCCCTTCGGCCCCTAAAGCCCGGCTGCTGCCGTCCTGCAGACAGCACAGCGCCCCCTGGACCCAGAAACATGTTTACTGTTTTTAGTTCTTTGTTAGCGCGGATGCTAAAGGTGCTACACGCAGTGTTTTATTGTGAAGGAGCAGTTCACTGCTGCAGGCGGTCCATCAGGAGGGCTTCAGCTTAGACGAAGGACAAATGTTGGTTTTTTTCAGTTTAAATGACCTGGTTTTTCCTTAATTCATACTTATAACTGCCACAACGTCACCTGATTTAATCGTTGCTTATTCTCCTTGTAGCTGTTCACCAACTGATCAGATCAATTGAGGAAATGCAGAGAATATAAGCTGTGAGCCTCAGAGCCTGAACTTTACCATTAAAATGGGGTCACAATGAACTGCAACAGGTTTTAGTTTACAGTTTCTAATCTGATAGCATCCTGTATTCATGTTCAATCCCTGTTTGCGTTCATGCTTTGGCCACATCAGCACAGACTGATGTCAACCAGGCAAACGCTGACGGCAGTGAACGCACCTTCAGAGCTTCTCCATCCAGCGGAGACGGTCTTCCTGTGTGGAGACTCCATCTCGTCTGAAGCTCTGTGATTAGAAATGCTAACTGTAGCACCTTTAGCATCTGCTCGTGCATGCAGAGCCGCCGAAGGCTGGAGCAGACTGTAGCATTCAGGACGTGAAAAAGCACACAAGCGCAACAATGACCGACCCAAATGCTGCTTGCCCGCAGATAGCATGACGGCGGGAAGCAGCCCCATGAAGGAATGTATGACTCCCTCCTCCTCCGCCCTCTGGTTTGTTTTTATAAAAGTTTGAGATTTTGCTAAATTTCGTAAAGTTCGTATGTTGTAAAGCATTTTTTTGTGCGCGCTGCCTTCTCAGTCGTCTGCATCCTCTCTAACGGTTCTTTTCTAAAAAAGTGAGGCAGATGCATGAACTGTTGTTTTGCATGCAGATCTCCATGCGGGACTCCCCCCTCCCCCCCCTGTGGTTTCTGTGTCCCGGTTAGTGAATAATAACAGTAATAATGACGTTCACGGTGTGCCCGACGTTGAGGTTGTTCTACTCTGAAGCATGTTCGCGCGTCAATGGAAATGTGTGAGTAGATTTAAAAGCACAAACTTGAATATCTGTGAAGAGATTTCTAGATTATGGTGGTACTGTAGATTTTGGTCACTTTGTGTCACAACACCTGTCCTCGACCTTTGCTGATTATCTCCTCCTGAAGTCGACCCCTTTCTCCCCTCTGGTTGTCTGGAACAATCATTTTGACAAAAAAAGTATTTTGAGCTCCCGTTATTTATGTCGACCTCACAGCTCGTGAGAACGGTGATGTTAATGTGGTCAGTAAACTCTGCACAAGGTGAAGCTTCAAGCACTCGGTGACACGTAACCACACAAAGCTTCATGTAGAATCAAAGTGAACTTTATACAACAGGAAGTGACGGAGCACAATCGGAAAACATGCTTTGAGTGTTGTACTATTGGTCACAGACACATAAACATCACCTGACCCATGTCATCATAGTTTGTTGTCATGGAAACATGACCATCACCATGTTTTCCTAGTTTGTTGTCATGGAAACATGATGCCCCAAGTTGTCACGGTTTGTTGTCGTGGAGACACAACAGTCCCCCAGTCCTCTGGTTTGAGCCTCTGTGGAACAACACTAATACGACAATACAGAAGTCCTCTGAGTGCAACCGGAATCTCGGGAGAAATCTGTTTCCAGGTCAGCTGAGATTAGTAATTCCTGAAGGAAAAGACCGATTGTCTCTCTTTTCAGTGTCAATATCTAATTTTCTAATGCTTGAATGGCCTAATTCATCTCCTATCAATTTATTTTCTACTAATTATCTCAGTTCAGTTGTCGGTGGCATGGTTTACTCTACGACTCAGTTAAACACATCATTTAGTCACATGTATAACGATGTATATGCAGAGGAAGTTTGGATGGTGGAAGCGGAACATGTGAGCGTGTTGCCTTCAGGTCCATGTCAGTCCTCACTGTGTTCAATGTTTACGTCACTGCTGCTCTGGTTTCGTCCGTCCTCATGTCTTCAACCGGTCCAGGTTTAGGTGAGGTTTGGTCGTCTTCTACCTCACTGGTTTCCAACCTTTCTTATTTACCTCGGAGACCCCCCTCAGATTACCTCGAAGAAAAAAAAAACACAGTGGACCCCCTCTCAGATGTCTGACAGGCTAAAACAGTGAGGACTAACACTGACGGACCCGCCCACTCACCGCCGAACGGAAGCGGGATGGCAAACAAAAGCCGTTTACACTGCGGAGCTGCTGAAAACGCAACTTTCTGAAAACGGTCCGACTCCATGTAAACAGCCTGCAGTGCCCACTAGTGGCCCTTACCTGAAAACTACACCGATTTCAGTGTTTCTGCTGTTTCTGTGTAAAAGAAGCAAAGGTGGTGGACAGGTGTTTGGTCACATGACTTGTAGTTGTGTTGACATGCAGTATTGTGTGCAAAACAATGACCAATGAACTTCTGATAATAAAGGTTTATCAGTGAGCTCACAGTGTGTGTCGGTGTTTCTTTAACGGCTTCGCCTCAGTGAGTCAGGAGGAAAGAAGCTCTCTGGTCTGGACATTCCACTTTTATTCACGATTTGATTCGTTTGGGAAAATGACTGAATCTGGAGTTTCTCTTGAATGTAAGTCATCCAGCAGTTGTCTGCCACATTTTACACCTGGGTGGATGAGTTCCACACATTTAAGAACAAAATTTGCATCTCTGTCTGATATATTTCACTCCAGTTTTAACCTAAAATCTTGTGAATTGTTGACAAGCTACAAACCAGCTTTTATATGGACTTAAATTTAGATTTGTGTTTTTTAAAAGGCTTCTTTTGTTGACTGATTTCGGGTTGTACCGTAGACTTGTCACACAGCAGAAATGATAAGAATTACAACAAGCTGTTTAAACTGCCCAATAGAGCATCTGTGGGATGTGCGGTGTGTGTGTGTGTGTGTGTGTGTGTGTGTGTGTGTGTGTGTGTGTGTGTGTGTGTGTGTGTGTGTGTGTGTGTGCGCGTGTCACAACAACAGCAGTAATTAGAGCTCTCAGTTGTGTGTTTGGAGGCGTAATTCATTCAGCAGCAGGATGAAGAGCGGCCATTAACTGTGTCAGCAGGACAAAGGAGAAGCAGCAAAACACCACCGACCCCAAAAAAAATCCTCATCATCGCCACGACGACAACACTTCCCTGTGAAGGCGCTTTAACAAAGACGAGCCAGCTGCTCCTCATGAGCCGTGCTGTGGAGATGAAGCTCCTCTGGAGTTGAGAGGAAAAGGAAAAGCTGACTTGTTTACGAGCAGCCGCCTCACTTGGATGTGTGAATGTGTGAGTGAATGGGTGAATGTGATGAGCCGATGGAAGGTGCTCCGGGAGTGCTCAAGCTCCTGAAAGGCACCATGTCAGTGGAAACCATCAACCGTGTATCGTGCTGATGGTATGTTACAGTTACCATGTGGACCTTATGGCACATTGAGAACCAAGAACCGTGAGAGAACCAGACTGTCATGGGCAGAGTTTAACAACCTGGAAATACAAGTACAATTTGTTTGACAGAAGGTCAAGTAGGAAAGCAGACTACAGAGAGAGAGAGAGAGAGAGAGAGAGAGAGAGAGAGTACAAACTACAGAGACAGAGCAAGCACGAGAGAGAGCACAGACCACAGAGAGAGGGAGACAGACAGACAAACAGAGAGAGCACAGACCACACGAGACAGAGAGAGGGATAGCACAAAATACTGACAGAGAGCGAGAGAGAGCACAAAGTACAGAGAGAGAGCACAGACCACACAAACATACACAGAGAGAGAAAGAGAGAGCACAAAATACACACAGAGAAAGAGAGAGAACAGACTACAGAGAGTGAGAGAGAGCACAAAATACCCACAGAGAAAGAGAGAGAACAGACAACAGAGAGAGAGAGAGAGAGAGAGAGAGAGCACAAATACACACAGAGAAAGAGAGAGAACAGACTACAGAGAGAGAGAGAGCACAAACACACAGGGAAAGAGAGAGCACAGACTACAGAGAAGAGGTGGGTTTCTGGGTCAGAGTGAAAACACCCCCCTCTCACATGAAGACACACAAAATGTGTTTTGATAGCTTTTTTTAATGTGCTACTATTTATGCCTTCCCGCAGACGGCACTAATTTATACGCTGTTGCTGGTTGTTATGAGGTGTGAATACATTTAAGATCTGACGCAACTAATTCATATTCTGGACAATTAATTCTGCCACAGTTGAACGAAAACATATAAACAACATGTAAATAACATCAGCTTGCTGACAAAAACTGTGTCAAACTCAGATTACATTAACACATCAAACTATCAATTACTGAAGTCTCAGTCAGCTTGTTAGTTTTATCGGAGATGAAAACATTTGCGGAGTTGACGTCTCCCTCCACCCCACAGATAGCGTTAGCATTATAGCATTAGCATTATAGCATTAGCCAGAGCTTCTCTATGAAACCACAGCTTTGGGTATTGTGAAGTGTTGCCGAGTGAACAGGACAGTTTTATTCTTTGTGAACACTCACCAGGTCACAGCCGGCTTTACTGTTCTGAAAAATGAATGAATACATTGACAGGGTCACTATGACAACCTCCGTCACCTCGACTGACACCTGCTGAAACGTGCAGGTCGGGAGTGGACCAGCAGAGTGGAGTCACCAACACCTGGTTCTCATCTGGCTTGAGCCTGGTTTGGACCTGGAATTATGCTGGTTTTAACCTGGTTTGGGCTTTTAATCAGGTGTTGACCTAGTTTTAGCCAGGCTTTGGTCTGATTTTGGCCTGTTTTAGCCTTGGATTAGCCCGTTTTGGTTTTTTTATTTTTACATGGGAGTTTATGTGAAATCTGCAGTCACATGATGAGAAGAGGTTTGTGTGAATAAATCAGACGTTCTTAGTTTGGTTTCAGATATGACTTTGTGTGTGTGTGTGTGTGTGTGTGTGTGTGTGTGTGTGTGTGTGTGTGTGTGTGTGTGTGTGTGTGTGTGTGTGTGTGTGTGTGTGTGTGTGTGTGTGTGTGTGTGTGTGTGTGTGTGTGTGTGTGTGTGTGGCGGACATCCTGAGACCTTCAGATAAATCACTGTGCCGCCTCCTGCAGGAGTCAGGAGGTCTGTGCAGTAACCGGAGCTTCTGCTTCATCGTGTCCTTGTGCTGTGAGAGGAGAAGGTGAGTGGGTGATAGGGGACGGAGGGGACGGGAGGGACGGGGGGGATGGGGGGGGGGGGGGGGGGGGGGTGTACCCCTTTATTACCTGCCCTGATGGATCAGCTCCTGCCGGGCATGGCCTAATTCTCATGTAAAACAAAAGACAGGAAATGTTTGATGAGTTCACCTCTTCATCCCCTCATGTCCCCCGACTGGAGACCCTCTGTGTGTGTGTGTGTGTGTGTGTGTGTGTGTGTGTGTGTGTGTGTGTGTGTGTGTGTGTGTGTGTGTGTGTGTGTGTGTGTGTACTGTTCCTGAGAGCAGGACACAATGAGAGAATGAGAAGTTTATCAAATCAGTCCAGGTTTGTTTGTGTTTATAAATGTTTAGATATGCTCATATTTATTAATGACTGAAAATATAAGAACTTAAATTTTTTTTAATAAAAAGCAGTATATTTTGCACTTCTTTACTTTGACGTTTCTTTCGAGTCATGCTAAAATGCTTTGAAAGATGGATTGACGTGTTGTTTGAAAATATCCCTGATATACCTTTTGTTTTTCCCTGAACTCGTACGAACTGTCATTTCAAGTACACCAGCAACAAAACCCACTCATTTTCTGAAAGGGATTAATGAAGCATCTGCTGGTATTTCTTTTTCTTTTTTTTTACAAGGGTGGTAATAAAAGAGTCTTAACAAGTGCTCTCTTTTCAGTAGCTGTTTAAAAGTACAAACATTGTCATCACTGAGGGCCTCTCTCAATCTAAAAAAGGCAAGATTATTGCCAAATGACCCACAGTGGCCACAATGATGAGAACATCCAGATTGCGTTGGTTGGACACACATGCCGTATGCCCGACAACAGGCTACCAAAGAAGATACTGTTTGGCGAATTGGCCACGGGATTGCGGCCCAAAGGCAGGTGGAAAGACAGTATCAAGGAGGATCTGAAGGCCTTCCACATTGGCTCAAATTGGTATGAGGAGATACACTCAAGGCCAGGCTGGAGAGCAGCACTATACAAAGGTGCATTGTTAGCAGAGTGCAGCTCCAGGAGCACTGCAGAGAGAGAAGAGGAAGAAACAACACCAGTGTCCCCCATCTGGGACACAAGTAAGTATTAAATGATGTTAACGTTGGCTGAAATAATAATGAAGAGCCTAAGAAATTTATCACTGGGTTTATCTCGGGATTTTCTCTCCACGCTGTGTTTGATCAGCTGATTTCACGGCTTCCTGTACAGCTTCAGTTCCACCGCGGAACAGCTGCTTTAATAATACACACGTGTGTGGGGATGATGATGGTGATGATGATGATGATGATGATGATGGAGGAGGAAGAAGAAGCGTCCTCTCTGGAAACAGCTTGTCCATCTCACTCTGGTCCAGAATCAGCTGTCAGCGTGAACAACAACAAAAAGAAAGAACACTCCGCCAACCCACTAACAATGTACACCTCCTGGAAGCCACAGCGGCCTCACACATTACGCTTCATGTTTAATTCAAACTCCTGAAGAGAACAGAAGGAAGAACCCAGCATGTCCACCGCTCTACATGTTTCATGTCATTCAAAGCAGCAGCGCTCATCCTGAAGCACAGGAGCTCCGTCAGCGGGCTAGTATAGTCGTCAAGCTAACGCGTTAAGATGGAAAGACGGTGACTCAGCAGCGCTAATGCTAACGGGAGCAGTGGCTGTCGGGACGATCGCGCTTACGCGGTAGACGTTTGTCTTCACTGTCTAGCAGCAGGTGAATCAGGAATACATGCTAATGCTAGCAGCGCTCCATCAAACTCCAGAAATCCTCTTCTTCGTCTTGTCATTTGGAGAAGGATTTTAAGTAGCCCATTGCAGCATCTAAGACCACGACCTCACGGGGCGTCAGAACCTGGGACAGTCCATCCAGGATCCTTCGCTGCAGCTGTGACGTCAGAAGCAGAGTCTCTGCGAAGACGTTCAGGCCAGTTGTAAAGTAAAGGCCGTCCACTTTCATAAATTCAAATGAGGCTGGAGGCTGAGAGTCTGGAGAGCCGGTGGTGTCCATGCAGCTCATTAACCTTCATTTAATCTGTACTAACTTCCAGCCTGATGGGCGGAAGAGTCGGGGGACGTCCCCGACGTCTGTGGACGTGAGGAAATATGCAGACTGAGAAGACAAACGCTGAGCAGAGAATCTGATTCAGGGAGCCGGAGGACAAAGACAAGGACCGGATGGATGGATGCATGGCTGGATGGCTGGATGGATGGATGGATGGATGGATGGATGGATGGATGGATGGTGGGTTAGGGCACGGTGGGCTTCCCTTTCAGGGTGGGGCCCTGGCTTGTGGGGCCTGGGAGCTGAAGTTCTCTGTCTCTCTCCGTCTCTCACACTCTCTTTCTTTGTCTCTCTCTCTCTCTCTCTCTCTCTCTCTCACTATGTCTCTTGCTGTCTCACTCTCTCTCTCACTTGGTCTCTTTCTCTCTCTCTCTCTGTCTCTCTCGCACTGTCTCTCTCTCTGTCACTCTCTCTCTCTCTCTCTCTCTCACACACACACACACACACACACACACACACACACACACACACACACACACACACACACAACACACACACACACACACACACACACACACACACACACACACACACACACACACACACACACACACACACACAGTCATTGTCCATTGTTCCATTGTGAGTTAAACGGCATTTCAGCAGCAGGATTTCCTGAAGGAGAACAATTTATTCAGTTTTTATGAGAAATGAGTCCAGTAGAACATTTTAGAATAAATTATCATTAAATTGACTTTTTGTGTGTGTGAAAAAAAAAAAAAAACTCTCCTCGGATTAGAACCTTCCTGCTATAAAATCAACGTATCGACGGTCATGTTGCGTCTCACGCCACGTTTTATTATTTCAACCTCGTTGCTGAGCGCCCGGGGACCACTTCAGCTCGTTACTGTAATGCATTACTCATCCTGAGTGGAGTACTCCAGGAGACACTCGTGAAGTGGCCCGCGAGTCGCGACTTCCTCCATTAAGGAGGACATTTCTATTAACTATTATCATTAAAATCATCATGCACAGTTTCTGCTTTGCTTCTGTCCGTCTGTGTGTGTGTGTGTGTGTGTGTGTGTGTGTGTGTGTGTGTGTGTGTGTGTGTGTGTGTGTGTGTGTGTGTGTGTGTGTGTGTGTGTGTGTGTGTGTGTGTGTGTGTGTGTGTGTGTGTGTAGAAACATCTACATGCTGCTGAAATGCGGCTCCTGACGTGTTCAGGAATCAGTCCGTGATGTTTTAGTGTCAGCTGGACTTCAGACTGATAAAAACTGGTGCTGGTGGTGCTGGTGGTGCTGGTGGTGCTGCTGAAGCTGCTGGAGCTGCTGGAGCTGCTGGAGCGTGGCCGCTCCTCCTCTGGATTACATGTTGGCCGATAAGAGAGCGGCTCTAAGTCCGAGATGCTCCGGGAGGATTTTCTGCTGGAAGGAACCTCAGACCTCTGTTATCGTCCACAGCAGGTCCCGCTGGGATTTAAACCCCCAACCTGAGCCGGCGCTGTGTGGCTATGACACACACCGCTGCCCCCCCACCAACACACACACACACACACACACACACACACACACACACACACACACACACACACACACACACACACAGACACACACACACACACACCCACACACACACAAAGTTTCCACAGCACCACAAACTTTAATTGTTTCTCAGACTTTTGCTCAGCGTTCAACACTTTGGACTGAAATAAAGTGATTGGATCTGCAGCTGGAGGTCCGTGGTCTCCTCACCCAGGGCAGCCTCACCGTGACGGTAATTAAAGCCAGTTAGAGGCTGGAAACTGGGATCCTATTAAACAATTCATGTGAGGGACGAGAGGACGGATAAGTGAGACGAAAATTAAAAAATGAGGAGGAACTCATCACAAACATGAGTCAACGAGAAAGTTTTCAAGCGTCAGACTACAAGAACTTTAGATCCTTAAATATCTGGAGAAGACCAGAGTCAGGCTGAGGCCACGGTACTGCTGGACTCTTATAACCACCATGGTACTGCTGGACTCTTATAACCACCATGGTACTGCTGGACTCACACACATTCACACCCATTTACACACATTCACACACATTCACATACATTCACACACATTCACACCCATTTACACACATTCACGCACATTCACACACATTCACACACATTTACACACATTCACGCACATTTACGTACATTCACGCACATTCACGCACATTCACACACATTCACACACATTCACACGCATTTACGCACATTTACGTACATTCACGCACATTCACGCACATTCACACACATTCACACACATTCACACCCATTTACACACATTCACGCACATTTACGTACATTCACGCACATTCACACACATTCACACACATTCACACCCATTTACACACATGCACGCACATTTACGTATATTCACGCACATTCACACACATTCACACACATTCACACACATTCACACCCATTTACACAAATTCACGCACATTTACGTACATTCACGTACATTCACGCACATTCACACACATTCACACACATTCACGCACATTTACGTACATTCACACACATTCACACACATTCACACACATTCACACACATTCACACACATTTACACACATTCACGCACATTCACGTACATTCACGCACATTCACGCACATTTACGCACATTCACGCACATTCACACACATTCACACACATTCACGCACATTTACACACATTCACACACATTCACACAGCTGTTCTTCTCTGATTGGTTGTGAAAGGAAGGTTTAGATCAACTGATTGGTCCGGCGGGCCGGAGGGTCCATGAAACTGAGGAAACATCCCATTCTATAAGGGAAGCCCGTCACCATGGCAACAGCAAGGTACACACACACACACACACACACACACACACACACACACACACACACACATACACACACACACACACAGCTGCTCTGTGTTGGAAAATTAGAGGCTGTCAGCTTGCAGAGAGCTCCTCATAACCCGAGGAGGAACAGCAGGAGGAGGAGGAGGAGGAGGAAGAAGAGGAGCAGCAGCAGGAGGAGGAGGAGGAGGAGGATGTGTGTGGTGTGTTCAGGATTGTCGTGTTCCTCCCGTTCAGAGGTGATTAAAGTGGAACTGTTCTCCTCTTAAAATAACTTTATCCTCTCATTAAAACACTGAAACGTATTAATCAGATGCTTAAACTCCGTTCCACTCTCATCTCCTTCAACGACACCAGAAATATCCAGTGGAAGCTTCTGCACAAGTTTGTCCTGAAAATAACTGTTGATTACAGTGAAATATCAAGTGGGAATAGTTACTGCAAATGAAAAGTAACTTGGTAACACTACTAGTTACTAATCAGTGCTATTGAGGAGTTGAGTTACTTTAGTTGTTCAACTAATTCATTGGTTGAGTTTCTCTTCTGTGGCCTCGTGTTTGATTACCGCTACAAAATGTGTTAATAATACATGTAGAATAACAACTGTGTCAATAACAGTCTCAGCTCTCAGCACTGTGTGAGCCGGCTTAATAACTGATTACCTCGTCGCTCCATCTGCAGTTACATCAGTACGAAGGAGGAAGATGCTCTAAAAAAGAGTTGCCCTCTTGGATTAATAAAGTATGTCCCGTCCATTCTGCTCTGGATTTTAGTTCTTCTAAAAAAAGACACCAGGTGTGGACAGTGAGCTCACCGACTTCCTAATGAGGAACTCTGCTGTTCACTGCTCTGAATGCTAATGAGAAGACCACCTCACACGTGTGTGTGTGTGTGTGTGTGTGTGTGTGTGTGTGTGTGTGTGTGTGTGTGTGTGTGTGTGTGTGTGTGTGTGTGTGTGTGTGTGTGTGTGTGTGTGTGTGTGTGTGTGTGTGTGTGAGATCGACAATTGATTATCAACACAGTCCTGTCCCTCAGATTCACATGTTGCTGCCGAGGTGCGTCGGCCAGAACGGCCCTACATCCAGGCTCTGAGTGACTGTGAGGTGGAGGGTGGAGGGTGGAGGGAGGTGGGGTAGGGGGATTGGGTTGCTGTGCTGCTGAAGCAATAATAAACACAGTTTTTTTTTTCCATTATCAGAGATAGGAGAGCGTTCCTCTGACTCTAATATCGAGGAATCGCTCAGGAACATTTATGACTTTCATTTGTTTTTATATGAAACGACCCGTCACATGACCGGACCACCGGGGGCCGCAACGGGCGAGGGACACGACAACACCGAGAGCATTCAGGGCGTCTCTGTCTGTCAATACTGTGCACAGCATCAACTGTGTGTGTGTGTGTGTGTGTGTGTGTGTGTGTGTGTGTGTGTGCACACATGTCATTTTTGTGGTTTTTGTCTTCACTCGATTGTTCTTGGAATGCTTGGAATTAAAATGCTGATTACTACCCAGTGTGCATTTGCACACACATGTGCGTGTGTGTGTGCGTGTATTAAGTTCCTAATTAGTGTTTTTTTCTCTCAGTTGTTTCATGTGTTTCACACACACACACACACACACACACACACACACACACACACACACACACACACACACACACACACACACACACACACACACACACACACACACACACACACACACACACACACACACACAGAGGATATAGGAAGCTTTGAATTAAGCTCTCAGTGTGTGAGAATCAGATGATGATAATTCAGTCAAAGCTTCCTATATCCTCTGTGTGTGTGTGTGTGTGTGTGTGTGTGTGTGTGTGTGTGTGTGTGTGTGTGTGTGTGTGTGTGTGTGTGTGTGTGTGTGTGTGTGTGTGTGTGTGTGTGCACATTGTCAGTCACCGGTTTAATTCCCACCTGAGTGGTGTAAAGTTGAACTCTCGCTGCAGAAAAAAGGACTGAAAACACACAAGAAACTCCCAAAATATAAGAACCACATTAAAAAAAAAAAAAGATATGTGAAAATAACAAACACACTGAAACATTACTCTGTCGGCAGGTTTTTATCACCGGTTCGATTCCCACTTGAGACGAGTGAACCAGTGGGGGAACTATTTCACTGTGACACCACAGGTCACAAACAGTAAAGTGAAATTACAGACCAGAAAACTGTTTGAAGCTTCAAATGTGAAAGTTTAGATTATAAACTGACGCAGTTAAGAATTCTTACACTTTGTGGTCCAGACTGGAGCCTCTGGCGGGCCGGCTTTGCGACCCGGGGCCGTATGTTTGACCTGCGTTGAACACATACAAGAATCAGCCCCGGCTCCAGAAACAGGTGCGTCTTCTTCTGACTAATCTCTTAATCCTCTTACAGATTTAATTGTGTTATTGTGGGATTTGTACAAAATACATGACGGTCATTGTTGCTTCACAGAGGTTTGACTAATTAAAGAGATGAAGATGAGAGGAGGTGAAGACACAGCTCAGAGCTCGGCAGCACAGACAGAAGAACGTCATCGTTCTCCAGCCCGTCTGCTGCAGTCACACTTTATAACGTCGATTCAGTGGTTTTAAACTTCTCACATACATCAAGACCTCGAGGGGCCAGGAACCAGAGAACCCAACGGAGACAATAACTGAAGGGCTCCAGGTCTTGAGGACCTGGAGATGAGAATCGAAGAGCCAAACTATAGGATCCAGATGCAGTGAACAGGCTACTTAAAGGGCCAGACACCCAGAAAACAAAGGACCAGAAGAACCAAGTTCTTATGGATGCGAGGATCAAGTGACCTGCAGATCACTTTTAATCTGGTTAATTCTGAGTGCAAATGTATAGTTTTAATGTGCCATTAAATATTAAATCTTTTAAAAAAAAACAGTCGAGCCTCTGCATGCCGGTTACTCCTGTGGTTCACACAGTTTGATCATCATGTTTTGTTTTTTTAGTCCAGTGATGCAACTAGCATGATGAACAACTAATTTGTTTTCACAAGATGTATTTTTGTGATTTCAGACATACTGCATTTAATTCATTATATTAAATATTAGGTTTGCCACGGTTCTCTGTTAAAAGCACCTAGAAATGACCGTGTTGTATTTAGTGCTGTATACATAAAGTGGAATTGAATTGTTATCTCTTTTTTTTTTTTATCACGATAACCGAGTTATAAATGCTCATTTATCTGAGGCCACCTGAACGCCACATGGCCGAGCCCCTGCAGACTTTACAGGGAGACCCCGTTTCTGCCATCTTTGGTAAGTCATACTTAACTGACCTCTGTTAATATAAGTTTGTTTTTATGAGCAAAAACACAGTTTGTCAGTCATACATGTGAATATTTGCTCTGACCAACAGCTGCTGATGTTTTGTTTTGATGTCGTTTGTGTTGTATGACGAGTAAAGCGCTCAAACTGTTGGGTAACTTTACTGCATTGAGGTTAGCGTGTGGCTAATCTGAGCAGCGTGTACTCTCTGGAAACATTTAGGACCCAGTTTTAGTGGTTCATGTCGATCTCTAGTACATTGCCAATAGCTTTCTGAAGGAAAATTCAAAATTGCACTCATACAAACACGTATTTCAAAGATTAAAATTTCACTGAACATCCCCTGAACGTTTGTTGACATCTCAGCATCCCGGAAACGCCCAAAAGTATTGTGTGCAGAAGATCCCCTTTTCAGCACTCGATCTCGATTTGCAACTGCAGACAATATCAACCATCAGTTATTCTCGTGGCTTGAAGACTCTTTCTTTTGATTAAATCTGGATTTTTTTCTGGCTGAATTGGTCAAATGTTGATATTTTGGCTTCAGCTGCTGCGACACCATCTTTGATATCCCAGAAACCCTTGCAGGGAAGATGACGCCAGTGAGCAAAACAAACACAGCTTGATTGTTTGTTTTTAATTAATCGACTTTGGTGTGATGGATTTTGTCCACTGCAGGTTGGCCATTAGTGGAAATGAGCGGCGTTGGTCTTGTCTTGGTGTGTCGGCTTATTCCTTTTATGGGAAGTACATTTTAAAGATGTGTTTTTTTTCTGGTACAGTAATTTTAGCAGCGAGTGGGTCTGGTGAATGTTATTTAGTTTCAGTTCATCCCGAGCGGTGGCTGTGAGCCAATGTTTTGTTCTTTGTTCAATACCAGACATGTGCCGCGGTGATAGTTTGTGATGCAGCCTGTCAAAAGCCAAAGCTGTGAGGTTGTTTCATGCTGCTTTCTTCAGATCAGATGTACAACAGGCGTGACCAGCAGAAATAATCCTGAATGAACAAATTGTGTGATCAGAGTGGTCTGTAACTTGTTGTTGGCTGTCATGACGACATAACCAACATTGATTCTGAATGGATGTCCCCTGGTGTGACCAGTACGCTGGATACACAACTCTGAATGTCTAATGAAGGGACATCACAGTGCAGAAGATTTTAAATCTGCTGCGACAACTTATTGAAAGCACATTTTCTCTTGTTGTGACTTCCCTTCACTGCTCTCACACTGCCGACTTCACATTTCTACGTGTGCGACTCTTTGGGAAGCTGCGCCTCAGAAAACCTTGAGCTGCTCCGCTGCTCAGGAAGACGGCGGAACCACGAGAAGTGATGTGTGAAGATCTCATCAGAGCAGGTGAGCGTTCACAGGAGGAGCTCCTCCTCCACATTAACATCGGGAAACCATGGCAACCCAGGAGACACACACACAAACACACGCACACACACACAGCGTGAAGGCATCCAGCTCACAAAATGATTTATGGTGGCACTGTGCAGCAGTAATGTCCTGCTGATCTCTCTCACACACGCACACGCACACGCACACGCACACACACACACACACACACACACACACACACACACACACACACACACACACACACACACACACACACACACACACACACACACATTCTTGTATAGTTATATCCTTCATACGAAGAATGTCCAGTCTGCATGTGGTCCTCCAGGATTCTGGTTCTCTGCAGGTCTGCATGAAGGCCTCAAACCTGAAGACCTGTTCCAAACTACAACCTGTCTGCTGATTGGACAGCAGGTCAGTCACTTCCTGTCGCAACAAGTAAGGAAAACATCGCATCAACGGTGAGAAAGATGAAAGAAAGCTGAAAGTGAAATCAGTGTGTTCTTGGACTTCTGCAGTACGGCCGTACAATCATGGACAAGAATCGTCAGCATCTCTCATAGTGTTACTATGCGGATGACACTCTGCTCTACCTTTTTACTGGACTGAAAAGTCGAAGGATTAATTAAACGTATTATTATTATTAATTTGCATTATGTACGTCCAGTTGATTAGCGACGGCTGGAGCTCAGGAGACGATGGTCTGAACCTTAATTTAATTAACATTTTAGTCTCCCATCATTACGTCAGTGATAGAAACCGACAGCGCCCCCACTCCTCCAAACTTACAGACAGTCCCACAATGTCAGGAGTGAACGTTAAACCCCAACAGAATTTGATGTTTCAGCGTGAGACCAAGTTGAAGACGTGGCACAACTGCTGTCTCGCTCTCCTTTGCTCATTAGCTTCTGTTTTCCTCTTTAAGTTGTAAAAATCCACAAACATCCTGAGCTTGATCGCGCACACACACACACACACACACACACACACACACACACACACACACACACACACACCCACACACTAATGACTCATTAACGCCTTATTTTCATTCATTACCAATCTGTGAATCACAAGCTGCATGTTTGCTCTCATCATGAGTCTGGAACCATTTATGTGTGAGACACTTTGAAAAAAAAAAAAAACTACACAGACAAAACTGTTAAATTTGGTTAATGTAATGCAGCAAATAATGCATGTTGATCATATACGTGTTTATGTTTCAGGTCCCATTTATATGTAACTTTACAGGCCAGTAACTATTTTATGTGTAGTGAAAATCGTTGTAAAGCTGCTGTTTCTCTCTGTTCTGCTCGCCTGCTAGGATTAGCGCGAGTGTGTGTGTGTGTGTGTGTGTGTGTGTGTGTGTGTGTGTGTGTGTGTGTGTGTGTGTGTGTGTGTGTGTGTGTGTGTGTGTGTGGGTGTGTGTGTGTGTGTGTGTGTGTGCGTGCGCCGCTGAGTTTGTTCTCCAAGCAGAAGCCGCTCTCAGTGAATGCTCATTATGACTAACTGGAGGCGTTCCACTGTTTATGTTCTTGTTTCACACACTTGTTAGTGAGGGAGAGAGAAAAACCCCAACCCTGTTAGACACACAGACACACACACACACACACACACACACACACACACACACACACACACACACACACACACACTGGTGTGGCGTCGGGTCCGCCTGCAGGGGGCAGCACAGCAAGACGCGGCACCGTCTCTATTTTTCAGGTCTAAACAAGTGAACCGTGGGCTTTGAGAGTTACTTCCTTGTCAAAGCAATTCCTTGCTTTACGAGTCGGAGCAGAAAATAGTTGCTCATTATTAGTGAAGCTCTTGTGTTAAACAATAGTTTCAAACTATTTTTGTTGATTTTCCGTTTGATCCAGGGGCAGTTCTTTCTTTCTTCCCAGGGCTAGCAGAGTAAAGTGGATGACTACGTTGGCAAGCCGAGATATGAGAGCAGTTTATCCAACTTTTAAAGCAGTTCTTTGCTGCTTGTGGAGTCACTTCTCATGGGGATATACTAGTTTTTCTCACTTTTTTTTCTTCTGGTTTCTATTGGTTTATTTCTGCCATCATGGGAGAATAGACTGAAATCGAACCAGGTGCCACAGCCGCCTTTGGCTCCGCCTCCTCCACCCCCCCCCCCCCAGTCTCCGATTGGGTTTTGAGCGGTTGGCTGTGTGAAGGACTGCGAGCTGATGTAATGAGTCTCTGTGCTGCTGCCTCTCGGTAATGACGCCTTTGTAGGAGCGGCTGTGCAGATAAAAGCCAGTTTAAATGGAATTAGCCGCAGAAGCGTTCTGGCCCTCGCCGACTGCTCGCCTCAGTCTATTAGAGGCTGCACTGAAACCCGAGAGTCCTCCAACGCTCTGCAGGGGATTGTGGGTAATGGTCTTACCACAGACAGCCGGTCGGAGGGTCTCTGAGAGCCGAGCCTGCCGGGGTCCGCGTCCGCTGGAAGGGGAGCCGCTAATTAAACCTGGACGCCAACCTGAAGGTGGGGGGGGGGGGGCACCAGTGGGTGAGGGAGGGGTGGAGCACATGAAGGCAGTGTGAGGTTCATTAGAGGAGGAGAAGCTGGGAGTGAAGACAGTACCTGCTGTAACGCAGAAAGCAGCCATGAGAGGAGATAATGAAGAGATGGAAGATAGAAACACGGGGGGTGGGGAAGAGGGGGGAGTGGAGGGGGGGGGGGGGGGGGCTGTCACATCAGCCCCATCGTTTCCAGCTTTCAGAAGCCAGTTTGTAACGCAGCAGGAGAACGTCAAGGAGCCGCAGTGATTCTCACAGCTCATCCCCTCTGAGAGCGCTGATCCAACAAGGAAACCGTCTCCGTGGACAAACACAGGTCGCGAACGGCGTCACGGGGCGTCGAGAACTGATCCCGCGAGGCCGTCAAGGGATCGGCGCCGAGCTGGCTGCTGCAGGCGACGGTCCCACTGCCAGCGTGTTGTGCCCAGGCCCAGTTAGCAGACTTTTGACAGGTGTTGGCAGGCGTCGGTGGGCTTCACTTGGCTGTGGTGCCGGGAGCGCCTCCCTCCCTCCCTCCAGGAGGGACGGCGACGCCAGCCAGGTGGAGCAGCTACCTGTTTGAGAGTTTAGTCTGAGGCTGGGCTGTCTGTTGACTTTCTCTACATTTGTGGTACTTTGTATCAGGGAAGCTGCTTCAAATGGTTTTGCAGTAACTTTCCAGCCCTCAATTCTTTTTCCAACAGTCCATATGAACCAAGGAGGTGAAGCGGTGGGCGGGACTTCCCTCCACGTCTTGACACCTCCAAGCTTGACAGGCAACCGAAGTGTGAGCTGAGCAACTATTGAGCAGCACAGACGTACTCACTTCATCAAGTCTAAGCGTCTGTTCGATTCTCGCAGTAATCGGAGCTCAAACAGTCTTTTCTTTTTTTTTTTTTGCCTCACGGAGGAGCGCCAACTCTGCGTTGCTAAGCAACCACAGTGAAAGGCCGTTTGAAGTGTGACTATGTGATTATTAACGCAGAGGGCCGTCAAAAAAAAAAAAACGCCTGACAGCGGAGAGTGAGAAAAGGGGAGGAGGCGGGACTTCAACCAGCAACCACTGGGAAAATCACAGCTTACAGACTCTGCACACGTCAAGAGACTGACTGTTTCCACCTCCGAAACTTCACCCACGTCACATTGAGGTTGATTTTATAAACTTTGGTACGCAATGTTCTCTACTTGAAGCACCACAGGCGTAAAAAATAAGTTTTCTTTCTGCTCATGTGTGAGTAGGAGAAAGAGAACAGTGTTTGTTAGGATTAAACAAAGTGAATATTATGTTCATGTCTAACATTTAGTACATAATCATCTGTATATGTGGAGGACATCTCCTCCAAACTGATACTATACCTCGAAGAAAGGCAGAAAAAAGTACCGACCAGTTCATTTCCTGCTGTTCTTATGGTCTTATTACTTAAATATGGAAAACTGCATTTTTCAGAGTTTCTGTGTGAAGAGTGATCATTTTTAAAAGGCTGTCATGTGGATGTGAAGCTTTTTTCAAACTCCACCCACTTGGAGACCACACCCATCCGCAGGGCTCCACCCACCTCCATGGACTCCACCCACCTTGAGACCATGGGTATGTCGATAGGTAAGGAGATCGGAGGGACATTTCGGACATACCCCACATCCACCTTCAAGGCTCCACCCACATAGAAACCACTCCCAATAACAAGGCTGACCCTAACTGAAGACCACACCCACCTCCCAGCCTCCACCTTGATGGACACTATACCCACACTCCAGGTCCAGAGACTTCTTGGCTTCATGCTTGGGAATTTTTCTGAACCTCAATCAGGAAACAAAATGTTAAAATATTAAAATAAAAGAGAGAAATAAAGAGTGAATTAATCTCGACCCTTTTTGCCGCTCCGCTGCTGTTCCTCTAATAAAAACTTCAGAGAGCAGCCGCTCTCAGAGGTGAAACAATTTATTTGGAGGTGTTTTCGTCCTGAGGCGTCTCAAAGTGAACTACAGAAAACACTTATTATTGAGTTTGTTACCTGAAGCCTCCAGCTGAAACCAAACTGAGTGGAAACACAGCAGCGCCGATAAAATACAAGGAGACGCGGGCAGAAGGCTCGGATATAAAGACGAGTCTCACAAGGAGACAGACAGTCCTCAACAACTGCAACACCAGCTGGAATCCTGACACAACAAAGATAAAGAACCTCCATCCCGGCGACTGAGTGAATCCCTGCAGCAGAGCGAACGCAGGAAGAAGAAACACGAACATGTGACGGCAGGAACGATGAGAACTGATGAGAAAAACATACAAAATCTTCACAGAGACAACAAACACACTGGAATCAACAACCTGATGAGAAACACATAAAGCCACTCCAGTAAAACCGTGTGTGTGTGTGTGTCTTTGATGAGTGCGTCGGTGATGACTCGTCCTGCGGAGGAAAGTTTGTGAGACGCTCGGCCTGTTTCATCTCAACGCTTTCAAACGGAGACGTTGACGATAACATAAGAGCCCAAAAGGTGCTGTCGCCATGGTAACCGCATCCGGAGCGACAGGCAGGGTTATGAACCTGAAGTGTCCATATTTATTTTGTGTCCATTCACACACACACACACACACTCACGCACGTACATAACCACACACTCAAAAACCACTGCAACATCCATCAGCACAAATGTACCGTGGGTGGAGGTGGGTGGAGGTGTGTGTGTGGGGGGGTGTCAGCTGCCGAAAGGGTAAAAAAATTACGACTTGTCATCTGCTTTGTGAAAACTGTCTCTCTCTCTTTTATCTCTCTCTCTCCCTCCCTCTCTCACTCTCCCTCTCTCTCTCGGTCTTGGAGTGATGCTGCCATCTAGTGCAGATCTGCAGAACACAGAAATACTCCTGTGACTCGGGGAAGAGATTTGTTTTTTCGACTACAAAAACAAAGAGAAAGTTAAAGAAACGTCACATGAAATTGAAGTCCAGCAGTCAGAGACAGAGTCCCGGTCTTACAGGCTTCTTCCTCTCAATGTGTTTATCCTGTACAGACTGTTTTCACACTCGTTTGCTTTGTGTTTCAACTTCTTGTTGGGATCTGCAGGACCACAGAAAGTTTGTTCATTTTTTGGTTAGAGACAATATTCATCTGTCATGAGACGCAGTCATGACATGAATTGTGACCCAGGAATGTGATTGACCATCACACCCAGTGGGGGTGGAGGGCCTTCTGCAGGACCTCCCCCCCCCCCCCCTTTCTGCTCAAGACTCTCCCCCATGCATTTAGCCAGTCATTGATTGGTTGAAGCTCTCAGGCTTTGATACCTCTGAATCCACACGTGGAACAAAGAGCCTGCGAAGCCAGGCTTCTTAGACTCTTGCAAAGCAAACTCCAAGTAGGTGAGTTGCTGAAGGCAGCTCATCCAGTGTTAGCACACAGCTAACACCAGAGGCCTGCAAACCAGCGGCCTCCACTCCTTAACTCATCTGCTGACCCGACCACGAGGGTCAGACCTTCCCCTGATCCAGAGACCAGCACCCAGAGTCTGCTCTCCAGGGAAACCAACCGGTTCCTCCAGGACGGACCGGGGAAACGACACCTCACAGAACTTCTTTGTGTTTTTCCTCAACAAGCAGGAAAACCATCACAGACCTGAGCGACCAGCTCCTCAGTCTGAACAAATGGAACAACCAGGAGCTGCAAAGAAGAACAGCTCCTGAAACATCAACTTCATCTTCTTCTCCTCAGCCTGCAGAACCAGCAACCACAGTTAGCAGGAGGTGCTAACTACAGGAGAAGACACCAGCTTCCCTCCAACAGGACGACAACTGAACTCCGTCAAGGAAGTGGTAACAACTGGGCATTACTCGAGATTAGTTAAACCTGATGCTATGATAGAACTGTTTAACTTTCATGAAGATGTGTTGATTCTGTTACCATGATCGCGTTCTTTTGATTATGATATTAGGCACTGTTATCAACTTGTATACCACTGTTAGCTCTGCCACAGACACAGGGTCTGCATGCTAATCTGCTTTAGTAACTTGTTAACTCGCAATCCTACACATATCACATCAAAGACAACATCACACAGTAACTGAACACCATCTGACGACTCCTGACGTTTTACAAGACAAATCGCATTCACATAAACTCATTCTAGAAATGGTCCTTTAGCAGAGACACACCAGAAGCAGATGCTGTGGCTAGCTTCTATTGTTCCATTGCTATCAGCACATGGTGGAGACTCAGGACAGACCTCCTGTTCTCTGACAACCTCCATTTGGAATGTAGTTTCTTGTGATCCGCCATCTTGTTTTGTAGTTCCATCACACGTCTCACACACACACTCCCTCCAACTCTTTCTCTCTCCACACACACACACACACAGCTGTATATAGGTAGCTAGAATCTGTGTTTTATTTGTTTTCATTGTAAATAAATATAATTTTTGGAATCATACTTGCTGTTTTATTAATGTGCACAACGGTGAATGAAATGTCGACCTCTTCTGTGTCAAGAACTCCAAAATCCTTCAACCTTGACTGTTAATTCTGGTAATTGTAATTAATTTAACTATTAATTCAAATTCCCGATTAACTGTTTAGTATATCTTATGAGACTGATATAACTGAATTGGCTATCATTTCCTGTTACGACAGGTGGTGCTCCGAGGTATCTGATACAGATCAGATTAAATGTCAACATTATTAATAACTATCTTTGATAATTATTAATCATTATCGATAGCCAACCAAAACATAAATAGTGATCCATATGAGGTAGTAAATCCCTACATAATGGTCCCAACATTCTCATGGAAAACGTTTTGGCAAAATCTTGTGCTTTCATTGTGAAAATGTGTAGAATCATTAAATCAGTTTAAATAAAAAACTAACCCAGCTCCAATGAACAACTTATTTCTTCTATATAATTTGAGAAATGTCTTGTTTGTTGACTAGAACGTCCATGTTGTCCCTTTGTTGATGTTTATCTAGCGTATTGTACATGTTTTCATTACAAGAGCAAACAGCACCCACTAGTGGCCCAACATGAAAACCACAGTTTTCTGCATTACTTGCACGTAAACGGACATTGTTTTCAAAATGTTGCCGTGTAAATGCAAAACTTGAAACGCTGTCGTTTAAACAGTTTCATCTTTCTGCTACACTCTGATCGACCTGTAGTTTCTGATAGAAATATCACACAGCACATTATTTATTATTATTATTTAGCAATTCTGTGGACTCTTCAGGTTCTGTGTTTGTTTTAAAATATGTTTGTCATGTTTCTCTCCAACTCGAAATGACAGAATGACAGGCACAAAGGTGGTGTAATGAGCCTTTAATTCACAACATGCGACAAATTACAACCTGTAGCTGAAACACACACAAAAAAAAAAAAAGAAATGTAGAAAAACAACACGGATGGAAGCTCTTTGTGACGTGACTGAAAAAACCACAGGACTCGTAAAAGATCTCAAATCCACATCATGTCGGGGAGTTGAAAAGAGCGAGCCCCCCCCCCCCCGAACCCCCACCACCTCCTCCGTCAACACAACAATAAGGCACTTTGGAAGAAAACCAAAGGAAGAGTGAGAGTCCAGCAGCTGCAGCGACACCCACAAACTAAGGTTCAGCAACCAGAAGCAAAACACAGCGACTGGAGTCCAATACCAGCAGCAGCAGTTCAAAATGCTCTGAGAAAGAAAGCTTTGATGTCTACGACCTCGGGAGGGAGGAAACTTCCTTTCACTTCCCAGCAGAGGGCGGCCATGACCCGTCTGCATTTCCTGTTGCCAAAGCTAAAAGGTGGAGAGGAAAACGTTTACATCCTTAATATCCACATAAGTGGGAAGTCAAACTCCCAAGTTCCCAACAACTTCTCCTTGGAGTCTCCAATAAAAGATCTGATTGGCTGAAACATTCCAATGAAGTCAAACACTTCAGGATCCTTCAGAATAAAAGCACTGGGCAGTTGAAGTGCCTTGGGCCCACTTGTGATCTGCCAGTGAGCTCTGAGAGGTTGTGGCCGGCGACACGTCAAGTCACGTCATCAAACCACAGCAAAGCAACTCCTGCAAACACAGCGAGGCGGGGCGGCGAGGTTCTCCGTCCAGAGAACCCACACAGAACCCGAGCACCAAAACCAGCAGGAGGCGCCGACGAGGCGGAGCAGTCGGTCAGATCCAGAGCCTGGTCCACGTTCTGGGAGGAGAGGAAATACTCTCAAATGAAAAGAGTGAGATGGCTGAAGGGTCGTTCAGAAGAAGAAGAAGAAGAAGAACCAGAAGAAGAAGAAGAAGAAGAAGAGCTCCAGTTCAAACTGGGTCCAGTCCGTGTCCATGGTGAGTCACACCACTACCAAAACCCTCCCAAGGCTCACAGGAACTGAGTTTTAAAATGGTCCCAAACTGAAATGTTCCAGTGGTTCTGAATTTACCCCCAGACCAGTCTAAACCTTTAAGTCACTCCAGAGCTCGTCTGAGACACTCGCTAATCAGACACTTTGTTTACGCCTCAAAACTAAAGTTTAATGGAGAAGCGCTGTTGAACAACACACACACTGCGCGGAGGCAGGACAAAGAATTCTGGTCACGTTTCCCGTCGACGACGCACACGGCCGATGATATGGACGGCAACAGGAGCTAGCTTCCTGCTCGCCGCTACAGGCTGCCGCTTCGCAGCCCAAACTAAAATTTGCAGCATCACTGTCAATCTCTGTGCCAAATTACTCACCATGACTGCAAAGCACAATAAGCAACCGGAAAACAAGCACTACTGAGGTTGAAGCGGCTTCGTGACCGCTCCTCCTACGCCCCCTAGTGTTATGGTGCTGAACTACACACTGCCCTATGAGTACTGTAGGTACAGTAGTATACTGACGCCTTAACGCTACAGATTTGTAGTTATTTTACTTCCAAAAACTACTTAAATCAAAGTATTTGTGTAGTTCTTGTCTTCTAGGTCTCCCTCTTGCTACTCCTGCTGCCACCACTAGAGGGAGGCAAACACTTGCGCTTCTGCTTTTTATAGCATCAAAATAAAGCTTTGTTTTGGGCTTTTAATGAATAAAACTGTTTTTGCAGAGAAATCTAACAAAACTGCTTTAAATGCAAAAACTTTGAATAGAAAAAGTTCCCGTACAGGTTTAACTTGGAATACTTGGTTAGCTTCGAGAACGCCTCGTCATTCCGAAGGTCGATTCGGTTACATTACTTCTCATTTTGAATCGAAGCGTTTTGTAAACTTTGTTTGCAGATTCTTTTGCTTTTGTAAAACAAGTTTAATTTATAACTAAACAAATTAACAACCTTTCCATTGGTGTCACTCGGGAATCGAACACGTGTCCCTGCTGACGTGCTGGAGTTTCAGGAGGCGCGCCATATGAATGAACATTTGAATGGACCTGTGTGGAAATCCGTGTGCAAAGGTCATTACAAAATAAAAGCACCGATTTAAAAAACCCAACAGTGACGTTATAAAGAGAGCAGGAAATGTATTTTCACAATAAGCTTCATAATAACCACACTTCCCTGTGTGGTTTAAAGTTCAGGACACTTTTATTTTGGTAGTCTGTGCTTTTATTCAGCTTTGGCAGAAACATGCAGATTGAAGCTTCAGCTTTGGTAAAAACTTGTTTTCTGCTTTTATTCTAAATGCGAGATGTTGATTTTTGTAAAAAACCTTACAGCTGTTTGATTCATGCACAAATTTTTAATTGTTTTATCTATTAATGCTTTGACACGTATTTCCTGTGTCTTTTTTTTTATTTAGCCTTAACTACCCACCCTGAAATAATCGTACATTTTTTTACGTTTGTTTACGGGTCCATGCTGTCCCGCTTCCTGTATGCGAGTTGTAAACAGATTATCTGTGCGTAGATTTTAAAAACTTTTTTTTTTTTTCCTGCTCACTTCTGTTCGGGTTGATTTATTTAAAAGGTACAGTCTGTGATGTTTCTGTAAAAGCACCTTTAGGTGGCAGCACTGAGTCACTGCAGGAGGGGGAGGAAGAGGAGGAGGAGGAGGAGGAACAGAAAGAGGAGTATGAGGGGAAATTAGGAGTAGTGGTGGGAGGAGGAAGAGGAGGAAGAGGAAGAGTAGGAAGAGCAACTCAATGCACCTCCTGGTGGCACTCAGTGGGATTCACTGGCGCAAACAGGCAGCGGCTAACTGTTAGCTTCAGCCAGTTTGCTTTCAAGGCTGTTGCATGAATGAAACCACGTACTGTACCTTTAAGAGATGCAGACAGATTTCCACACCGACTCCCTGAAGGCCTCCACAGAACCTTCTGGAACCGAGCGGGTTCTGCTGTGCTTTGGATGGAAATGGGCTCCTGTTGAGCACCAGTCACCGAGGTCGTGCTGTCAAGAGTGATGCATTATGGGAGTTCATCCTTTTTTCAAATGAACTAACAGTCTTTTGTTTTATCAAATTAATGGCACACAAGCTTCTTTGTGACGCAGCAGGATGCTCCCGTCTGAAGGTTCTTCTCAACGGATCACACAGACATCATTATCGCCAAAATAAAAGCCTTCATCAGGTCTGTGAGTCGGAGTGAACAAAAAACAAAACACTACAATCGTACTTTTTTTTTCCTGATCTGTTGTGTGATTATTAACAGAATAATTTATACAAAGCAAGAATTTAATTTAAAAAAACAACTTGAAATAATAATAAAAAAATCCCTGACATTCTGAATAATCCTACAAAATAAATAAATCACATAAAAACAGATTCAGTTCTTTTCTTTTTCTTGTAAAAATCTGTCCTTTTTTCCCACACAATCGTCACAAAAGCTTCCTTCGGTGATTTAGTGAAGTAGAAAATAAATGAGGTGAAGCTGTAAACCGGGAGCACCTGACGGGGAGGGCGTAGCAGAGGGCGTGACGGGACCTGGGGTCAACGTGGCAGCAGCAGGGCGGAGCGCTGCGGCGCCCGCTGATGACACGTTGACCGGGGGGGACGACGTGGGACACGTGGAGATGTGGAACGGGAAAAGAACCAAAACACTGTCCCGTTGGTGGTTACCGTGACGATCACACAAGGTTCTGGTTGTTCGGGAGCGGCAGCTCGTCCCCGGGTCCGATCGTCCAATCGGGGTGCAGGGGTCGGCTGGTTGCCGGGCGGAAAAAATGTCCCGGAGACGAGGACGCAGCCGTGTGGATTCTTCATCAGCTCCTGAATTATTTTACACCGAGGAACCTGGAGGAGGAGGAGGAGGAGGAGGAGAGGAGAGGAGAGGAGAGGAGAGGAGAGGAGAGGAGAGGAGAGGAGGAGGAGGAATCAGCTGTGTCTGTAAACTGGACTTCATCATGTGAGTCTTCCTCGTGAGTCACATTAGCAGTTGTCCCTCGAACTAATTCCTCATTCCTCAGACTAAACGGTCAATTGGACGTACCAGCCTGAGGGCCGCAGGCCACGCTGTACAACGTCCACAGGTTCACCACCATCAGGAAGGTGGCCAGGAACCCAAACACCTGCACACACACACACACACACACACACACACACGAGTCATTTCATATCGAAGTGAAAAGTTGATGCACAGAAGGGGAAAAAAAACAAACCAGCACGTTGGTCATGTGGAAGAGGTCAAAGGTCAAAAGCTCAGTCGGGGCCTGACCGAGCGCTGGAGGATGAAAGTTTCCTGTCAGACAAGGACACAGCAGCTTCCTCTACTGTGTCTGTGTGTGTGTGTGTGTGTGTGTGGGGGGGGGGGGGTTTCCACCATGTGCATGTTGTGCACTGTGGAGGCTTAAAGGTGGTTAGCCAGCGTTTCCTGCGCGGCTGTGACGCTACGTACCGCTGCAACCACCAGCGCCGAGGCTCCGGCACACTTCACAGCGGCGGCGATGGAGGCGATGAAGAGGAGCACGCTGCCCACGGCGTAGTGGAAGAATTCCTGAGAGAGAGAGAGAGAGAGAGAGAGAGAGAGAGAGAGAGAGCAGTTTGCCTGGGTTCAGATCCTGTGTGTGTGTGTGTGTGTGTGTTGTCAGTATCGGGAAGTAACACCCTCTCAGTTTCATCTGAATTAAGTTTTGAATTTTTGCACGTTTAAAAAAAAAAAAAAAAAATCTTTCCTTCTGCTTTTATATTTGGAGACCAAAAAAAAGAAAAGAAAATGTATCATGTCAGTTTGATTTCAAGTCAAAACAGGAAAGTTGTGAGCGTTGTTTTCTACGCAGACATGCGCCTCACCGTCAGAGGCCAGTTGATGCAGGGCATCTTCCTCTGCAGTCGCAGCAGGTGCATGAGGAGGAAGACGAAGAGGGCCACCAGGAACCACAGGACCACCACCTGGAAGAACTGGAAGGCCGCCCAGCTCGGCAGCCACGCACACAGCACACACACACCAGGGCGACGAGCAGGGCCAGCTGCACACACACACACACACACACACTGAATTTAGTTGTTAAATCATCACAAAGCTCCACTCGTGTGTCAGCAGGAGGAGCTGAAACATGCGAGGCAGAGGACCACTGATTTACTACAAAGAGACACAAAACAACTACAAAGGGACACAAAACAAACAAGAAGGTACCAAACAGCCACAAGGAGATAAACGATACAAACAGACACAAAACAACTGAGAAATAGAGCCAAAGAGGAAAATAACAACCACAAAGAGCAAAAGAGAGAGAAAAAACAACAAAACCACAATGAACAACCACAAGAACACAAAACGATACAAAGAGACACAAAACAACCACAAAGAGACAGAAAACAAGTACAAAAGGCAACAATGTCAATTATAAGTGTGTAAGTAAAATATCTTCTCCATTACTATTGTTATAATTACACACAATCAGTGTAACCTTAATTTATGTTATCTACATTTGTCTTGGTTAATCCCAACCGGCTGGGCCTCCAAGTCAGTATGTGGAGGAGGATTCTTTTTATTTGATTTACGCTGCTTGTCAGGTTAAAGGGGACCGACTGCCTCCAGAGCTGCTCCACCACCTCCCACAGTGTGACAGCCACACAGAGACAACCAAAACAAACATGAATGAACATAAAAGAACACACTCCTTGTGTCAGTCAGGGCCCCCGCTTGATCACCCCCCCCCCCCCCCCCCCTGTCAGGGCCCCTACTGATCAACCCCCCCCCCCCCCCCCTGTCAGGGCCCCTACTGATCACCACCCCCCCCCACCCCCCACCCCCCCCCCCCCCCCCCCCCCTCCTGATCAGCCCCCCCCCCCCCCTCCTGTTGTCCCTGTCTCCTGGGACTCTTTAACGTTAGTAAATAAAGTGAAATCTGAGATCTGTCGATCAATGGTGACATCGATCAGTGACGTAGGCTGATAGTAAGGTGTTTTTTTTTCTGTCGGCCGGTGAATTAAAGCCCCCCCCCCCGTCCCTCACCACCACCACCACCACCACCACCTCTCCTCCCCCCGGCACGGAGCTCCTCTCACCGTCTGGCCGATCTTCAGCAGCCCGGGGATGGTGCGGGTGTAGCCCAGGTTCAGACCGCTGTCCCCGGACGACCTCACCGTGCCGCTGCTGGACGCCGCCACCGTGTGAGACATGCTGAGGGACCGGAGCACCGGAGGACTGGAGGACAACCGGGAGGAGGAGGAGGAGGAGGAGGAGGAGGAGGAGAACCGTAGCAGCAGGAGATGAAGGAGGAGGAGGAGGAGGAGGTGCAGGAACACAGACCGTCCCGTAACTGACTGTTCAGACTTCAGCTCGTCTGAAAGTCAATTTACCACCGGGAAACATCACGCTTACCGGTGGCCCTTTCACAATAAAAGCACGCAGGACTTTCATTTTCCGGCCTCAGTGGATGAGACACACCGGGAGTTGCTTCAGCACCTGAATATACCTGTCCTGTACGGTCCACAGGTCCACAGGTACACAGGTCCACAGGTCCACAGGTACACAGGTACACAGGTCCACAGGTCCAGGACCGTACGGGCGTTTTCAAAACGTGGACCAGAGACTGTCACATCTCTTAGCCTGCCTGGGAAAGTCTATGTGGAGGTTCTGGAAAGAGACGCCAACATTATTATTATTATTATTATTATTATTATTATTATTATTATTATTATTATTATTATTATTATTATTATTATTATTATTATTATTGTTCAAGTGTTTTTCTCACCCTTTTTTATAACCACTGGGACATTAAAGCACAACTATGGATTAATTAGGAAAGTATACAAAGATATAATATGTTACGAAAGTATACACATACATACATATATACATATATACATACGTACACATTTTATTTTGTAGTCATGAGAAACCTTAACTCGCTTTGTGCTTTTATTTTGAACTGAGCGTGTGAGTATGTGTGTGTGTGTGGTTCAGTCTGTTAGTTTGACCGGATCAGTCAGTGTAAAGAGGCAGAGGTGTGGTCTGTACCACTGCAGCAGAGAGAGAGAGAGAGAGAGAGAGAGAGAGAGAGAGGGAGGGAGAGAGAGAGAGAGAGGGAGGGAGAGAGAGAGAGAGAGAGAGGGAGGGAGAGGGAGAGAGAGGGGGGGGTGCTGTGGATAGACAGCAGAACAGAATATTCTGCAGGAACAACACAGTCTGCTTACATCCACAAATAAATACAAAGCAGAGCCGAACACACACACACACACACACGCACACACACACACACACACACACACACACACACACACACACACACACACACACACACACACACACACACACACACACACACACACACACTCCCTCTCTCTCTCTTTCTGTGACTCCATGTTGGTAGTTTATCTCTGCTGATTTTTTTCCTTGTTGTCTTTACTTCATAAATCAGTTTTTAAGAAGAACTAACAACTTGATTAAAGAGCGTCTTCCTGGAATTACTGCAGGAACTTCATATGATAATGAGATTAACGAGTCATTAGACTGACCCACACAGCTAAAAGCTCAGCTTCTGCTACATTAACAGACACTTTAACTCTTACTTATTATCCACAGTTGCTGTCTTAAAGTTGTAATTTTAAGTAACTTTGACAGTGACGATCGGTGAATTGAACATCCCTGATTGTTCCCAAACTTTCCTCTATTAGATTTTCTCACTTATTGCTCCACGATCATGAAGAACTGTCATTTTAAAATCTTTGAAAAAAACAAGAATAGGAAAAATCCATTATTTTCCTTAAAAATCGACCACATGTCCACATGTCACGCGCACATTTGTCAGTTTTCCGTGAAGCGGCCTCCGCCATGTGACTGCTCACTGTGACGGCAGCTGCCTGAATTTTTGAACAAAACTCATGAGATCTCATCAATATTTCAAACTGCTGCCTCAGAAACTGCGAACCTGGAGGAGAAACATCAGAGCGACGCCGCCGGCGGCTCGAACGGCACCAAGCGCCCGCGAGCTGTCGCCGCTATGGCGGATAACGCAGTGAGGCTAATGCTAATGCAGTGAGGCTAATGCTAATGCAGCGGAGCTAACATGTGTGTGTGGGTGTCGTGTTTGTTCGAGGGGTTCGCACAAACGTGGAGCAAAGCAGAAGTGTGAACACACCCAGCAAGGTGCAACACCGGCAGGGTCACTGGTTGCCGTGGAAACGTTGAAACACATTTTTCACACATTAACCACATCCTGAAACCACACAGTGGTTATACACACACACACACACACACACACACACACAGTACCTTGGTGCCCACTCCTTCCGTTTCTTCACAGGTTTGCAGTAAATGGTCAGTCAGCAGATTCGCTCTCTCGGACCGACTCTTCCTGTTTTCTGGCTTTGGTTTTCTTGTTTCTTCATTTGTCTTTTTTTTTGAGGTTTCGGGTTGACAAGTCGGGTCACTTTAGCGGTCGGCCCGGTGTCTGCTCCTCTTTTCTTGACACTGTTCTACTGTTTCCTACTTTCAGTTTCAGATTTACAAAAACAAATACACTCGCAACAAAATTCGATCTCTGGGTGGAAAGTCACTGACAAACCAAGTTTTTGAAAACAGTGAAACTTTCCTGAAACTCCACGGTCATCGTGAATCGTTTTTCTGTTCATGTGTGAGCAGGAGATTCCCAGAGTCTGTCAGAATTTAGCAAAGAGAACATTTACTACACCGTCATCTGCACACGTGTTGAACTTTTCTTCCATACAGACATAGTTCTGAAACACATGAATCCTCGACTGCAGCGCTTCTTAAACCTTTTCTCACCCTATTAGCTGTGGACTTATTACTTATAAGCTTATCTTAAACAGGAGTGTATCTGTGACAAGGCTAGTTTTTGTAGTGTTTTGACAATTTGATCTATTTTCAAATACGTTTATTGTTGGGTTTCTCTGCTAAAAGCACCTAGAAATGACTGTGTTGTATTTGGTGCTATATAAATAAAGTTTAATTGAATTTTATTTACAAAAAACAACAACTCTATATTCGTCACTCACCCCAGGGGCCACTAGAGGGCGCCTGCGTACCACAGTGTGAGAGGAGAAACACTCTGTAGGACGTAGATGTGGAGCCGAGCTGGTCTGGTTCTGACTGAAGAGACCAGTCGGGATGTAAAACTGGTTCAACCAGTCCAGATGGGAGTTATGTAACTGGACCAGGACCATCCCGGACGATGGGGCGCAGGCGGCAGCTTAAAGTTACTGGAAAAATGAAAAATGTTTAGCACTCAGTTTTGGTTGTTGATGTTCACCTCTAATGTGTGGTCAATACCTGTCTGAAGGAAAGGCAGCACACTCGCGCAGACGCATATTTTCAACATTTGAGTGTTTGAGGAACGTTCTCTGGTTTGTTGATATCACGGCGCTCAAGGAAATTCCGCAACTATCCCGAAGTGTTGTGAGCTCCAGATCCGGTGTGTTCACTTGATCTCGCCAGATTTTGATTGGCGCTGGAGAAAACGATCAGTTTCAAAACATTTAAGACGGAGATTTTTGTGGCTTGAAGACATTTTGTTGAAGAGAGTTTGGCTTCTCTTCTGGCTGCATCGGTCAAATGTTGATATTTTCTCTTGAGCTGACGCCACGCCATCTTTGATAATACCCAGAAACCCTTGCAGTAGGTTTCCCAAGAGGACGTGAGTTAGCAAAACATACACACACTTTCATGGCTACAAATTCCAGTTTGTTTGTAAACAAATCAAATTTGGTGTGATGGATTTGGGCAACTTCAGATTGAAAATGAGTGGACATGGGTGGTCATGGTCTTGTTTTGTTGTGTTGGTTTCTTCTCTGAGATGCTCATGGGACGTCGGGGAATATACCTGGACGGGCCTGGACCTTGTGTCGCAACTGGTCAGCCAGTCGGTTCTCCAGATGATTAGCGTCCGGCCCCGCAGCCACCCTGAGACTTCAAAGTAAAACAGGAAGGAGACACATGGGGCGGATGCTTCATGAGTCACGGGGACAAGAAGGACGTGTGAGCAGGAACATTGAGTCACGGCGGTCACACGGCGGCGCCGGGAGCAGATGTCAGGATGTCCCCGAGCGCTCTGCTGCTCCTGCTGACCCTCACAGGTGAGCTCCTCTACAACATCCAGGTAACTACAGTAGAATTTGTTTTTGTTTTCAATAAAAACTTATTCTCTTCTACTCTCCCTCATCTCTGGATTCTAAACTTATCAAGTTACTGAAAGATTATATGCTTCTCTCACTTTATCACTGTTAACATGCTGTATGTAGCTAAATGATGCTAATGCTAAAAGGGAAGGTGCCTCCAGGGCCCGGGGCCCCTGACTCCTGGTCCTCTGTGCACGGCCCTGCTCCCCTCCTCTCTCAGCCGTACGTCATGTTTTGTGTTGGTGTTTTCTTCCCAGCATGCTCTGGGGATGACGGCTGGTCCATGAAGGTGCAGTCGGAGGTCCGAGGTATGGAGGGCTACCCGGTGGTGCTGCCCTGCACCTTCAGCCACCCGCAGCACTCCCAGCATGCATCTCTGCACGTGCTGTGGCGTCTGGGTCACGGCCGGGACGCCACCGTGCTGTTCCGCTGCACCAGCCGGCTGGGGGTCCCCGGCTGCGAGCCGGAGCCCCGGCAGGACCCCCGCTACCGGCTGGAGGGAGACCCCAGGGAGCACGACCTGTCGCTACGCATCAACAGCGCCGCCCTGCAGGACAGCGGCCGCTACTACTGCCGGGCCGAGGTCCCGGGCCAGGAGGGCGTCGG
The DNA here is from genome assembly GCF_963422515.1 of Blennius ocellaris. Lineage (NCBI taxonomy): Eukaryota > Metazoa > Chordata > Actinopteri > Blenniiformes > Blenniidae > Blennius > Blennius ocellaris. The sequence continues at coordinate 5,809,719 of NC_137657.1, forward strand.
CTTCGAGGACAAGATGGGCACCAGGCTGAGGGTGGAAGGTACGAGCAGCTCACTCTGCACGGTTTGAATCTTCCTGCAACTTCAAAATAAAAGCCCAAATCAGCCCCAGAAAATATACTTAATGTCGCATTTACTTTTTCACAATATTTATTTTTTTTGCAGATGATTTTCATTCTAAATCACAAACACATTCCCGTTTCCTCTTTACACTTGTTTCCATGGCAAACAGTTATATCTCCATGGAACCAGGAAGTGACTGTCCCCCCCCCCCCCAGAGTGTTGTTACCATGGTGACGGTTCACATAGTTTTTCCTTCCCCTGGTCCTGCTGCAGCTCCTCCAAAGATCCTGTCCCTGTCGGTGGAGGGCGGCGAGGCGTCGGGGTATCGAGCCGTGTGTCGGGTGCAGGGCTCTCCGCTGCCGGACGTGCAGTGGCTGGGGTCTGACGAGCTGGTGGAGGGCTCCCCGGTGGGGCCCCTGGCCCAGGGCTCGGGGGCCCGGTATCACACGGTGAGCGAGCTGAGGGACGTGGAGCCGGGGCAGCAGTACTCCTGCAGCGCCTCCAACCCGCTGGGGAAGGAGCAGGCCGCCCTCTACGTGCTGCCCCCCCGGGCCCCGCCGGCCCCGGCCCCCGGGGCCTCCCCGCCGCTCCTGCTTTTCCTGTTCTGCCTCTCTGTGGGGGCCAAAGTGCTCCTGCTGCTGGGGGTGGGGGTGTGGGTGGTCAACGGAGGAGCTCTGCAGCGGCTGAGCTGCTCCTGGAAGTAACAGCCTCTAATAATCTGGATTAATTTCAATAATAATTTGGTCTTTGTTCAATAATTATTCAAAATCTTAGTCTAGATTTATTTTCCAAATAATAACCATGATTTTGACCTCAAACTCTGTTTGTTCTAAATGTTAAATCAGATTCATTTGATACTTTAATTGTCAGAATGTTAAATATTGGGTTTAATTTGAATGCAAATGTGGATTAAACTAGAGTCATTTTAATTGTTAATCTGTATTCTTTGTTTATTTCCAACTTTAACCTGGATTTCTTTAAAAGCTTGCGAGTTTTAAATGCAGCATTTCTCAGATAAATTGCATGCTGCTGTGTTATAAACACACATTAAATATTGGATACATATTCTAGATTTTAACTTATAATCACAGGCTCAATTTAAACCTTGAAAGTCTGACACTCTGATGCTTTGTTTTTAATTTTATATGTGAACATGCCCCCCTGTGAGTAGCAAATATACACATTCTGAAATAAAATGACTTGGCTGGATATTAGTTTATGTGTAAAAACAAAACGATTTCCAATATTTTGAATTTGGTTTCGTTAAACGTTATTATGGAACGTACAATGTAACGTACAAAATGTACAAACATTACAAATATTTTATGTATATATATATATATATAATGTACTTTTTTTTTTCAACTATAGCTCTCTCTGTGACTCTCTGTCATCTAAACCCAGACACGTTTTATATTATTATATATAATTACATATTATGTTTTGTGTAATAGAAAGTTTTAATCAAATAAAATTTAGTTGAGAAAAACTTTGATTTAGAAGATTTAAAGAGTTTATGATTATAACAGTTCCGTTTTTTTCTCTTTGTTTAGTTCAAAACATTGAAGTCATTTTTAAATCTCTCGAGCCATTAAAAGCCATAAATACATCTCTTTTAATCAGTTCCTTTCAAAAAACACATTCTCCTGACGCGCAACCGTTACTTCATGTTGTGAGCTATATATGTCATGAGCCGTTATGTTATGAGCTATATAAATGTTCAGTTATTTGCATAAAAATACCTGAAATAAAATATTCCATCAGTCTTGTTTCACACATCATGTGACTTTTATTGATTTATCAATAATAAAATTTTTACCTACAATAAATTGGAAAAATCAGACATATTTTAAACATGTTTTCTGTGTTTGTACACTCACTGCAAATCAACCTACTAGAGGCATTAGGGAATAATTTGATTACTTGTAAAAGCAGAGGTAAGTAAATAAACCTAAACTCACACCACAACAAATATACAGTGAAACTTCAAATCTTATCAAGACACTTTCTCAATACACTCATAAAGAACTTTAACTCCTCAAGCAAAGATTATGAACAGGTAGTCATTTATATCTTAAGATTACACCACGTTCAGGTCAACTAAATGAGATTGAATTTACTCTGAAATCAATAACAAACGCCCATTTATTGATTGAGCTGATTTAAATTCTAACAAAACGAAACTCTTTACTTCCGTCAGACCAGTAAGTTTCCAGATTTAGAACGGTCAGGGTAGGAAAACATGAAGACACGTCCCCTCTGAAGTTGTCTCTCTCATGAGGCGTGTTGGTTTTCGTCGCCCTGCGGTCCAGCTGGCTGCCGACGCTACTCTTTGATGAATTGTCCCGGGGTGACACATAAGTATCTAGCTCTCCTGCAGCAGTCCTCGTCCCGCCACATGAAGCCCTTATCCTTCTCCATGCTCATCATGGCGCACTGTCCCTCCTCCACCGAGCCGGGCTCGTCCTTGTCCCAGTTGGTGACGTAGGCTGTGCTGTTATTGGCCGAGTACCATTCTCCGGTCAGGGCGCTGCGCCGCATGGCGATCCACACCTCCGTCACATCCTCCATCTCCCACTGGGCCAGCTGTTTGTGAACTTGCCTCAGGTAATCGGCATTGGAGAAGCTGACCAGCTCTTGGCTTGCGTCCAAGCAGTTTTGCCGAGACTCACGCCAACCTTCGGCCGAGTCTCCAATGTCCAGGGACTCTGGGACCAGAGCGCAGCCTCGGTAATCTGGGAGAGGACATACCAACTCGTGTCACACGTGTAAACATTCTTGTGTTTTACAAATCAGTCCAACAACCAGCCACTCACACATCTCTGCTTTCTCAATAGTCTTCATGGATAAAAGTTCATAATCCTGAAGGATTGTTTCAAAAAGAGCATTTTCACCCTTTCTCACGGTCCAACAACCAGCTTCTCAGTCCGAAAAACAACTTTTCAATTCAAAGCCAACTTCTCAGTCCAAGAACCAGCTTCTACCCAGTCCAAAAATCAGCTTCTACCCAGGCCAGATACCAGCTTCTCAGTCCAGGAACCAGCTTCTCAGTCCAAAAACCAAATTTTCAGTCCAGAAACCATCTTCTAACCAGTCCAGAAACCATCTTCTAACCAGTCCAAAAACCAGCTTCTATCCAGTCCAGAAACCTTCTTCTATCCAGTCCAGAAACCTTCTTCTCAGTCCAAAAACCAAATTTTCAGTCCAAAAACCAAATTTTCAGTCCACAAACCAGCTTCAGACTAGTACAAAACGAGCTCCCACCAGATCACACTCAGTGTCATGTCAGAGTGCCACATCGCAAAGTTGAATACTGAGTCTCATCCAGGACTTGTTAGAAAACACTTCAATAAAGACAAAAGCTCATTTCTGGCAGGTGAGACTGGTTCCTCCACAGAGGCTGGGATTACCTGGGGTGGTGCTGACGATGGGTGCAGGGTGACCAAACTGATTCCCATCGTTGTCGCCAATGAAGTAGACAGCCATTTTGGAGTAGGAATGCCAGGCGACAGTTCTTCCCTCCGGCAGTTCATGACGAACTGCTTTGTAGACGGTGTCTTTGACATCCACCCAGCCAGTCACCTGATTGGTTCCCACATAGACGCCATCAGTCTCGTCCTTCTTCACCATGATCACAACGTAGGACGGCGTGTTAGGGACGGCACTGACGATGTAGCAGGAGGCAAAGTCGGTCTCCGGGATGAGAGGGAGGAGCATGCCTGGACTGTAGAGGATGGCAGCACTGGCCTGTTTGACCACCGGCGAATCCTTATTGTAGGGCTCTGATGACGACACCCCCAAACCGTCCGACACAAGCACCACGGTTTCATCGAGGTCTCCGTCGGCCAGAAACGGAGGGATGACGAAAGTGGTGGTGTCCTCCTTGGCCGGTGGCACCATGGTGTACAGTTGACCACAGGTGCACGGCGTTCTTTTGGCGCAGGGGTGACCAAAGAAGACCGCCACCGAGGCATTGGCCTCCACAGTCTGCATTTCTTGATCTGGATCCAACCAGACCTGGGCCACCTGGTAAGGCGAAAGTGAGATCTCTCTGTCCTCGTTACCTCTAACAGTCACATTGTTCTTCGTGCCGGCGTTGACAATGACGATTCTGAACGGGCTTCTCTCCGTCACCTGCATGGTCACGGCAGACGTGGGCTTGGTGGTGTCAACAATTGACGGCACCGCCGGGATGAAGTACCTGGTGGCCAGTGAGTCGGTGGGCACGATGAGAACCGTCTGCTTGCTGTTGTTCTTCTGGCTCGTGGCGAACACGCTGATGTCTTGGTCGCTGGTGACCACGATGGTCTTGTTGGACAGTTCTTCCTTGCCGAGTTCCAAATTCTCGCCAAAAGTGAAGTCGTGGCTCTTGTGAAAGACCCGCGACTCAGTTTTATCGTGGAACTTGGAACAAGTTGTGACTTTGGTGTCATTGAACAGGACCTGGGCTTGGATGGTGATGTGGGGTGGGTTCGGGTGGTAGTACGCGATGATCTCCGGAAAAGCGACGAGGAATTCCTTCCCGATTTGCCTCTCGGGCTTCAAGGATTCTGACGGAAGAAAAAAGAAAAAACTGAAATCTTCCTTCTGATATTGTAATTGTTCATAAGTTATTGAGCAAATTAAATGTGTTGAAGTGGAATAGTACTTTTTTTAATGCACTCGAGTCTCTTTTGTATTTCCTATCTGTTTACCACTGGAGCACTGAGCTGTGCCCTTCCTGGTTTTAACTTCTGACATCGATTCAGTTACAGTGGAAAAATAGAATAGAATAGAATAGAATAGAATAGAATAGAATAGAATGCTTTATTTGTAATTATATGAGTCATATAATGACATTGCAGCTGCTGCTCCCTTTGGCATCAAATACATAAAAGTGTGCAAAACACATTTAAAATTGATATATATGTTACAGCATAAAAACACACGTAATGAAGATAAAAGAATAGAAAGTTTAAAAATGGAGAAGACATACTAATTTACACTACACCAAAATTGTCTCTTATTAAAAGATTTGATTGTTTTGTCATTTGCTCATTTATTATTTTTCAATTGTAAATACTTCAACATAGCTTGAAGTTTTTATCCGTGCGGAGTCACGCTGTGACCTCTGACCTCCGGATGTGCTGGGCTCACCTGAGTGGACCTCATGAGGCTGCAGGAGGAGCAGGGGGAGGTGCAGCAGGAGGTGGTGGAGCAACGGGAGGAGGAAGCGGAACGTCGGGCTCATGGTGGAAAATCTCCGGTTCTTCTGCAAACAAAACATGAAATCAGCCTGGCCGCTTTATCCATGACGGTTTCCTCATTCCTTCAAACTACAAGACAAACTCACTGAAATTGATTTACTGGAAACTTCTACATATATAGAATAACAAAAAAGCATAATATAATCACAAAAAATGTAATAATATTAATTTAGATAATTTATTATTAATATTCTTTAAGCATTACGAGTGTAGATTTTTAAAAATCCTCACTTTAATATCAATTGTCTAACGTGTGGTTGGACAATCAGATCAGGTTGAGGTTTCGAGGAGGCTGTAATAGTGTCACTGCACCAGCAGGGGTCAGTGGTGAGCTGCGGCTGGACGTCGTTCCCCTGCTTCACGTAGAACCAGAAGAAGGGCTGAAGGTCTGTAAATTAACTCCATGACGTTCGAACTTATCCAACCCTTTAATCTGAGTTAACGCGAAGCCGTACGATTATATTTAAGTTCAATATCAACGTGATTGATTTTTAGAAACAATACAGCGAAATGCTAGTTCAATCAATTCCACCGGACTAAGTCATAATCAGTTTTATTGTCATATATGTTTAATTTAACTTCGTTAGGAACTCTGGGTGCAAGTGTAACATTTAATAATAATAAACATAAATATGATTAGAAACAGTAATGAGAGACTAATATATGTGCAGCAGCTGAATAAGACAATGGATAACAGTGCAGTGGGTGTAGTGACTGCACATAATGACGTAGTGAGTATTTCCCATATAGAATGGAGTAGATGGTCGTTACAATATAAATAATATGCTTGTAGCTATAGTTGTTGTAGCTCTAATTGTTGATTTAGTTGTTGAATTATGAAGAAGTAGAATCGCCCAAACAACAGATTCATGGATTGAATCAAACACAGTGTTGCTCGAAAACATGTAAAACTGATGAATCAATTACTGGAGACAAATTAAGAATTTAAGGGAACAGTCGTGGGATTGGCTCATTTCCTAGTTTGAGTTTTGATTATTATTTTTTATTATTTATTATGTGAATTAAATAACCAAGTTTGATTTTCGAGCCAATCTGAAGCTCAGGAAAAAAATCCGATTTTCCTTGAAAACACACACACACACACACACACACACACACACACACACACACACACACACACACACACACACACACAAATTATGAATTATAAATATGGCAAGATAAGTCGGGAGTTCAGAATGAATCTTACCTGCTGTTCAGCTGCAGTGTGTCAGAATCACAGTCTCTCTCTCTCTCTCTCCCTCTCTCTCTCTCTCTCTCTCGCTCTCTCTCTCTCTCTCTCTCTCTCACACACACACACACACACACACACACACACACACACACACACACACACACACACACACACACACACACACAGAGAGACAATAATCTTCGTTTGTCAGACACAAGCTCGTTTGGAAGAACTTTGCATGAAAGACATGCCATCATCATCATCATCATCATCATCATCATCATCATCATCATCATCCTCATCATCCCCAAACGTCAATCAGGTTCCTCACTTCTGAGGGGGTCACTGTGTTTCAGATTAAGTTTGTTCAGGTATATTTTAGATGTATTTCAGGTACAGTTCAGATATATTCATGATATATTCCAGGTTGGTTTTAGATATATTTCACATGTGTTTCAGGTAAATTTCAGATATATGTCAAGCACATTTCACATATATTTATAATATATTCCAGGTACACTTCAAGTCGGTTTTAGATATAGTTCAGGTGTATTTAAGATGAGGTTCAGGCATAGTTCACATATAGTTCAGATATATTCCAGGTACATTTCAGGTTGGTTTTAGTTATATTTCAGGTATATTTCAGATATATTTCAGGTACATTTCAGGTTGGTTTTAGTTAGATTTCAGATATATTTCAGGTACATTTCAGGTTGGGGTTAGTTATATTTCAGGTATATTTCAGATATATTTCAGATACATTTCAGGTTGGTTTTAGTTAGATTTCAGATATATTTCAGGTACATTTCAGGTTGGTTTTAGATATATTTCAGATATATTTCAGGTACATTTCAGGTTGGTTTTAGTTATATTTCAGGTATATTTCAGATATATTTCAGGTACATTTCAGGTTGGTTTTAGTTATATTTCAGGTATATTTCAGATATATTTCAGGTACATTTCAGGTTGGTTTTAGATATATTTCAGATATATTTCAGGTACATTTCAGGTTGGTTTTAGATATATTTCAGGTATATTTCAGATATATTTCAGGTACATTTCAGGTTGGTTTTAGATATATTTCAGGTATATTTCAGATATATTTCAGGTACATTTCAGGTTGGTTTTAGATATATTTCAGGTATATTTCAGATATGTTTCAGGTACATTTCAGGTTGGCTTTAAATATAGTTCAGGTATATTTCAGATATATTCCAGGCACATTTCAGGTTGGTTTTAGTTATATTTCAGGTATATTCCAGGTACATTTCAGGTATGTTTCTGATGTTGAGTTTCAGATGTTTTGAGCAGCAGCTCTCAGCCCCTCAGAGGTTTGACAGTCAAATCAGCGCCGGGTTGGGAGCGTCACTGCCGGGCTGCTGGTCTGATCCACTCTTTGTTTACATTTCCCTGTTTACTCCGTATTCAAAGTGAGCGGAGCTTCAGCAAAACACACCTCAGGGCCCAAAGTCACACCCACCACCGTCAGTCTGAGCACCGTCAGTCTGAGCGCTGCAGCACCACTTGTGAAGAGCCTCTTTCTCTCCTTCACACTCTAAAGTGAAGTAAAAAAGATGTGATGCTGCTTTTGAATATGTTGTTGACTTTTAGATCAACCCCGGGTTGACTTTGAACCTTTAGTTCTGGTTTTAGGCAACATTTCTGGCCTGTTCTGTTTAGTCTTAGACTGGTTTTAGACTCGTTTTAGATGCACTTTAAACTGGTTCATGGACTGAATATAGAATAGATGGACTGGTTGTTTGGTGTTCTTAAATAAATGCTTTCATGACATCATTGGAAACGGGAAGAAATACACAGTGACGCAGTCATTTAACCACTAAACTCGTGTCATTACTGCCCCTACAACACAGTCCCCTTTGGACACGCCTCTGTCTCTCACACACTAACTGAGGTTGTGTAACTGTTATCTAACAACAGTCAGAACGACTTTATTAAAAAAAGAAAAAAAAAAAAAAAGAAATAGGACAGAGTGTGTGTGGGCCACTAATGAGGTCCAAAACCTATTTTAGGAGAACAACTGTCACTGCAACCAGAACATTTAGTCGCCAAGGTCATAATATCAATCATCTGTATTCTGAGGAGGAGGAAATAATGGGAGAGGAAGATTATAAGAGTTGTGTAATGTCAAACAAACCACAGGTAGGACCTGTAACTTTTTCTTTTCTTTTTTAGGTCATTTTAATCAAATAAAGATTGAATCCATTGAACATTATGACATTTTTTTAGTTTTTTTTAACAGTGTCTCACAAAAGCAGTGATATGCCTTGAACTCTTCCACATGTTGTTCCATTACTACCTGAAATGTAAATATATTTAATTGGATTTTACGTGATAGACCAACACAGTATGACACATGATCATGATACAGAAGGAAAATACTTGTTTGTTTTACTTTGTTTTTTGTTTTGTTTTTTACAAATCGAAAAAAATCTGAAAAAGAAAAAGAATTCAGTTGCAAAAAAACAGACACAAGCCGTCTGTTCAGTCCAACTGCCTGTCTGATTCATGATTTGCCATCAAAACGACGACGACTCTTTTGGTTGCATGAACTTTTCAAGTCTCCACGGAGAAGCTCGCCGCTTTGCTAGCCTTTCGTCTTGTGAATGTACACGAGGAAAAGTGTTATCAGCACTGTCACTTGTCATTTAGTTCAGGGCTCTCGCCTCACAGAGAGAAGGTTGTGGGTTCAAATCCAGTCGGTTTCCTCCTACATTCCCTACATGCATGCGTTTGTCATTGGTGAGGCTAAATTGCCCTTATTTTTTAAATCTGTGTGTCCTTTCAAAGATGTTCTGTCCTCATTGTGACTATTAAAGTGTTTTCAATTGAGTCCAGACAAGACGTGAAGACAACGTCCAAGAAAGACGTATTAAAGCCGCTCATTGTGGCTCCACTGAGGACGTCTCCTGGCTGTATAGAGACGACAAAGTGTGGGAAAGTAGAAATGGTACGAGGCGGTATGGCCGGGACCGTCTCTGACCTGTCAACCTGTTTCTGCGAAGATACTTTCAGAGTAATTGGATTACATGTGAGGGTTTCTCTGTGTCTTTTTCATTCTCTCACTGTTGTCTGCTCATTTTTTTAATCTCTAATCTTTAAATCTGGCCCCAGATTACGTTTGTTGCCTGGAAATGATGACGTCACGGTGTGGGGTTGGCTCCGCCCCCTGGCTGCTTCGCTAAAGGACAGACACTCTTCACCACAACGGGAGACTTCATCTTCGTCTTCGTCATGGCCACCTTCGTCTCAGTGAGTACTCCTCCATTTCTTCTTCACCTTCATCTGCTATCATGGTGACTATAAGAATAACAATAACAAAAAAAAGACCAAAAATCCAGTGTGAACCACACTTTCATCATCATCATCGTCATCATCATTAATTGTGGGTCCAAAATAATTGCAAATCTATTTGATCCTCGTTTTGTTAGTTTAAGTAGATAATAATAATAATAATAATAATAATGATGATGATGATGATAATTATAAAGTATAATTCGATGTAAGTATGAATCACTATTGTATGCCTGCCTTCAGTATTCACACCAAATTATATAATTATGATAACTATAATTTATGCAAGATATATAAATTATGATACATAAGCTATATTTACTTGATTTCATTTTTGTTAAAGAAGATTAAATAAAAGAGGCTTGTGTGAAGTGTTATTTAAGACAATTCTCATTTACTCCTTTAAATGATTGTGTATTTATGAAAATACTTTTAATAATACATTTTATATTTGAATACTTATGTTTGATTGAATTGATCTTTTATCTTTTTTTTTACATTTAACAATATTCCTTGACATTAAGAAGTACAAAAACACATAATATTACTTTAAATATTACTTTTTGGTTGAATTTACCTTTTATCTTTTTTTAATATTTATCAATATTTCTTGATAGTAAGAAGTACAAAAAAACATAGTATCACTTTAAATTGGAAGATTCCATCATACGGATCAATGAAATATGATTTATTGGGATACAAATGATTGAAAAAATAAACAGTAAACGTTTGTTTTAAAATTCACGTTCACATGAGTGATGAGACAGAAATAAATGGTGGAACATGAAAAGAGAAGTGGGTCAGGTCGGGGCCCCTGGGAGCCCCCCTGGGAGCCCCCCTGGGAGCCCCCGTTCCTCTTCTTAAAGCAGCAGTAATCAGGCCCCGCTTCCTTTTGCTTCATCGGCCAATCAGAATGATCCACAGCTTCTCAACTCTCAGAGAGCTGGCCTGATTAGCTGAGGGCAGATTGATTGACAGATTGGGATTGTGGTTCCCACACTGGTTCGCATTTATTAAAATTATTAACTCCAGAGTCCGTACAAATCTGGGGCTTTAGTTGAGTGTGGTGGTCTGTAACACACACACTGTGTAACAGACACACTGTGTCACACTGTGTAACAGACATACTGTGTAACAGACACATTGTGTAACAGACAACTGTGTGTTTCAGCTGGTCACGTGTCATCACTGTCCCGTGGCGTCGCCCCGCCGCGGCCTCGTCTACGCCGACTCGCTGTCCGGCCTGTCCAGGAAGCTCCCCGGAGGCCCCCGGTGGCCCCCCGGAGGCCCCCAGCGGCCCCCCGGGCCCCGGCTACTGTACAGACACCCCTGCAGACTCAACAGGTAAACACAAACATCAAGCGGTAATGGGTGTAGTCGTGTTGTGCGGTCTGCCTCACTGTCCCCCCCCCACAGATGCGACCCCCCACAATCCTTTGCGGTGGCGGGCCCCAGGCCGTCGGGTGGTGTGCGACACCTGCTGGTGGCTCACCTGAGGAAGCTGCTGACGCCAAGCCCCGCCCATCACAGGAGAGAGCTCCGGGTCCTGGGTTGAGCTCCGCCTCCTGATGGAGAAGAGCCAATGAGAGCGCAGCAAGAGCTGCTGGAGTCCAGACAGCGCCTCACAGTGTGTGTGTGTGTGTGTGTGTGTGTGTGTGTGTGTGTGTGTGTGTGTGTCACTGTGAGGGAAGAGGTTTCCATGGTAACCTTCATTGGTGAAGGTCCCAAGCCTCCTGAGACTGGTTCTTAAAGGGCCGGAGCAGTATAATCGATTTTAAACACTGACACAGTGTTTCACCTCTACATGCTAACCGTGATGCTAATGCTATGCTAGGCTTGGCCACTAATACTAATCTTCAGGATTAGGCTGTTAGCTTTTACTGCTCTACGCTTCAGATTTATGTGTTAGCTGTTACGCTAATGCTAACCTGCTAGGTTCGGGCCTGTAGCTTCCATTGCTCCAGGTTTCACTTCTCACTGTGAATGTTGCTGCTTCCTGCGCGATGGTTCTGAGTCTTGTTCCGTCTTTAACCTGTCCTCATTGGACTCGAACAGTGCGCTGCCCCAGTGGACTCAACAGGAACTGCAGCTGCTTTGTATCCCCTCGTGTCTCCGTTGAGAGGATTTGGTGTGGAGAAATAGAACGCCATGAACTGACACGTGAACTGTTCCACAGAGAGAACGTCACAAAGACTCCACACATCAGGGAGTTAAAGGAAAACTACACTTGATCTCTTTTTTGCTAGATTTTCTTGATCGATTGTTTCTTGCGAGCCATGTTTGGTCCGCGAGCCTCCTGGAGAGTGTCGGGTTGATATCTCAACACACTGGGAAGAGATAGAACTCATTTAACACATAGAACACAAAACAGAGAAATAATACAACACAGAACAGATAGAACAGTAGGAAGACATATAGAATTTACCTTTAAATTATATTGACATAATTATTTCTCTCTGCAGTGTTTTGTTGACAATTGTATTCTTTATCTTGTGAAATAAATCTGCTTCCACATCCTGTTTCCTCTTTATTTTCATTTGTCAACATGAGTCAATATGTTTCTGCTGCTGTCTTCTTGTCCACGTCCACTAGAGGGAGACACGAGCTGCTGGAGGGGCAGTTTGGCCCAGTTGCCTCAGAGTTACTGGAACGTGAGGTAGAGAACGACGCCAGGAGAGTGTGTGAGCGTTGGGAACGGATCTGAAGTCTCTTTATTGGCTCCTGTCAGTCTTTAGGAATGGAACCTGGACTCTGGGGGAATGTGGATCTGATCTCTGACCTCTGACCTCTGACCCCATCCTGCCCTTTGTAAGAGTCCACACTTCTTCCTTGTGGGATTTGAACCGTGGATTTAGTTTGTTGTGCTGAAAACACACAGTGACTCTTTCTTATTGAGGAACAATGAGGTTCTTTTACAGGTGAAAGGTCACGTGAAGTATTACTGACGAAACCTCTGCAGGGACCGGCCCAACCCTCCCACTGCTGCACCGCACCACGCCACGGCGCCACTGCCCAACCGCCCCACCGCACATCACAACACCTTACCACTACTCCACCGCACTCTAGAACTGTAGCACTGCAGAGGAGGAGAGAGGAAGAAGAGGATGTGGAGGATGAGATTAGGAGGAAGAGGGATGTGGTGTGTTCGGGAGCAGTCTCGGAGTGCAGGAGAAATGACTTCCAGGTTCTCTGAAGGGAACAAAGACCTAGAGCTTTTATTCAAAAACCTTTGAAGTTAATTCTTTGGACTTTTGAAAAGTTCAAACGTTCCCGTTATTTTTTTTTCTTCTCTCTCCAAAAAACACTTTTTCACTTCACGACACCTGAAAAACACAAAACAAAACAAAAAAAACAATACAGAAGACCCTTATTTGACCTTTAAATGACGTCATCTCAACTGGTCATTCAGAACAGGCGGTACACATACATTCACATCCACCACCATGATTCTGACCACAAACAAAAACTACAATAAAATAACAGGAAAGCCAATTCTAATATATGAAACTAAATTGAATTAAATAAGCCATTTCTGCCTCACAGAACCAAACAATCACATAAAATCTAACTCTACTAGACTATAATGAGCAGAAAATCCAATGAAATTATTTGAGGTAAAAACTGTTATAGATAATATTTATTTGTTGTTCTGATAATAGCTACATGTTTAAGTGTACAACTGTCACAGTCGTCCGAATGTATTTTACATTCTGAATAAATACATTTCAGTTCAATAATATGATGTAAATTCAGTTCTTTAAAAAAAAAAATTTTTCTTGTTATTATTATTTATTATTGGTAGACAGTAGTACTTTACACAGCACAGTATTAAGTGGCTATTCTTCTCTTAGTGACAAGGCCCAACGATTACTATCCTCGGTGTCTGTTTAATTTTATTATCATTATTCTTGTGCTTGCCCTAGTGGCATGGTGCAAGAATAATTAGATTAAGATCACAAAAAGCACATCAAAAACATGCACAAGGTTCCGCAATAGGTTGTTCCAACTTTTGTTAACCATTCGTCTGTTTCTGAATGAATTGCAAAAAAAACCAACCAAATAAAATATCTCATACCAAGCCGATGGGCGTGGTGCCGAGATTGAAGGAGATCAGCCTCTGTTGCCAAGGAGACGCTGAGATCAACAGAGAACAAGCCACACAAAATTTCATCTGGGATTTTCTAGTTTATATCTACACTATCTGTGAGATAGAAAGTTTAATTTACCGAAAAAGTAATTAGAGTATTTCGGTTGTAGTATTAGTTCCTCTTTTCATTGATTGTTTTCGTCACGAACCAACGGAAAAAGTCCCCACGCTCCTTGCTGGCGTATTCGCCATTTTTTTTCACATTTCGGCTCTGTGATTGGCTCAAGCGAAACGATGGCTGCTGCGTCATTGGAGGAGAGCCTTGTCGATCCAAAGGGGGCGGGGCCTGCAGCTGGAGTCGATATATTGGGGAGCTTGAGAAACTGGCGGAGAGAAAGGCGGAGAACAAGCCGCTGCCGCCGCCGCCGCCCAGCTGGATAGAAGTCGGATGAACCAGCGGCTCCCGGAGGAGAGGCAGCGCAGTTTCTCGCGGGGATGTCGGCGGACCACAGCGACCAGATAAAGCCGCTCCTCACATCTGTAAGTCCCCCTCCAAGTGTACCTGTTAGCCGGGGAGCTAGCGCCTCCTCCGCCGCCGGGGGACCGTCTCCCGAGAGCGGGGCACGAAGTGGGAGTCCTCACCCCCCCTGAACAACGGTGCCTCCTCTCGGGTCAAGGCTGAGCCGGGGCGGTTGAAGCGGCTGTCAGAGGCCGGAGGAGTTGGTACAAAGCTTTAGCAGCCGAGCGCTGTGCCTTCCAGAAAAAAGGACCACGCTTCTGCCAGGAAGTGACAGAAAGTTTGCGGAACTCCGTCTGAAAAACCGAACATTTGTGATTCACAGGCTGATAAATAAATGTGTGACGGAGATGTAAAAGCCGCAGAGGTGGATTTTAACCCACACGAACCAGGCTTACAATCGGAATAACTCGCATCCACACAGATGGGATGGTTTAGCTGAAAATGAGCCTTTTCTACTTGTTGCGCTACCGTTAATTTCACCGTTTCTTCCGCTCACACGAACGTCTTTTTACCCTTTAAAATCTAAAATAAGCTTTACTGATTATTTATTAAGCTTCCACCTGTATGCCGAACTGGGGAGGATTGTGAATAAGACTAATTAAGTGCTGGCACTTTTGTGAACAGTGTGAACGTTTCTCTAAAGACACGAATAAATAAAATGACCCTTCTAAATAGCGAAGTTTGGTACATAAAGTTTTATCCCGAGGGTGAATTAGTTATCCTTGAAACCGATGAGTTTGACGCTTTATTTTTGACATGATTAAATGTCTTCAAAACAAACACACACACACGGAAGCTTGTGTTGACATAGTCCTGACCTGATGCTGTGCGTCTGAACTTTGACCTTGATGTCCTGCTGGATGCTGCTCTCCGGTTACCACGGCAACAGAACTCATCAGTTTGGAGTCACCTGGAAGTTTCCCAGGTTGCCTTCGTGCTTCCCTCTCCTGTACATGTGATTTTAAGCTGCTGAGACATTTAAAGTCCTGGGGACCAGTGTCCCCGTTGTCCCTCTCCAAGTTTGAGTGTGTGTGAACAATGAGAAGGTAACGGCTTAAGTGAACACAAACTAGTAACCACAAACGTGATGCAAAATGGTTAAAAAGAGAAAAATCTCAATGGACACAGTAAACGGAACATAAAGACACAGAAAGAGACACAGTGGGACTCAACTTTATTTCTAAAGCTCTTAAAACAACAAAACAATACCACAAAATGGCAACAAATAAAACGTGAGCGGAGTCTCAGGCGGGGTTAAAAGACGAGGGATAAAAGTTTGTGTTACGATTAGTTTTTAAAATGCACAGTGAAGAGGCTTGTCTGACGTGAGTGGCCTCTTGTTCTGTACCTTCGGTCCCATATTATACTACCGTAAATCGACTTTTCTGTGCTTTAAACATAAAAGTGCTATTTGGGGTTCATATACTCTGCTAAAAAAAAGTAAAGAAAACACTAAAATAACATGCTAGATCTGAATGAATGAAACATTCCTATTAAAGACTTTGTTCTTTACATAGTTGATTGTGCTGACAACAAAATCACACATTATCAATGGAAATCAAATTTATTAACCCATGGAGTCTGGATTTGGAGTCGCGCTCAAAATTAAAGTGGAAACACACTACAGGCTGATCCAACTGTGATGTAATGTCCATACAACAAGTCAGAATGAGGCTCAGTAGTGTGTGTGGCCTCCACCTGCCTGTATGACCTCCCTACAATGCCTGGGCTCCTGCTGAGGTGGGGATGGTCTCCTGAGGGATCTCCTCCCAGACCTGGACTAAAGCATCTGCCAACTCCTGGACAGTCTGTGGTGCAACGTGGCATTGGTGGAAGAAGAGAGTCATGATGTCCCAGATGTGCTCAACTGGAACCAGGTCTGGGGAACGGGGGCGGACCGGTCCAGAGCATCAATGCCTTCATCTTGCAGGAACTGCTGACACTCCAGCCATGAGGTCCAGCATGGTCTCATTAGGAGGAACCCAGAGCCAACCACACCAGCATCTGGTCTCACCAGGGGTCTGAGGATCTCATCTCGGTACCTAATGGCAGTCAGGCTACCTCTGGTGAGCACATGGAGGACTGTGCGGCCCCCCAGAGAAATGCCCCCCCCCCACACACCATTACTGACCCACTGCCAAAGCGGTCATGCTGGAGGATGTTCCTGCAGCAGAACGTCCTCCACATCCTCCAGACTCTGTCACATGGTCTCAGTGTGAACCTGCTTTCACCTATGAAGATCACAGGGCGCCAGTGGCCAATGTGCCGATCTTGATGTTCTTTGGCAAACGCCAAACATCCTGCAGGGTGTTGGGCTGTAGGCACAACCCCCACCTGTGGACGTCGGGCCCTCACACCACCCTCATGGAGTCTGTTTCTGACAGTTTGAGCAGACTCATGCACATTGGTGGCCTGCTGGAGGTCATTCTGCAGCTCTGGCAGCTCCTCCTGGTCCTCCTTGAACAAAGGTGGAGGTCACAGTCCTGCTGCTGGGTGGTTGCCCTCCTGCGGCCTCCTCCAGGTCTCCTGATGTCCTGGCAGCGCCTCTATGCTATGGACACAACGCTGACAGACACAGCAAACCTTCATCCTGGATGAGCTGCACCACCTGAGCCACTTGTGTGGTTGTAGACTCCGTCTCATGCTGCCACTAGAGTGAAGCACCGCCAGCATTCAAGTGATCAATACATCATCCAGAGAGCAGAGGAAGTGAGAAGTGGTCTGTGGAACCACTGCTTTATTGGGGGTCTTGCTAATTGCCTATAATTTCCACCTGTTGTCTTTTCCATTTGCACAACAGATGAAACTGATTGTCAATCAGTGTTGCTTCCTAAGTGACAGTTTGATTTCACACAAGTGTGACTGACTTGGAGTTCATTGTGTTGTTTAAGTGTCCCTTTATTGTTTTGAGCAGTGCACATCCCCAAAGTGGTTTTTCATTGATTCACTCCAGCTTGAGTTCACAGTCTTTCTCTGTTCTACCTGGTGGAGGAGCTCAACACCTTGATTCTATTTGATGACGTGGCACCACCTTGCTGACGTCACAGAGCTGGAGAAGCTCCGCCTCCAGGAAGATTGACATGTGGAGAAACCAAAACAAGACACGCCCACTATCTCAGTCTCTGCTGCTTCACATTGAACTGCTGGTTTGTGTGTCCAGAACTGTTTTCACCTTCATGTCCACTGGAGAAAATGTGTTTTCAGGTACCAGTATGGTTCCACACTATTTGTCTTGCTGGAAGAAGAAGCACAGCGGAGAATGTGGCTGGACTTTTTTTTCTTTTCCACAAAGAATGTTTGTTTACGTGCAACTCTTCACCAAAGAAGCTTCCAGAACTACGGTACTTTGAAACTGGACTTACTCAGAAGCTCATCTTGAAACCTGCTGCTATTCCCACAATAAAAGACTAACGAGGGCCGAGATCTGTAAGGACATTACTACAACTAGAGAGTGAACTGCTGGCTACGTCACCCAGGGGGTGGAGGAGGCGGCTGTGGGCTGGGCTGCAGTCTGTGTGAGGGTGGAGGGGGTGGAGGAGCTGAGAACCACCTGGTTCATGAGAGGTGGAGGAGGAGGAGGAGGAGGAGGAGCTGACAACCACCTGGTTCATGAGAGGTGGAGGAGGAGGAGGAGCTGAGAACCCCCTGTTTCATGAGAGGTGACGTCAGCTCAGTCCAAGAAATAACTAGAATTTCACAAGTTGTGAGTGTTTTATACTGGATCAACCAAATTATTATCCTACATGAGCATAGGATGGACTGAAACATGAAATATAGACAAATGTGGGTCCTTTAAACCTGAAGCTTCAACACTACAGCACCTCCCACTGGACAAATAGAACACTACAGCACCTCCCATGGACAAATAGAACACTGCAGCGCCTCCTACAGGACAGAATGTTTGAGCAGGATAAGCAGAGCAAACTTCCAGTTTATGAAAAAGCAACTGAAACACATGAGGTGTTACTGGAAGGTATTTAATTTAGTGTGTATTTGTCTTCTGGGTTTAGTTTCTGTCTGGTATTTCGAGTTTTTTTTTTCCCCAGAAATGTTCTGGAAATGTTTTGACTTTTGACCATGTGTTTACTTTTAAACCGGTTTGAGTGAAAGTTGTTCTGTTTGGTTTTGGAGCATGTGGTGAGTCTGAGTTCTCTGCGTGTTTGAAGAAGTTCTCGCTGCTCTTTGGACTTGTTTTCCTTGATTTTGTCTGTGCATCACTGAGCTGTGACTGCCTGGTGGTTCGTCTGGGTTCAGTGACGATCATATGGCACTCGGCCACCAGGGGGCGCCGCAGGAGTCGGATTCAAGCCGTAGAACAGAGCGAATCCACCCGCTTCTCAAACGTCACAGATCCACACCAACAACACATCCACAGCTTCATGCTCATGAGGGTCTGAGGATCATACCGGTTCCAGAAACGGAAAAAGTTCCTTCAAACTAATTGTTCCAGTCTTGCCTGCTTTTAAATTCCTGGTTCTGCAGTTCCGCTGCAGTGGGTCCGATAAGAAGGAAACTTTCCTGCCTCACCGAGGTGAAACACGAGCCTCCGTCAGCTCCACCAGCTCTGCTCATTTCCCCTCCAGAACAATCCAGTTAGTCCCACAGACTGATCCTCCTGCATCAGCCTGATTAAAACCCACCGAGGAGGGAGGTTAGAGGTCAGCGCTGCACAATCCCATGAGACTCGGGTTACCTGACGGAGAGACGACGACGTGTTCCCACTGGAACAAAGGGACCCCCCGGGTTGTGTTCTGAGCCAGGACGGAAGGACGAACTGAAGTCTGGTGCTGCCGAGACTCGTAGTGACGCCGGAATACGTTTGATGAAGACTTGATGGAAACTTGTTGATTCCCTGACCTGGAAATGATTCCTTTTAACTTTGTCTTGACCGTGTTGAAACGCGACTTGTGATTTGATTTGAACTAAACTTTGTTTTGTTCTAACTTGTTGGGGACTGAGCCCCGAAAGGCCTGGAGGCAAGGACCCCATTACTTTTGTCATGTTTTCTTATTAGTTGTATTGATTCTCGGCTTGTCATTGATAACGTGGAACACATTGGACTTTATACCTTTTTTTTTTTTATATACGACTTGTTACTGCATTCCTTGACTCGGGTCCTTTTTCTTGTGGACCTGGTAGTTATTGGTGCCGACTCTGGTCTTTTTAGATCGTAACGCCAACTTGTGAATCACAATCTATTTATAGTATTTGGACCTTGGCTGTTCTTCAGGTAAAACTGGTTGGTTTTAGCCGAAAACGTGTCTTGATCTTGACGGGTGACCTGTGAGGTCACGGTGGAGGCTGGTGAGAGGAAACACTGTGTGACCTGCTGCTGTCAGCATCTGACTAGCCCCACCCTCTGTGTGTGTGTGTGTGTGTGTGTGTGTGTGTGTGTGTGTGTGTGTGTGTGTGTGTGTGTGTGTGTGTGTGTGTGTGTGTGTGTGTGTGTGTGTGTGTGTGTGTGTGTGTGTGTGTGTGTGTGTGTGTGTGTGTGTGTGTGTGTGTGTGTGTGTGTGTGTGTGTGTGTGTTATAAAAGCTGAGTGTGTGTGAGCTGCTGCCTGTGTTCTGGTGTGTTCGTCTGGACGATGGGAGAGTTCCTCAGGACTCGGAGGGTGAGCAGAGACTTCCACAGATTACATTCCTCTGTGTAATCTGTATTTACTCTTTACTTCACACGCGTTGGCTGGAACCAGAAAAGGAAAATGTGAAGTGACTGAGAAAGTATTTGTACTTCAGAAGGGTTTTTGTTTTTTCCCTCCAATGCGAAGACGGATCTGTGAACTTTGTTTAAACCTCAGTGAAGGACCGGGGCAACTGACTCAAGTGTAATGGTGTTACTCTAAAGCTGCAGAAGTAATCAGATTACTTTGATTTCCAAAGTAGGACTTTAACTGTGTAGTGTATAAATATTGTATTTTCTTTCAAATGTAACTGTGGATTTGATGGATTTATAAAAAAAAAAAAGTGCTGTGAGGTTATTGATACAAGTTACATTTGCTGTAACCATGACAACAAACAGTATTACGATAAATGTAGTTTCTATCTCTCCCCCTCTCTCTCTCTCAGGGGAATGACGAGGAGGCGGTGTTGGACCAAGGAAAGACCAGCTCTACTCTGTACATCAACTTTGAGAAGGACGAACTAGAGAGTGAGTACACACACACACACACACACACACACACACACACACAGTGTCACAGGTGTTTGTGACGTAATATTTACGTTTATCATTTTAACCTTTTTATTTTCATGAATCTGAGTGTTTGTGACCCTCTTTAAAGGGTCCCTGAAATAATTCTATTAAAATACACCAGTATTTAGCATTATTTTTCCCCCTTTCGAATGATATATGACACACCAATGACAATCACACCACTATCTTGCTCTTGAGCGCCGAACGTCTAAAAATGCCTTTAAATCTCCCGCCCTGTGAATCTGACCTAGTGTTTGTTGTAAGCTAAATTATTACCAGTGAAGAGAGTGCGAGTGTTTTCGGAGCGGTCACCCACCCGGCCCCGTCGTCCTCCGCCGCTCCTCAGGTCACCATGCAGTGTTTGTCGGCGTCCACGTCCCCATGGGCCATCAGAACCGGCGCCGCCACCGCCACAGGGGACACCGCCATCACAGGAAGAGGCGGGACCGCCCGGACCGGGACGACGGGAGGGAGTCGCCCACGTACGGTCGGTGTCGGTCAGGCCCGCACGTCGCCAGCGGCCACGGCGGCGAGCTGACGGTGGGTTGGTGTTCTCGCAGACACGCCGTCTCAGAGGGTCCAGTTCATCCTCGGCACCGAGGACGACGACGAAGAGCACGTCCCCCACGACCTCTTCACGGAGCTGGACGAGCTCGCCCTGAGAGACGGGGACCTGCAGGAGTGGAAGGAGACGGCCAGGTCTCACACACACACACACACACTCAGTCTTACACACACACTCGGTAGATGTGGCCGTGTGGACACGTGTCCTCGCTGTGCAGGTGGCTGAAGTTCGAGGAGGACGTGGAGGACGGAGGCGAGCGTTGGAGTAAACCCTACGTGGCCACGTTGCCTCTGCACAGCCTGTACGAGCTGCGCACCTGCATCCAGAACGGAACCGTGCTGCTGGACATGCGAGCGAGCGGCATCGAGGAGATCGCAGGTCAGAGACGCCGCTTGAAGTGATAAACGAGTTGATCGACTCCTGAATTTCACCTGCAACTTAACCTGCTTGTGTGCTCCACTGTTTAACTGCCGGTAAAGTTGCTAGTTACTCTGCTGATGAAGCCGCCGGCTGACCTAACTAATAAAGTGATGATGAAACTCCAGAACCTGCTAGTAAACTCCTGTTTATACCTGCTAGTTGGCTTCCTATTTTTACACGTCATGTCAGCCGATAGTTACTTGATGCTAGTTGACTTACTAAAGTTATTGGTGTTGATTTGTCATTTTAGTATTTGAGTTTAAAAGTTTGATCATTATGAAAGCTAAACTGTTGCAGAGGTCTTCAGAACCTCAGGTGTTAAACCATGTGTGACTGGCGTGCAGACATGGTGATCGACAGCATGGTGGCGTCGGGGCAGCTGGCGGAGGAGGTCCGGGAGAAGGTGAGGGAGGCCATGCTGAGGCGGCACCACCATCAGAGCGAGAAGAAGCTCAGCAACAGGATCCCTCTGGTCCGGTCCTTCGCCGACATCGGCAAGAAGCACTCCGACCCCCATTTCCTGGAGCGCAACGGTGAGCCCACACCTCCTGACCAACCGGATCTGCTCCGTCACAGTTTGGTGACCTCTGAATTGTGCTGAGTCGGTTCACGGGGCCGTCGGTGGACGTTTGTCTCGGCCCGGATGTGAACGTACGGGGGATTAAAGCCCCGCTGTTTAATCTTTTACTCAAAGTTCCGCTTCGTTTCCACGAGTCAGCACTAACCTGACAAAATCTGGTGAGTCAGACCGCTAATAACCAGCTAATGAGTCAGTGTTTTAACCGAATCCTGTTAAAGAAATCCAGAGCGCTAATCTGCACCCGAAGCGCTTTACACTGTTAATCACATTCACACATGCACTCACACGCCAATGGAGGCGGCTGCCATGGAAGGTGCTCAGTCCATCCATTGGGCCGTTTGAGGTTCAGTGTCTCGCTGAAGGACATTTTGACATGTGGACACAGGGAGATGGAGGAATTAAACTTGCAACATTCCCATTGAGAGACGCCCACTTTACCAACCGCCCCACTCCGTAGAGTAATCCAGGGTCCACGTTGAGCCCCTGTGACGTCCTTTTAATGAGGTCCCAAAGGCCATGTTGGTATGTCATGCTGTAGAGTGTGCCGCTTTGATGGGAGCAGGTGTTTGAGCTTTGGACCAGGGTCCCTGTCGGGGTGTCACACTGAGCAGCAGAACGCAACACTGAGCAGCTGGTGTCACTGCAGGTCTGCTGGCCTCGCCTCAGTCGGCTCCCGGAAACCTGGACCACAGCAAGCACAGTGAGAACCGAATCAACGGAGGCCTGCATGAGAACAGCACGGTGGACTTCAGCAAGGTAACGACACCCTGCAGGGCCGCACGGACCGGAGACACCGTCCAATCAACAACAAGCAAGGACCGAAAACTTTCAAGAGTTGAAGCACGTTGGACTGTGAAGTCGGTGCTCATCGTTCACTTCCTGTTTTCTTCCAGTCATCTTCTAGAGCTTCATGTTTTCTTCTGGATCTTCCTGTTTTCTTTTGGTCACTTCCTGTTTTCTTCCAGTCATCTTCTAGAGCTTCATGTTTTCTTCTGGACCTTCCCGTTTTCTTTTGGTCACTTCCCGTTTTCATCTGGATCTTCCTGTTTTCTTCTGGATCTTCCTGTTTTCTTCTGGATCTTCCTGTTTGCTTCTGGAGCTTCTTGTTTCCATTCAGTCACTTCCCGTTTTCTTCTGGATCTTCCTGTTTTCTTCTGGATCTTCCCGTTTTTTCTGGATCTTCCCGTTTTCTTTTGGTCACTTCCCGTTTTCTTCTGGATCTTCCTGTTTTCTTTTGGTCACTTCCCGTTTTCTTCTGGATCTTCCTGTTTTCTTTTGGTCACTTCCTGTTTTCTTCTGGATCTTCCTGTTTTCTTCTGGATCTTCCTGTTCTCTTTTGGTCACTTCCTGTTTTCTTCTGGATCTTCCTGTTTTCTTTCTCACATTTATTGTTTTCTTTCGGTCATTTCCATCTTGTTTTAAACTGGTTCTGGACTGGATCTGAATTGGTTTCAGGCTGATTTCACACTGGTTTCTTCCTGTGGAGATATTTCTTTTTCCTTATTTGACCATCCTGTTTCTAGGATGCGATGGGAAGCCACATTAGAACGCTCCAGGAAGCAGATTGGGATCAAGGGTCATGCTCAGGGACCCATAGCGGTAATAAAACCTGCGTGTGATTCCAAGTCTTCTTCTCAAGCCTTTAGGCCGCCACTGCTCACGTCAGGTTCTGGTATTTTCAGACCTGAAGCTGTTTGGTCCTGGATGAGGTCATGTGATTCATGTAGCTGGCGGCTATCTTAGCATTAGCTTCTCTCTGCTAACAGTTTTATTCAGGTATTCAGTTTAATGACAAAAAACAGATTTTAATTTAAAACAGCTTCAATAATCCATGACCACTGTCTTATTTGTGGGCTCCTTGTGAGGGGGCGGGGCGAGCAGCAGCCAATCAGGTGATGGTGTGTCTCTCAGCAGGACTGTGACTGCTCCTGTCTGCTGCCAGCAGGGGGCAGAGTGCCCGCAGTAAGTCCCTCCACCAATCAGTGGCCTGTGTCGTGGTGCTGCGCTGTGATTGGCTCTGTGGAGTCTGGTGGAGCTCGGCCCTGTGGTTTCAATGTTGTGTTGAATAGCTTTCTTGTACGTGTGGTCAAACAAACGCCATTAGTCTCAAACTAATGGCCAACGTGTTCACAACATAGACGGGAATGATAATGAATGGTGTGTGTGTGTGTGTGTGTGTGTGTGTGTGTGTGTGTGTGTGTGTGTGTGTGTGTGTGTGTGTGTGTGTGTGTGTGTGTGTGTGTGTGTGTGTGTGTGTGTGTGTGTGTGTGTGTGTGTGTGTGTGTGTGTGTGTGTGTGTGTGTGTGTGTGTGTGTGCGTGCGCCAGGTGGACATGAACTTCATGAAGAAGATCCCCCCTGGTGCTGAAGCGTCCAACGTTTTGGTGGGTCAGGTGGACTTCCTTGAGCGTCCCATCATTGCCTTCGTGCGTCTGGCTCCGGCCGTGCTGCTGACCGGCCTCACAGAGGTGCCCGTGCCCACGAGGTAACCCCCCCCACCCAAACTCTACCTTCCCACTCTACTTCAACACTCAACCCCCCACAATCTACCACACCTCCACCCCCTTTACCATACAAGTGTCAGCGTCAGTTTATGGTCGTTTTGTATTTCTTTGCATTCTCAGTGGTTTTAATGTCTTTGAAAGGATTTCATTGGTTTTTAATCACTTAAGTTTTGTAAGGTTTTTTTCAGAATGGACTTTGTGGGTCTGTTCAGGTTTCTCTTCCTGCTGCTCGGCCCGTTTGGAAAAGGTCCAAAGTACCACGAGATCGGACGCTCCATCGCCACTCTGATGACGGACGAGGTGAGGACGGGGTTCTGAACCCAGACCGGTTCCACAAACCGGATGGAAAGTCCAACTCAACATTAAACGGGTTCACACTGGCTCAAACAAAAAACATAGAACAGATCCAAAACAGATTTGATTCCCAATCAAAATCCAGATCAACCCAGAACCAGATCAACACACAACGTCCAGGAACAGAAAGGAAACCGGTGCTTAAATGTGTTAGAACCAGAACCAGCCAAGATCTTATCCAACCAACCCAGTATGAAACATTTACAGAACCCGTCCAGTCAGATCCTGGACTGAACCAGATTGGAACAGTTCCAATACAGTCGCATTCATCTGAGATCCGTTCCAACAGACCAAACGACCAGAACCAGTTCAAACCCTGGTAGTAAACCATTCCAAACTAGTCCAAAACCTATTCTGAACCAGATTAAAACTGATCCACAACAGATCCCGTCCAGAAGCAGAAAGAAGTCCAAGGCCAAAGCCAATAATTAATCCTGAACCAATTCAAGAAATCCAGTTTGTACCTGTGGAGGAATCTAGTCTGGAACCAAATACTGAGCCCAGATCAGAACCAGTTCTTCCAATAAGTGCAAAAAATATTAATCTAGTCCAAAGAGCATCACAGTGTCCCAGGCCAGACTCCGTCCAGAAGGGTGTCAGATGTGTCAAACTCCGTGTCCCGGCCTGTGTGGATTCTGACCTCCACTGCAGAAACGTTTCTCACGCCACTTGTTTCTCCACAGGTTTTCCACGACGTGGCGTACAAGGCGAAGGACCGCAACGACTTGCTGTCGGGCATCGACGAGTTCCTGGATCAGGTGACCGTGCTGCCCCCGGGCGAGTGGGACCCCAGCATCCGCATTGAGCCCCCCAAGAACGTCCCGTCCCAGGTGAGCAGGCGGCGCCATGCCGCTTCGGGAACCAACGACCGCCGAGCTGCCGTCACTGAACCAGGAAGCTGACGGTGACGGCCTTTTGTGCGTGTCTGCAGGAGAAGAGGAAGACGGCGTCGGCCCCTAATGGCTCCGCCCACAGCTGTGACGCGGTGAAGGAGGCGGAGCATCAGACGGGACCCGAGCTTCAGAGGACGGGCCGGTAGCGCCACGCCCCCCTCCGGTCCAGGCAGTTTCCACACGACCGCAGTGTTTGAAACGCGTCTCCGTGTCGCTCAGGATCTTTGGCGGTTTGGTGAAGGACGTTCGGAGGAAGGTTCCGTTCCTGTGGAGCGACGTGCGAGACGCCTTCAGCCTGCAGTGCGTGGCCTCCGTCCTCTTCCTGTACTGCGCCTGCATGTCGCCCGTGATCACGTTTGGGGGGCTGCTGGGCGAGGCCACCAAGGGAAACATAGTAAGACAAACAGCCAATCAGACGCATCCCTGCCTGAATGAGGCGGTCGTTACAGAACCACTCTCTCTCTCTGGCAGAGTGCCATAGAGTCTCTGTTTGGGGCGTCTCTGACGGGCGTGGCGTACTCGCTGTTCGCCGGACAGCCTCTCACCATCCTGGGCAGCACCGGCCCAGTTCTGGTCTTTGAGAAGATCCTCTTCCGCTTCTGCAGGTGAGACGTCGGAGCTAAACTCATGTTACACTGCTGGACTTCTTAGCACAAGCGTTATTCAAACTTTAAAATGCTGACTAGTTTTGGTATTAATCTCGCTTTAAACAGTCTTGATGGTAAAGAGGCCCTGAATGTGAAACTTCGATAAAGCTTCCACTGATTTTGTGTTACACATTTGTTGGAGTCTCTTTAAAGTAGTTTTGCTAGCCGTATTTGTTTTCTGTTGCTTCTCATCCGTGTGTGATGTGGCTGTGAAACGTTGGTGCCCCCTGCTGGGCAGTGAGTCGGGGAGAGGCGGGTAATGTTGAATAAGAGCGGCAGCTTGAGCTGATTAGTAGGATTTGGACTCGGCCCTCTAAAAGGTTTACTTTGTGCGTTTGTGTCCCAGAGCTCTCACAGAGGTCAAAGGTCAGTGCCTGTTTGTTTTATTGTTTGTTCAGGATTAAATAAACAAAAAGATTTTTGTTTATTAAGTCTTTCATAACACATAAAGTCCCAGTTTTTAAACCTACTCCATTTCCCTGGTTACATCGTGTGTGTGTGTGTGTGTGTGTGTGTGTGTGTGTGTGTGTGTGTGTGTGTGTGTGTGTGTGTGTGTGTGTGTGTGTGTGTGTGTGTGTGTGTGTGTGTGTGTGTGTGTGTGTGTGTGTGTGTGTGTGTGTGTGTGTGTGTGTGTGTGTGTGTGTGTGTGTGTGTGTGTGTTGGGAGCAAACTAAGGGTCAGGAGGTCAGCAGAGGGTCACTTTTAGTCCCTGAGAGGAAAACTAAATGCAGATAAAGCTAAAGGAGTTAGCGCTAAAGCTAATCCCGTCAAGTCTAAGGTGATTACTCTTCACACTTTAGGTTTGAGGCTAAAACAAACTTTACCGTCTTTGGCTTTGATCTTATTTCATTTAGCTTTGGTCTTTACTCCATTACTGTTAATCCTCACTCCACGAGCTTCAACACTAAACCATAAGTAATCTTACTTTCCAGGAAAACTCTTTTACCTTTAATCTTTGCTTCATTAGCGTCAAGGCTAACTCCTTTAGCTTTGAGCTAACTCCTTAACTGGTAGGCCAATTGCTTTAGCTCGAACGCTAACTGCTTTAGCTACATTATTCTTGCATACAATCCTGAAATAAATATATATATATATATATATATATATATATATATATATATATATATATATATATATATTCTACTTAAACCAACACAAACTTTGTCAGAGCTTCCAAGAAATGTTCCAGGCATATTTTCATGTGTTTATTTCACTGAGGGTGCTGCGGTGGTCTCAGCAGTTCTCCTGGTAGTCCTACTGGCTCACATGGAGTAGAGCAGGAAGCCACTGAAGGTGCTGTGGTGGTTGCTGTTGTCCCAGATCTGCGTGTTGTGCCACAGCTTGAGGGACAGGGTGTCGCCCTGCTCCAGCAGCAGGGCGGCGCCATTGGACGCCGTGTCGCTGCCCGCGCCCGACGGCTGCTCGTGGACGATCAGCTGGATGGACGCGTCATTCTTGTAGAGCACGGCGCTCATGGTGAAGTCGGTGGGGGCGTTGGCGGTGAAGCGGACGTAGTAGACCCCTCGAACGGGGGCGGTGAAGACACCTGAGAGGGGGGGGGTTAGGGGATCGTGGTTAACGGGGAGTGACGCACACTTTAAGACCCCAAGGCGGACTTTCCCCGTCACTCACCCGTCTCAGAGTTGTACGCCTGTCCGATGTTGGTCAGCACGTCTCTGAAGATCAGCGCCTGGCTGCCGCTCGTCGTCTTCTGCATACCGTTCCCACCCAGGGAGGCGGAGAACGCCACCTTTGGAGCGTCTGACCACGGCGAACCAAAGGAGAAAACAAATCAGAACACTGAGGACATGGAGCACAAACAAGAACATGAAAAATAATAAAAAGTCTTAAATGCGTATTATGAGAAATAATCTGACCGGTGATGGACTTCAGCTCCTTCTCTGTCCCCGCCAGTCTCTCCTTGATTCCTGCACATGCACAGTGAAAACGGCTGACTTGCAGAATCATGTCCAGCCTTGGATCGGTTCTAACTACAAAGCTTCATGTGACGTTTTCTTCACACGAGTCATTCAAAACAGTGGATGAGTCTGACCTGCGTTCTCCGTCTGCATCTGAGACACTGCTGTCTGAAGAGCCTTCATCTCCACCTCCAGGTCCACCTCCTGAGGCTGCTCATCCACCCTGAAACACACAGTGTCAGGCTACCTTTTACTAGTTCAATACAATCTGTTGGTGCAGCCATCAAGTTCAGTGTTAAAAGACTCGGTACTAAGCCTCAGCAGTTCTCCTGGTAGTCCTACTGGCTCACATGGAGTAGAGCAGGAAGCCGCTGAAGGTGCTGTGGTGGTTGCTGTTGTCCCAGATCTGCGTGTTGTGCCACAGCTTGAGGGACAGCGTGTCGCCCTGCTCCAGCAGCAGGGCGGCGCCGTTGGACGCCGTGTCGCTGCCCGCGCCCGACGGCTGCTCGTGGACGATCAGCTGGATGGACGCGTCGTTCTTGTAGAGCACAGCGCTCATGGTGAAGTCGGTGGGGGCGTTGGCGGTGAAGCGGACGTAGTAGACTCCTCGAATGGGGGCGGTGAAGACACCTGGGGGGGGGGGGGTAGTTTTAGAGATGACCTGTAGGTGGAGCCGAGTGTTTCTAGTCATTGATCGTTAGACCGGGTTCTTTAAAAGGGTTTTAAAAAAGTTTCAGACTTTGTGCGAGGTTTTGGCTCTGTTCCAATTTTTAAAAAATAGTTTGCAGCCATCAAATTGAGCTGCTCTTATTCAGAAAATTGTAAACTGCTGTCAAGGTTGACTTGAGAATAAAGTGTGACTGCCAGATTTAAGTCCCCTGTGAAACAGGAGTGCCTGACCTGTCTCTGAGTTGTATGCTCCGCCCACGTTGGTCAGCACCTCCCTGTAGACCAGGTTTTGGTTCCCCGTCGTGGTCTTCGTCAGGCCGTTCCCTCCCAGAGAGGCTGCGAATGCAACTTTGGGCGTTTCTGGAAGAAAAGAAAAGTCGGCGATTGTAGGATCCGAGACTTGAAATCGTAATTATAGTTTGTAGCTTAGCGACGTGAGTAAAAGACGTGAGCGTCACCTTGAACTCTCTTCAGCTCCCGCTCAGCCACCAGGAGGCGCCCCTCCATCACTGCACACAGAGACACACTCAATAAGACACACGTTGGAAGACGCATTAACACACAGAATAAACCACACGGACACATAAGTTAACACACACATTTAAGATGCCACTGACACACAGACGAAGACACACACATTTACAAAAATACATTTCAGTTAAACTTCCATGTTACAAATGTAACTGGGGTATGGGCCAGTTCCTTTATTTCCCTGTGCAGCTCAGAACCCTGTAAAGCGGCGTAGCGTCCCGGTCGGAGTGCGTCGACTCCGTTAAAGACACAAATCTAGAAATATGCCGCCGGCATCATTTCCCTGTATTTTCAGTTTGGCTCAGGGTCCATCCTTACCCCGCCTCTCGGCCCTCAGGTTCTCCAGCGCCTCCTTCACGTTCTGGAGCTCGGCCCGGGGGTCTACGCTCTGAGCCAAGCCCAGCAGGGCCGTGAAGACCAGAGCCAGCAGCAGGGTGGGAACGTAGGGGGACATGGTGTGTGTCAGACGTGGGCTCTGAGCCCGCGGTGGCTTCTTATAGCCGGGGTCCGTCCTGAGTCCATGTTTACTTTGGCACAGACAGATAACAGGTTGTCTGCTGATGCAGCCGAAAATGAGGACAGAGACCTTAAACAGCCTGACAGCTTTTAACTGGCGGCGGCAATCTGGAATTTTGTTCACCAATCGTCGGCGAGGCCAAAAGCAATTTAGACCAATCAGAGTCTGTGTTTGACTCCCGTGACCTTCAGGGCAGAATGCAGCACTTGATTGTGACTGGTTACTGATTGGCCGGCTCATTGATCGGCCGAGACAAATATCAGGAGGTCACAGAAGGTAGCGGAGCTACCGGGGGTGGAGTACCGACTCCACACTGCCCCCTGGTGGCTGAAAAGGAATGGTGTTGACTTTGACTCTGGATCATGTTGCTGAGTAACACCTTCGTCCTCCTCCTTGTCCTCCTCAGTGATTACGGCCTGTCCTACCTGTCCCTGAGGACCAGCATCGGGCTGTGGACGGCCTTCCTCTGCCTGCTGCTGGTGGCCACGGACGCCAGCTCGCTGGTCTGCTACATCACGCGCTTCACCGAGGAGGCCTTCGCCGCCCTCATCTGCATCATCTTCATCTACGAGGCGCTGGAGAAGCTGGTGCACCTGGGAGAGCTGTACCCCGTCAACATGTACAACCAGCTGGACAACCTCACCTTCTACACGTGAGACACCGCCACCTGCAGGCCGCACTGTCTGAACCGCCGCACATCGGACGCAGCAACAACAACTGCTCCCAACGCACCGACAAACACCACGATCAGGATTCAGTTTTATGCTTCTTCACATTGAATCAGTCAGTAGCTAACATGCTAACGTGAGTTTATGTTGTAGACGTATGCGTTGGTTTGAATTTCAACTATTTTCCACTTGTGCCTAGTTAATTTGTCGGGATGCGTTAAAAGGTTTTTGTCTCCTGGGGGCTTCCTGGTTGGAGACCCACACACCGACATGGCCACGGTAACCTCGGCCACGTTGCGTTTCAGGTGTCAGTGCGCCGAGCCGGCAAACGCCTCGGCTGAGCTGCGACAGATGTGGCACAGCAGGAATGTGACGCCCGAGAGTCTGGACTGGGAGCAGCTGACCGCGAAGGTACACAAACCATCTGAACCGTGGTCGACACAATCCTCCAGGAAATGTTTTCTACATTCCGATTCAGAGATAGCAAGAGCAGGAAACTAGAGACTTTGGTGCAGTACCTCATCTGTCCACCGGGGGCATCTTTTCTCTTTCAATAAGAGGCTGCAGGGACGGCTCACTCACTTCAATTCACTTTTACTTCCCACGTGTCAGTTTATTTGTGTGTTTTTGGAACGGAAGAAGGAATATTTTGTCTGATTAATGTAACCCTGTGTGTTCATGTGTGCAGGAGTGTGTGTCTCTCAGAGGTCAGTTTGTGGGTCCGGCCTGCAGCCTGAACGGCCCGTACGTCCCAGATGTTCTCTTCTGGTCCGTCATCCTGTTCTTCTCCACGTTCTTCTTCTGCGCGTTCCTCAAACAGTTAAAGACGAGTCGATATTTTCCCACCAAGGTGAAGCAACTCCCCTCAAAAAAGAAAAAAAAGAAATTATTTAAAAACATTTGATCTCAGCTGTTCACAGCGCCCTCTACTGCTCTCTCTGGGTTTTCACAGGTTCGATCGACCATCAGCGACTTTGCCGTTTTCCTCACCATCCTCATCATGGTGCTGCTGGATCACCTGCTTGGAGTTCCTTCACCCAAACTCGACGTCCCAGACCGCTTTCAGGTCTGTCTGTCTGTCTGTCTGTCTGTCTGTCTGGTCTATCTAGAGCCCGTTATGTCTCAGGGATCCTGAACACATAGTCTCACAAACAGCCCCAACGCTAACTCATTTAGCTTCCAGCTTATCGAGATAACGTTGAGTGTTGCAGGATGTGTGCTGGGGTATTTGTTTAGGTGCCGGGCTGACTGTTGCCCCCACGTCGGGGCAGTTCCCACAGAGCTGTGGCAGAACGTCGTCACTGCACAAATGAATCCAGGTTCAAAGTGAAGTCTGTCCCACAGTCTGCATTACAAACGTGCAGGCTAATGCTAATCACGCGCTGATGAGGCTATGCTACTGCAGTAAACAGGGGTTAGGTCAGTGGTTCTCAATTATTTTCTGTCATGCCCCCCCTAGAGGACAAAAAAAATTTCAGCCCCCCCCCCCCCGAACTGTACTACCATTGAGAACCTGATAATATTTATTTATTTATCTGTATAAACCACTGTATGATTTGCTGGCACCAGCATTCTGCATACAATCGCCTGATTATCAAAATGAATTAATAAAATGAGCTTGAGGCCCTTTTTTTATCGTTCAAGCATGAATAAAGACACTAATACTGAAAGTTGCGCCTGCCTCACCCTGGCCCCTGACACCCCACCACGCCCCCCCAGGGGGGGCTCACCCCACCATTTGAGAAGCACTGGGTTAGGTGAAGTGTTGAGACAAGTGGTCTTCAGCGAGAGAGAAGTGAGCGGCTGTGTTCACCAGCAACTGTAACTGAGTTACGGGACACAATTGGCTGCGAGCACGTGGATATTAAAAGTTGGATGTTGACGTTACTTTTACCACTGGCAGCTCCGCTCCATACCTAAATGCTGTCATGTTGACGTTGTGGTTCTGGGGTTCCAGCCCACCTCCAGCAACCGGGGCTGGATCATCTCTCCTCTGGGGACGAACCCGTGGTGGACGCTTCTGGCTGCAGCCATCCCTGCCCTGCTCTGCACCATCCTCATCTTCATGGACCAGCAGATCACTGCCGTCATCATCAACAGGAAGGAGAACAAGCTGAAGGTCAAAAATGGAAAAAGTTGAGAACTCACATTTATGTATCAGAGGAGGAGTCTCTCCCTGATGCCCCCTCCTCCCCCCCCCCCCCCTCCTCCCCCCATGCAGAAAGGCTGTGGGTACCACCTGGACCTCCTGGTGGTGGCCCTGATGCTGGGTCTGTGCTCCATCATGGGTCTTCCGTGGTTCGTGGCGGCGACGGTCCTCTCCATCTCGCACGTCAACAGCCTGAAGCTGGAGTCGAGCTGCGCGGCGCCCGGAGAGCAGCCCAAGTTCCTGGGGATCCGAGAGCAGCGGGTGACGGGCTTCATGATCTTCGTCCTGATGGGCTGCTCCGTCTTCATGACCTCCGTCCTCAAGGTCCCAGTCCTACATCTAAGCCTTTAACTGTAGCGTGTTTTACAAACTTTAAACAAACTCCAGAAGCTGCCGGGTTCCTCGGGTTTCGGCGGAACGTTCAGATAAAACAGTTCAAGTTGTTGTGAAGTTTTAAAAGTTGGACGGTGTTTGACGTTCCACTGCAGGAGTCTTGTCCTCTGAACGTCTTTGTGTCCTCAGTTCATCCCGATGCCCGTCCT
Source organism: Blennius ocellaris (assembly GCF_963422515.1). Taxonomy (NCBI): domain Eukaryota; kingdom Metazoa; phylum Chordata; class Actinopteri; order Blenniiformes; family Blenniidae; genus Blennius; species Blennius ocellaris. The sequence goes on from NC_137657.1 coordinate 5,843,290, forward strand.
GTACGGAGTCTTCCTCTACATGGGCGCGTCGTCTCTCAAAGGCATCCAAGTGAGCGTCCCGTCTCGCTCCTCGTCACCTTGTCCTCCGTCTCAACTCGTCTCGCAACGTCTCATCCTGTCCATCTGTCCTTCAGCTCTTCGACCGAATCAAACTGTTCGGCATGCCGGCCAAACACCAGCCAGACCTCATCTACCTGCGCTACGTCCCGCTGTGGAAGGTCCACGTCTTCACCGTGGTGCAGCTGACCTGTCTCATCGTGCTGTGGGTCATCAAGGCCTCGGCCGCCGCCGTCGTCTTCCCCATGATGGTGAGACGAGCCGCGGGAAGCCTCTCGGGACTCCTCGCCGTCTTTTAACGCAGCGACTCGCCCCCGCAGGTCCTGGCGCTGGTCTTCATCCGGAAGCTTCTGGACTTCTGCTTCACCAAGAGGGAGCTGAGCTGGCTGGACGACCTGATCCCGGAGAGCAAGAAGAAGAAGGAGGACGACAAGAAGAAGAAGGAGAAGGAGGTAACGCTGCCTTTGTAGGTTTTTAACGAAGCCGTTTTGACCTGCATGACTCGCTGATGGCACAAGGTTTTGCAAATGCAGAACACTTAGCATCTGGTTTAGCAGAGCGGCTAGCTGCAGCTTTAGCTTCTGTTGAGCCTCGGTCTGTGTGTCAGGATGCCCAGCGGAAGTTAGAGGAGGAGGCGGACGAGACGCCGAACGACTTCCGAGGACTGGCGAGCCAAGGACGGTGAGTTGGCGTCGCCCCGCTCGCGTGGATGAGTCGTTCTCGCCTGCAGAGGATTAAACGGTCCGTGTTTTCAGCGGCGACCCGTCTGAAGTCGACGTCTCCGATGAAATGGCTGAAAGCGACGCCTGGAAGCCTGTTTCCATGACGACGGCCGCAGGCAACAAAGGTCTGAAACGCTGCTCCAGGTAAGGCGAGCCGATACAAGGAGGCATCACACTTTCTAATTTACAATTTCAAGGAGTCATTGTGTGGAAATCACATGTATCCATGTTAAAACTAGTGTATTGGTGTTGGAGCTCAGTGGAAACTCGTCTGAAAATCTGCTGTTTGAAACTGGCTGAGTTTGTTCAAACCAGATTCACCCACAACGGGAGGTTTTGTTTTTGCTCCTGCTCCTCAATCTGATAGGACGGTGAATTTCTCTGAGCCACGATTAGATTACAACATTACGTGGTCCATCATTCTAAATCTCTGGGGTTGTTGCTGGCTGACCAGATGTGGTTCATTACAGTTACTATGTGGTTGCTAACTGGTTGATTGTGGTTGCTAACTGGTTGATTGTGGTTGCTAACTGGTTGATTGTGGTTGCTAACTGGTTGATAATGGTTGCTAACTGGTTCAATGACGGTTGCTTGGCGACCAGAAATGGTTGCTATTTGGTTTATTATGGTTACTCAGTAGTTTTCTGATGGTTGCTAGGTGGTCGACGATGGTTGCTAGGTGGTCGACGATGGTTGCTAGGAGGTCGACGATGGTTGCTAGGAGGTTAAAAACCAGCCTCTCGATGGATAAAGTTTTCCTTTGTAATGATGTTTCTCAGTCAGGAGAAGCTGCCGAGCGTCCAGATCGTCGAGGAGAAGGACGACGTCTGCAGAGCCGTGGACGCAGAGACATCGCTATGATTCACCCGTAGGGGGGGCCGGAGGACGAGGAGGGCGGACCCAACGTCCCTGATTGGACACTGCAGGCTCCCCGTCCTCTCGGAGCGAGGTGAAAGGTCGCGGCTAGACCAATCAGACGCCGCCTCTTCGCGCTGCACTGTTCAGTGTTTTCAAGTACGAGTCAAATGTTTCTTTTTCTCATTTCCTGGTGAAAACTCGGAGACTCCGCCCACCAGGAGCCGTCACCACTGCCTCAGGTTTCATTGGCTGGTTTTTCTGCTGCACTGTGATTGGCAGGAAATGAAATGTGACTCTTTTTAAAGTTTCTGCTTTGACGAAGCAGACATTTTATTTAATCCACCGAGGTGTGTGTGTGTGTGTGTGTGTGTGTGTGTGTGTGTGTGTGTGTGTGTGTGTGTGTGTGTGTGTGTGTGTGTGTGTGTGTGTGTGTGTGTGTGTGTGTGTGTGTGTGTGTGTGTGTGTGTGTGTGTGTGTGTGTGTGTGTGTGTGTGTGTGTGTGTGTGTGTGTGTGTGTGTGTGTGTGTGTGTGTGTGTGTGTGTGTGAGAGAGAGAATTTTAATGAAGCCCAATTATTTGTTAATAAACTGAAAGGCTCTGAAGTGTTTGTTTACACGATTCATTTCTCAGATTATTTGAACTTTCACATCAATTCCATTAACAACACGTGCACATGTTCAAAGTGTTTCATATTGTAAATCTGCATGAAGCAGTAAACATCTGCAACGACTCGACTAACTCCCTGCACAACGAACACAACATATACAATCATAAGTTATCATTTCCTATAAATATCTCATTTAGATGGACCCTAAACATCCCATAATAATCTCGGTATGAGAACCTGGCCAGATCCGTTAGAGCTGTGTGAGCGTGGCGAACAGCAACGACAGCAGCAAGACGACGGACAGCTGAGCTCTCTGTGATCCACCTGAAACACACACATACACACACCATCAGTGGTCAGTCTGAGTCGCTGTGTGTAGTGATATAACTCGTAAGGCACATTTTAATGCTTCAGCAGCCTCAACAAGCTGGATTTCCAAAAACTGAACCAAACTAATTGGATTTCAATCTGTGGCATTGCGTTTCTATCCAGAAGAGAAAATCGTGGTGTTGCTGCCCCCTGGTGGACAACGGGAGTGTCAGACTGACGCCCCGTTTATATGATCTGTAAAACTCTTCACTTTTGGGGGGGGGGGTTCGTTTCCACGACACTGTTGTGGAAATATGCTTCATCCATGACTTTTTTTTTTTAAACCGGCTCACACAGTGGAACTTTTAATTCATGGGTGCGATTCCCACCTGCAGAGGCCGCTATAGCGCTATGCAGCGCTGTTACTGCGCACCCCCCCCCCCCCCCCAACAAACAAACATGGCGGACCCCTAGTGGTATGACTCGTGATTGTGTGGAATCGAACCTCTTGGCGTAGTGGACGGTGGAATGGATGGCGTAGCGGACTGTGGAGTGGACATCGGCGTGGACACTGGAGTGGACACTGGAGTGGATGGCGTGGTGACCTCTCCGCCGTGCAGCAGCATGGGCAGGGTGACGCTCAGAGAGCCGTTGTTGGGCTCGGGCCGGATCTGCAGCAGGCTGCACATCAGAGGGTAGATGTGGATGCTGTCGAAGGGCTCCGACACAAAGTTGGTCTTGAAGCTCGGACCGAAGGCCCTGAAGATGGTCTTCATGTCCATCTCGCCGTTGTGGAAACCGTGGTCTCCTTTGTTCACGTACACGATGAATCTCTGAGGGGGGGGTAGTAAAGAGAGGTCAGCTTCTGACCTTTGACCTCTGGCCTTCACAACATCTACTCAGAAACCATTTCAAAAAGCAGTCAAAGTAGAATGAAACAAGTCAGAAGCCACATGCAGAGCAAGTTTGACACACGATGGAAACGAACGTAATTTCCCGACTGTTGAGTGTAAATGAACATAACATTAGCCACACACCTAATTTAAAAAGCAAAAAAAAAGAATAGTCAAAGTTACGTGATGCACCTGAACGCATCATCCATGCATCCGCGACATGAAGCTCATTAACCTGTAAAAATCCGTAAATTAGCCTCGTCATTGTTTAATCGTGTGAAAAACGTAGCGACCTACGGTCTGGAATATTCCGGTATTTGATTCTGCCAGAACCCGCAACTGTACAAAACCATTTGCACAACTCGTTTAAATCAACTCTTACACTTGCACGTGGTCTCCAGTTTAACATAGTTAAGAAGGTGTAATTAAATTCAGCTAAATGGCACAACACTGTTGTATAAGTGCAACCACAAGCATTGTGGGTAATCCCCTCACTGCAACGAGGGAAGAACTGCAGGCTGCTAAACGTTCCATTACCCTTAGAAGCCATTGTTCCCTTTCCATTGTATTTGTCCAGGAGGAAGCAATAAACGGCTGTTTGAACCATGTTGAGCGACTCCAGAGTTCTTCAAGAGCAGACGGCCGACATCACATGGGTCACATGAGGAAAACTGAAACCAGTGTAAAACCTGTTTGAAAAATAGCCTGAAACCGGTCTAAATTTAGTCTTAGTCATAAAACTAAGACTGAAACTGGATCCTAACAAAGTCTGAGTCCAGTCCGAGGACAGGTCTACGTCCACGTTTAAACCATTTTCAAAGCACGTTAAAAGCATAGCATTGATCTAAAATGTCACTCTGGATTCAAAGGAACTGTGTCTGGTCCGATGTTCAGGGTCGTGGCAGACTAAAGGAACTGGTCTGAGTTGGACGGGTTAAACGTGGCGTGGAGAACGACGGCTGGCGGCGACACTCACAGAGTTCAGGTTGAATCCCAGATCCGCCACCACCAGGATGGGCGGCAGCCGCTCACTCTTGGCGAGATGGAAGCTCTCCGGAATCTCGTGCTTCTTGTAGACGGTCAGATTGGGAGCGTTGGACAGCGCGTCGTAAACCTCCTGCTCCTTCCCCGGCCGCGGCGTCAGGATGCCAAACCCACCGTAGTCCAGGATCTCGAAGCTGGTGAGCTTCAGAAGGTTCAGGTACTTGTTGATGATGATCTCGTCCACCGCCGGCCGCTTCTTGACGGTGGTCATGCCGTGGTCGGAGGAGATGATGACGTTGAGGCTGTCGTTGAGGCCTTGCCGATCGATGGCCTCTCGCAGGTAGCCGATGGTTCGGTCGATCTGCTCCACGATCCTCTTCCTGTCCGGGGTGTCCGGGCCCACGGCGTGGCCCACGTTGTCCGGCTCGCCGTAGTACAGCGTGACCAGGTTGAAGTCCTCCTCGGAGAACCAGCTCATCACCTTGTCGATGTTCTCTCGCCACTCCGTCTCGTTGTCGTCCGGGTGGCCGGCCTCCGTCACGAAAGCTCGGTCCACCGCCTGGCCTCCGTATGTGACTCCGCCTCCCGGGTAGTAGAAGGACGCCGTTTTCAGACCCTGCGAGAGTAAAAAGACGGATGAAGCTGCGGGAGGAAGACGGAGCCACTTCCTGTCGGCGACGGGCGGAGCCTCACCTGGTTCTGAGCTGTGATCCATAGCGGCAGCGGTCCGTTGTCCCACCACTTGGACATGGTGAGAGTCTTTTTGTAGGGAACCTTCAGGTTGGTGGTGGTGTTGAACATGAGGTTGTGGACCACTTCATGGTCCTCTATCCACCTGCCTGAACAACAACACAGGAAGTCTTCAAACCTGGTCTAGTTCTAGACCCGAGCCAAGACCCTGAATGTCGAGTTAACCAGAAATCTAAACAAGTTCTACAACAACTTCAAGTTAAATTTGGGCTATGCTGGGTCTGTAGCAGGTCAGGTTTTAAATCTGCCATGTAAACCAGGTCTAAGTAAACCTGAGTCCGATTGATCCATGGGTAGAGCGACTCCATCTATAAAACAGGTTTATTAAGCAGGATAGAACTCATTTATTTAAGCAAATTCTTTATTACTAAAGTTTCACTGCTGTCAGCAGTGAGTTTAGGTTAATCCCAGGTTTAACTAGTCTGTGAAACTTTGGTAAACGGCTGCCAGAGAGAGTGAAGCTTCCTGCAATAAAACTCAGCTAATCTTTATTGCTTTTAATCTATTATCTGAATTCTTAATCGTGTCTTGAAGGTCAAATTGTTCCATTACAGACTCGTAAAGACAAGCTGAGCTTTAAGTTCCTCCCATAAACTTTCAAAACTATAGAACATTTCTTTATTCCCATAATTTCATTGAAGCTGTTCATATAATTTGGATTTTTGACACAAAAAAAACTGACAATCAAATACAAAGTATTTCAGAATATTTCAAAAGATGTGAAAATTTTCTTATTTTACAGAAGAACATAATTTTAATTTGCGTCTGGGTGCGATTTCAAATGGTTGAGTTTCCAGTATGTGTCGATCAGACCGGCACACTCAAACAAAAAAAAAGTAAAATTGAAAAAGAAAACATTTCAAAACAAAGCGTAGAAAAATGGGGGGAAAAGTTACAAATTCTAAAACGTAGAAAATACAAAATTTCACTCGGGTATTGAATTTTACATAAAGAGCACAAGTTAAGATTAATCACTGAAATGTTAGCAGTTTTCAATGTGATGGAAATAAAAAGACGTCAGAGTTGAGTTGAAATTAGTTCACTGAATTCAGTTGCAGGTGGGTTAGACGGGGCTGTTGTTGCCATGGGTTACCAGTAATGGTGGTGAAGTGTGATGGCGCGGTTCCGGTCAGCATCGGCGGGGTGATGTATTTGGCCTTGACGCCCTCCACGGCGAGCTGGTCCAGGTGCGGCGTGTCCACGTCCTGGTCGTAGTCCCACCTGAAGCCGTCGAAGGAGATGAGCAGCAGCTTTTTACTGCCTAACGCCGCCTTGCTCATCGGCTTCCCGGCGGCACCGGCCGCCACCAGGAGCATCAGCAGGAGCTGGGACCACATGTTCGATACTCGTCCTGAAACGTCTGTTGGTCTGCAGCTCTGAGAGTCTCACCTGGCTCACCTGAGAGGCTCCGCCCCCTCCAGGGTTAACGATACACTCGATAAAAATCTGCTGAGACCTTCAGCTGAGAGAACACTTATCATCTTATCAGCTTCAAGAGGCTGATACAGAAAAATCCCCCGTCAGGACACATGTTGGAGGCCTCAGCCTACCACTCCAGACTCCCAGGAGGGCCGGCGGACGCAGGAACAGAGAAAGAGTGATGTTTGTAACCGTGGTGGAAAACAGTCAACATTTAGAATGAATAAACTTTTAAGATTCTGGATTCCTCCTATGTTCATATAGTTTTAATCTGCTTGGTCTTTCAGAGCTCCTCGGGTCACAGTGTACCCGGCTCTCGAACCCGGTCCACGACAGGAACCTTCCAACTGATTCCTCAGCGTGTTTTGAAACAAATAAACGGACTCTAAAGTCTTCAACGCCTATCTTTAAAGATTTCTCTATTTATCTTGCGTATTTACATTTCAAAATAAAACACAGGCTCCAAACCGACTCTTATTTTGAAGACCGGAAGCAGCTGTGCAGTGCTTCCGGCTTATGGAGGTCACTCTCTCACGTTGTGTTAAAAGTCATTGGATTATTTTCTGTGGAAATGGAGTAAAAGACTAATTGTGTGTGTTTCTCGGTCCTGTGCTTCGGGCTCCGTGTTCCGGGCGGCTGCGGGCCTCTCGGCCGCACTTTGCTGCTGTTTTTCCGGACTCTGTGAGCAGGTTTGTTCCCTCTGAGCTAACGCAATTTAGCGTTTAGCAGTTAGCCGATATGACTGAATTATCCCTGGTTATCAACTAAAAGCAATCTCACAATGTCAATTTTAATGAATCGTGTTCATTAACATGCACTGAGCGGTGTAATGTTGGATGCACATCCTCGTGACCTCAGTTCGATCCCTTATTAAAATCTGTTGACATCCGAACTCAGTCCGTAAAACGCGAAATTTAAGACTTTATGCTTCATTAAAACTATTAAAACAAAAAAAGCAGAGCAGATTTAAGTTCCTTCTAAACCACCAGGAGTGTTTCTACACTTCGGCCGAGTCATATTTGACACTTATTTAAATGTTATTGATGGGATTTCAATTATTTACTATTATACATTTACATGTGTACTGTCCAATCAATCAATCAATCAAACTTTATTTCTATAGCCCTTCACAATCACCTAGTGGTATCCAAAGTGCTTTACAACAAAGCTATATATAAAAAATATATAGTTGTGTCCAGTCACAGGAAACACTGGAGAATTTCACACAACCCACATATTTAAATTTCATTTCATTTCAGCACTTCTTTGCTCACGGAAATGTAAAATACCTTTCATAATATGTGATGAGGTTCCTGTCTTAATTGAACCAGATGATTTTATTGTTAATATTTAAGACATCACATTTCTGTCTCTGTGCATCTTGACTAGAACTTGTGCTCCTCGTTTCAGGGATGTCTTTGCTGCGGGCTCTGAGACCGGCGCTGACGTCTCTGTTCCACGGTGAGTTCCAAGAAAAGTCCACCAAACATTTCAACTCCAGCCTGGGTTTCGTCTGATACCACAGATTTCACGATTACTCTTGTAGGAACTCCAGTGGAACGTGTCTTCACTTCCTTGGCCATAATTGTTAAAAACGTTTTTTGTTGTTTTTTTTTTTTTTTCAAATAAACAACTCCTGTGTGGCTGCAGTCATCCTAAGCTGATAGATGTGGAATAAAATCATTGATTTAATGAAGCCACATGACACTCGTCTCCATATTTCTAATATAACGTGTGTCTGCAGCCTCCCAGCATGCCTCTGCCTGGACGCCCCCCCTCGTCTCCAGGACCATGGCCACCCTCAACCAGATGCACCGGCAGGGGAAACCCAAGACCCCCCCCAAGGCTCTGGGGGCCACGTTCGGCCGGCCGCAGCTCAAGGCCGTGGTGCTGAAGACCATGATCCGCAAGCCCAAGAAGCCCAACTCCGCCAACAGGAAGTGCGCCCGCGTGCGGCTGTCCAACGGCAAGGAGGCGGTGGCCTTCATCCCCGGGGAGGGACACAACCTGCAGGAGCACAACGTGGTGCTGGTGGAGGGGGGGCGCACGCAGGACCTGCCGGGGGTCAAACTCAAAGTGGTCCGGGGGAAATATGACTGTGCTCACGTGGTGAAGAAGAAGCAGTAGACTTTTGTGTGTGTTTTTTTTTTTTTTAATGAAATGTGTGAATTTGATTTCCACAACCTCACGGCAGACAAAAGCCTCGGACCGCCCTGACTTCTCCAGGGCCCTCCTGGGGGCTCCAGGACCAGCGCTTGGGGGAGGCTCTTTGAGGGTTCTTATCATGTTTGTGGTGATCGGGTCAAAATGTTTCCTTTCCCTGCCGTTTTCAATAAAGTCAAACCGAGCTGGGTCTGATTCTGGGTTGGAACACGTTTTCACTTTCACAGGTTTCAGCGCTGGAGGCCAGAGTCTTTCCACAGTCACAGTTTCGCTCAGTCGTGTCACAGTTTATTTCATCAGCCTTCACTCGCTCTTATCACAATCACTTTGTTAACTCAGTCAACATTTTATGAGTTCAGCCTTGCCACGGTTGGATGTTGGACTTAAATGTTTCGTGTCAGAAACGTCAAAAGGTAAAGACACTGATAAAGTATGATTTGAGTTTGTCTTACAATAAATAATATTAGCATGCATGTGTATCATTCATATTAATGTATTGTACCACGTTTTGGTCAAGAATCACCTAAAAATAATGAAAACAAAAACTGAGCAGACGTGAACCAGCTGGTAGAACAGAGTCACTCCACCTATCCAACATTCAGTCTGGGAACAGAAGAACACATCCTGGTTGTGCACACGCGATTATGGTGAGTTGAATAGCTGACGGTGATTGGAGTGTAGCTGCAGTTCACCCTCCAGCCAGTGGCGGCAGCACCGAGCCGCGCCTGGTTCGTTGACTGACAATCAACAGCAGTTCGCTTCACTTTTCGTGTTTTTGCAGCTTTTGAATCACCTGCAGTCCCTCCGCAGACCTCACGGGAGTCCTGAAAGCAGAACCGCGTCCCAACTGGCCGCTGAACCTGCTTTGGCGAGCAGAAACGGATCCTACCGGGATTGTGACGTAGTATGACGTCACGCGCTGCTAACATTAGCAATAGCTTCTTTCCCATTAGAAACCGGAGCCGGATTGTTTGATCTGCTGGAGGTTTTCACACTGAAATAGCGCATATTTGGGGCATTTCGTGAGCGTCGAGGTTTCCTTGGCACCTTTACACTGAAGTATCGTTTTGGTCGGTACGTGATGTTGTGTTTGAGCGAAGCCTTTATTTGAGGGTTGCATCTCTTTTTCATTTGAGAATACCAGGCTAGCTGTTGATGCTAAAGCTAGAGGAGATTGGGGCTCTCTGATTGGCTGATCCGGGTCAGCTGACTGTAATAACTTTAAATCATGTGCTAATAAAACTCCAGCTCACCCTTCAAATCGTCATGTTTCAGTTCATCCCACCTTGATTCATCACATTTTAACCCATCAAACCTTTAATTGATCACAATTTAATTCATCGCACTGTAATCCATCAAACACTCACATAATTAATCAAACTGTAATTAATCACAACCAATAATTCCAACTTAAAATCAGCGCATTTTATTTCATAACATTTTAATTAATCACATATCCATTCATCATTCCTTGTTGAAATCTATCAGACTTTCAGAGGGATGCAGAATAATAAAACATCTGTGTTAATGTGTTGCCTGACGTGATGATGATGCTCATTTTCATTACCACTACAAGCGTTAGGAAGTTAAGCAATCTGTGTACTTTTAAGTCTTTTTAAACTCTTTTTAATTTTCTGCCCAGATATTAAATCATTCGAGCCGTTGATCCATTGTGACTTAAATGCAATAATTTGCAGTTATTTGAACCTATAAATACACAGTACAAATATTTATATAGATTTTGTTGTTTTTTATTATATGTTTTTATATTGTGCAGCCTTGCTTGTTATTTTGATGTTTTATGTTCTGATAAGTGGAGAAAATATCAAGAATCGACAACCGTGCTGTTCTACAGAACGGAGGAACGTGACTCCTGTGTGTGTGTGTGTGTGTGTGTGTGTGTGTATGTGTGTGTGTGTGTGTGTGTGTGTGTGTGTGTGTGTGTGTGTGTGCGTGTGTCTTTCAGGTGCGGGACACCGGCCCTCCCACAGCAGGAGGTCAAGATGAGGAGATGAATGGAGTAGAGCTAGAAGAGGAGCATCGAGGAGGAGGAGGAGGAGGAGGAGGAGGAGGAGGAGGAGGAGGAGGAGGAGGAGTAGAGGACTGTGAGCCGCCTGCAGCAGGTCAGAGCTGATTCAGTGTTTCCAATGTTGTGCTACAAATGTCTTCCTGAGTCCACTGTTAGCTTAGCATTAGTCAAAGCAGCTGTTTCACAGCTGTTTGACTGACCTCTTGTTTACTGGAGGAGGAGCCTCATTTAACGTTGGTGACTTCGGTTAACATCCAGGTTACAGAGCATCTTCCTCCCACTAACTGATGGAACATCAGCAAGCTTCTCAGTAACACCAGTGTTTCACTTCCAGAAATGTACTTCTGATGTGCCGGCCTGTAAAGTAACTGCACTACTTCTGAAACGAGGGACGAGTGACTGTAATCAAGCGCTAGTAACTGACTGCAACATCAGCAATACGCATTATGAGCGTATTATTAAGACAAGACATTATATGGAGCCTGAACGAGCCAGTAGTTACTTCTGTTGGGTGTAACTTCAGTAGTTGTTTTTATCCTTTAAAAAGTACCCAAAAGCACTTTTTTAGAATGTTTCAAAATCTCGAACTACTGACGAGCTGTGTAAATAATAAATATTCATAAAGTAACTAACACCAATACTGTCCAGAGTACCTGTAATGGAGTACTGCGGTGTGTCTTCCAGACGTCCTCAGTGAGGGGGACGCCTCGTCCCCGAGCCGCCAGTCCAGGGCCCGTCACAGCTGCTCGGTATGCGGCCGTGAGTTCTCCCGCCCGTCCCGCCTGGCCGACCACATGAGCTCCCACTCGGGCGAGAAGCGGCACAGCTGCGGCGTGTGCGGCAAGCTCTTCACCAAGAAGATCAACGTGGTGGTCCACCAGCGGGTGCACACGGGCGAGAAGCCCTACTCCTGCTCCGACTGCGGCGTCAGCTACGCGCAGCTGGGCTGCCTGCGGCGCCACCGCCTGGTGCACGCCGCCCAGAAGCCGCACCGCTGCGCCACCTGCGGGCGGGGCTTCACGCAGCGCCGCTACCTGGAGCAGCACGAGCGCACGCACACCGGCGAGCGGCCGTTCGGCTGCGCCTTCTGCCCCAAGCGCTTCGCCTCGCGCACCGGCCTCAACGACCACCAGAAGGGCCACAGCGAGCAGAACCTGCTGTCCTGCCCCGTCTGCCAGAAGCTCTTCTCCACGCCGTCCGCCTACCGCGACCACGTCCGGCTGCACACGGGACAGAAGCTGCACCCCTGCACGCTGTGCGGCAAGAGCTTCAACCGGCCCGGGCTGCTGAGGAAACACCTGCAGAAACATGCCGAGCAGAAAAACCTGGTGAGCTGCAGGTGGTTGTCTGGTGTGTGTGTGTGTGTACTGACCGTGTGTGTGTGTTTGCAGGAGCGTCACCCGTGTCCTCAGTGTCAGCGCGAGTTCTCCTCTCTGGAGAAGCTTCAGGAGCACGAGAAGCTCCACGAGAAGGAGATGCAGTTCGTGTGCGACATATGTGGGCGGGGCTTCCCGCGGGCGTACCGCCTGAGCGAGCACATGCGCTCGCACACCGGCGAGCGGCCCTTCCAGTGCGCCGTCTGCAAGAAGCGCTTCTCCACACATGGCGTCTACAGGAGGCACAGGAAGATCCACAACAAGGGCGTCGCCACGGCAACCGCCAGCAGCGCAGCGGACGGCCAGGTGAGGGCGCCAGAGGCCAACGTCCCCCAAATGTCCTCAAATATAAACCATCGAGAGTGTCTTCTGAAATGCACATTTGGTGTGTGTGTGTGTGTGTGTGTGTGTGTGTGTGTGTGTGTGTGTGTGTGTGTGTTGAAGGTGGAGGACAAACAGACTGCTGATGGAGAACAGATGGTGCCTTCACTGACCGGTGAGAAAATGAGTGTTTTGATCTGTTGATAGTTTAAAATTTTCAGAGATTCTTTTTTTTTTTTTTTTTGGTGAAAAACGCTTGATGTTTTATTATCAGAGAGCGAGACAATTTACACCCTCCTCCTCCTCCTCCTCCTCCTCCTCCTCCTCCTCCTCCTCCTCCTCCTCCTCCTCCTCCCCAGACCTCCCCCCTGACTCCGCTCAGAAGCGTTACACTTGTTCTGTTTGTGGGAAAAGCTACACGCGGCCCTTCCGGCTGCGCGAGCACGCCAAGATCCACGCCGCCGACGCCCTGCACCGCTGCGCCGTGTGCGGCACGGCGTTCAGCACGGCCGGCGGCCTGCGGGCGCACCACAAGGTACACCTGGGCGAACGCCCCCACGAGTGCGGCCTGTGCCCCCGCAGCTTCAAGAAGCCCTGCCTGCTGCGCAAGCACATGAGAGTCCACATCAAGGAGGGGCTGGTGCTGGACCCCGCCCACAAGGTGAGGCCGAGTACCGGGTGGAGTCAGATTATCGCCCACTCATCACAGCTCGTCGTCGGCATAGTCGTGGCAGTTCAGGAAGACAAGAAGTCTGTCTGTATATTTGTTAGCAAGATTACATAAAAACTACTGCACAGATCAGATGTTCGGTTGTGCAAGATTACATACAATCTTGGAGGTGATCCAGCTCCTGGATTAGGATTTGATTTCAAGGATTACGTCAAAACGACACGGGAGATTGTTCACCACTGTTTGATATCAGAAACTCTCTCGTGTTGTTGTTTTCACTGATCTTCTGCTGACGGTCCAAACCAGATCTTCAGAGTCTTGAGATCCAGACACTGGTGTTTGTTTCAGGAGTTCATCGTGAAGACCGAGGTGGAGGAGGAGGAGGTGGAGGAGGAAGAGGAGGAGGAGGAGGACCTGATGAAGGTGTGAGAAGCAAGCGCCTCGTCATGTTGAGCTTCTTCACGTCGCTCTTCGGGTTTACTGTTTCACTTCAGCGAGATGAAGAGTTTGTTTTTCTTTTCTTTTCTCACCTGGCAGGACTCGGGGCGTCTCCCCACCTTGGTCACCAGACCTGCGCGTCGGTCCGGTAACCGTGGCAACCAGAGCGGGACGGCTCAGGCGGAGAACGGCCAGGAGACGAAGGAGGGAGACGTGAGCGGTTTGATCAACTCGGAAGGGGAGGAGGAGGACTGGAAGCTGGTCGTCATCGGTACGCGGGCAGGCCGCGCCTCCTGGGCCTCACCAGCAGGTGGCAGTAGAGACGTCTCAATACCCACATCAGTATTTGTGTGTGTGAGCCTCTCCCTGTTGCGCCTGACAGACGCAGACGGCACGTCGGACCTGCCGCCGGACACGGCCGCCGCCGTGGGGAAGCCGGGTCACCGCTGCCCTGTCTGCGGCCGCGACTGCTTCAAGGCGTCGGCGCTCCAGAAGCACCTGCGCATCCACTCGGGCGAGCGTCCGTTCCAGTGCGCCACCTGCAGGAAGAGCTTCACGCAGCAGGTGCACCTGAGGGAGCACCTGAGGATTCACACGGGGGAGAAGCCCTACAGCTGCGCCCAGTGCGGCCGCAGCTTCACCTTCTCCAGCGCGCTGCGCCGCCACCAGCGGCTGCACGCCGACGCCCGGCCCTACGAGTGCCACGTGTGCCACAAGACTTTCAAGCAGCAGGGGGCGCTCAAGGGCCACGAGCAGACGCACTCCAACGTCCGGTACCAGTGCGGCGTGTGCCACAAGAGCTTCAAGCAGCTGGTGACGCTCAAGGGCCACGAGCTCACGCACACCGGCGTCCGCTACCAGTGCGCCGTGTGCGGCGAGACGTTCGGCTCGGCGGTGGAGCTGGGCCAGCACGTGGACGTGCACTCCAACGCCTCGTCGTACTTCTGCCACATCTGCGAGAAGAACCTGAGCGGGGCCCAGATCTACCACGACCACATGAGGATGCACGAGCCGCAGAGTCCGCCGCCGCTACCCGCGTTGAAACAGGAGGGGAACGACGCCGACGCCGACGCCTGACAGGAACACGACCGAGCCGGCCTCGCGGATCATCACCTCGGTGTGTGTGTGTGTGTTTGCACACAGACCTGTAAATGTCTCTCTCGGTTTGCTCCGGCCTCACGTCAGACTGGCAAACTGAGTCGTGTAGCAGTCCTTGCGAATTTCAAAAATAACTTCCTCAGACTAAGAGGAGCCTGCAAGTCTAGACTCGGGGCAACAAGGTTCCAAATACCCGTTATTGCAGGAGAGCAGTGTGTGCCCGGGGGTCTGAGACGGATATTTACAGGTTCATCCTGTAAACTTCTCCTCACCTCGGACCACCTGCCAGTATTTGTACGAGCCCTCTGTCCGGTCAATGGGCTTTGTTTTCCCTTCATGTAGACTTGCAGGATTTATGTCTTTTTGTGGCTCAGGTGATTGAGCGTTCGTCTCCCGATGGGAAAGTTGCAGGTTCAATTCCCCATCTCCTTGTCTTTGAACAAGACACTGAACTCCAAGCTGCTCCCGATGGATGGGCTGAGCGTCTTGCATGGCGGCTGCCTCCATTGGTGTGTAAATGTGTGTGTGAATGGGTGAATGTGATTAACGGTGTGAGGCTCTTTACGGCTGCTCGAGCAGGTGGAAAGCTCTCTATAAGTGAAATCCATTTACCATTTTACCATTTGCTGCTCAGTGATTTCAAACCAAACTTTACAGGACGGTACCTAACGTGACAGACGCGCCTTCCAAGCTATACTGAGGGCAAAGGAATCCTGGAGCCAGACATGTTCCTGCTGTGATAGGAGAGTAAAATGTAGACAGGCTGAAACGTCTAAGGTGAAGACAGAAGAATTTACAGGTCCTTGTCAACACACACACGCAAATGAAGTTGCACAGAGACTGGCAGTCTGCACCGAGGGCAAAAAAACTCAGAACGTGTGCCTTCAGGTCTGAACGGAATTTGTACAGAACAATTGTAACTGAGATTCTTTAAACGGACAAAAGTGAGACGACAAGTCTGAACTGAGGGACACGCAGTGTCTGTCTTCTATATATCCTCCATGTAAAGGCCTTTTCTGTCTCTGAGGACGTCTTCAGTGATTAGTGATCAATGTTTGTCTTAAAGGGACAGTTCTACATTTTTGCAGCCTGCAAGAAGCATCAAGGAAAATAAATTCATGAAAACACAAAATAAATTCACTTTTTTTTTAAACTGCGTGTTTTCTTTTTTATTATTATTATTTTAAAAGGGAAAATGTCTGCAGCTCTCTCAATTTTAATTAAGTTTTCACTTCAAATTTAATGTTTAAGTCCACAGTTATTGTAAAGACATACAAAGTAAACAAATATGAAAACACGACTTCGTCATCCTACAATTATTTCTGTAATGTATCGACCATTTGTAATGAAAATGTAATTAAAGGTGTTTTGTATAGCTTTAGATACAATCTCACCTGCAGGTGGCGCTGAAAACAGTTCTCGCTCCCTCTGTGGAGGCGTGGTCAAAACCCGCACGGTGGGCGGGGCCGTGTTGATAAGCCCCGCCCACTGTGAAAGATGCTGAATAAAAGGGGGCTCAGTGAGGAGGCTGCAGACCTTCATGTGAGTGTGTCTGTGTGTGTCTGTCCTGCAGAGATGGAGGTTTTCACCAACACGTCGGCCACAAACACCACGGACGCTGCAGACTGGACCGAGGTGAGCTCACCTCCCAGTCCTCATGTCTCCTCATTCTTCTCAGGCTGGGCTTTATTTCATCTCTTTATGACTTTACATCCACTTTCATTGTGTGTGTGTGTGTTTGTTTTGCCTTTTTCATCTAATGTTACTTTTGGTTAGATATTAAGATCAAGTTAAAATGTTATAATGATGTTGTTAGTTGTTTTTTTTTTTTTGTAATAATTTTGGGTCCCAAATGCTTCAAAACTCCTTTAGAAGTAGTGAAACTAAGCGTGTGTGTGTGTGTGTGTGTGTGTGTGTGTGTGTGTGTGTGTGTGTGTGTGTGTGTGTGTGTGTGTGTGTGTGTGTGTGTGAGAGAGGATCTGAACCCTTTTCATTGTTTCACTCTCAGTTTCTGAAGCTCTGTGGGGATTTTATGACATTATCTTTTCTATATGTTTTCATATTGATGCTTTCAGTCCTACATCTGCGTACACACGCACATACGCACACACACACACACACACACACACACACACACACACACACACACACACACACACACACACACACACACACTGAGTTTCCCTGCTGGTTGAACCCACTGACAGAAGGTGTGTGTGTGTGTGTGTGTGTGTGTGTGTGTGTGTGTGTGTGTGTGTGTGTGTGTGTGTGTGTGTGTGTGTGTGTGTGTGTGTGTGTGTGTGTGTGTGTGTGTGTGTGTGTGTGTGTGTGTGTGTGTGTGTGTACAGGTGTATGAGGCTGTCCGGTGGATCCAGCTGGTCATGGCTTTTCTCAGGTGAGTCTCGTTGACGGTTCCTTTCTCCCTCTTCACATTTCACACAGTTTTACCTGTTAATTATGATTTAAATTCACGTTATTGACACAAATTATACCAACGACGAGAAGCAAGGACTTTATTTCAGCGTGGACGTGTCAACAGGTGAATTATTCTTCATGCTCTGTACTTGTGGTTGTGTGTCACAGTGGAGAACAGGGGACCGTGTGAGATGAGCTGTTTAGAAAATAAAAACACAGGTGAACTCTCCCATGGAGAAGAGAAAAGAAACTTTTTGTTTCATTCATTTGCTTCCCAGGCTGTGATGAAAGCAGCACGTGTGACTGCGCGGTCGCCATTCTCATTAGGCGACTGTGCTGCACGTTTCTGTTTCTGGCTCGTTTGCACGGGATGACGGGGAAAAGAGGCGGGAGGTCAGAGGTCGCGGTGCCGGGACAATGGAGAGGGAGGGGAACGGGCAGCCGGCGTGAAATCGTTTGATCAGAGCTCGTTTATGTACGTCATCCGGGTCTCACAGAGGCTTGTGTGTGTGTGTGTGTGTGTGTGTGTGTGTGTGTGTGTGTGTGTGTGTGTGTGTGTGTGTGTGTGTGTGTGTGTGTGTGTGTGTGTGTGTGTGTGTGTGTGTGTGTGTGTGTGTGTGTGTGTTTACAGCATTCTGGGTTCTGGATCCATCATCTGTTGCCTGATGTTACAGCGACTGAGTCGGACCCCTGAGGTCAGTCACTACTTCACTGTCACATCACTGAACCATCGCCTTATAAACCTTTCTCATTAAATCTGATTGCGTGTGTTTATGTGTGTGTGTGTGTGTGTGTGTGTGTGTGTGTGTGTGTGTGTGTGTGTGTGTGTGTGTGTGTGTGTGTGTGTGTGTGTGTGTGTGTGTGTGTGTGTGTGTGTAGCTGCAGCCTCTGTTCCTGCTCAGTGTGTCCGACCTGCTGCTGGCTTCCTGCTGGGTGATCGGAGTCGTCCTCTTCTCTCAGCACTGCAGCGGCCTGAGTGTCCACTGCTACAACCTGCACTCAGCGGAGCAGGTAGAACCACACGGTACTACTGAGTGTTACCGACTCCCGGGGCTCCCAGCCGTCTGAACCCACCGCAACCTTCACGAGAAAACTCTCTCCAAAAGTCCAGACGGCGTCGACGTCGCTAACCAAAACAGGGACTTGGTTCCACGTGAGAGGAGAACCTGGGACGGACAGCTCCTTAAGATACCATGGAGACTGGTTGTTAAGAGCTCGATCAGTTAAAAGGATTTAACAGGAAGCCGATGAAGGGAAGCTAATATTGGAGTGACGTCATCTCGCTGCAGTATTTTTTGAGTCAGTTGAAGAGTTCCTTAAGCAGCTATTGAGATACTCTGATACCTGAACATATCTCAGGTTCTAAAGCGACGCAGAACCAGGGATTAATTTTTTCGTCTTAAAAATTAAGAACACAGAACACATAACTTGGACTTTTTTTTTCTTGCGACTCGACGTTCGTCTCCATCAGGAGACTCGGGGCTTTCCGCTGAGCAGAAGTTGTGGTTCCCGCCTTGCGTTTCCACGGAAACGCTACCGAGGTGTCACAAAAGAGGACATGAGAAGATTCCAGAGAAGATTCACTACTTTTTAATCCTTCTCCTTTTGTACAGAGTGTCGGGACTTCACTCTGCTGTACGATCGGAATCCACCTTTTGAAGCCCCTCCCCGCTCCCGTTAAGCCACTCGCCTCGGTTCCGTCCCGCATCTCAGGGTTCCTCTCCCCAGACGACCCGGGTCCAGTTCGGGTCTTGAATTGGGCCAGTGGGTTAAATAGAGCAGCAGAATGAGAACAACTTGATGTAAACAACAGCAAAACAGAAAAACACCAGGAAACATTCCTGACCTACATCCATTGTCCAGGAGCGTCCACCCCGGGGTCCCCGTGTGTTTTTTACCCCTCCGCTGCTCGGGGGCCGTTTGGAAAGTGTGTGTGGAGCACCAGGCCAACGTTGATCTGCTGTGCTTCAGGTCCTGTACATGGCCTCCTTCCTCTACACCCTCAACTACGTGTGGAACCTTTACAAGAGCCTGAGAGAGAAGCTGTACAGCTGCCTGAGCGGCTACTCAGTGCAGGTACACACACACACACACACACACACACACACACACACACACACACACACACACACACACACACACACACACACACACACACACACACACACACACGGACATGGTTCTAGCTGTTCTTCACTCGTATTTCTGTTTCTGCAGTTTTCTAACAGAGTGAGTTCAGCAGGGAAACTCATCGCGGTGCTTTCAGGGTCAGTCCACCATTTGAAAACTGTTCCTTCTGAGAGCATGCGTGTGTGTGTGTGTGTGTGTGTGTGTGTGTGTGTGTGTGTGTGTGTGTGTGTGTGTGTGTGTGTGTGTGTGTGTGTGTGTGTGTGTTTGATTTAATGTGGTCCTCACTGTGTCTGCAGTCTGCTTCCTGTCCTGCTGATGGCGCCAGTGTTCATTTGGGGAAACATCAGCCAGTGTCACACTAACTTCAGCCAGCCCTACCAGTGAGTCCGGTTCCGGTTCCGAGTTAAAAAAAACCCAAAACAAACACACACCTGGTTTGTTTCCTTGAAGTAACAAAACAAACCCTTGAGGAGTCTGTATACAATCACTGCAACTGTCACGCCTGTTGCTCTTTTATCCTAAACGTCAGACATTATGATCCGTCATTGACCTGAAGGTGGCGCCCTGGTATGACCTCTGACCTCTGACCTCTGCCTCAGGTGCCTGCTGATGCACACCGGACCCCTGTACGTCCCCGCCAACCATCGGCCGCTGATCAGGTCCTGCAGCCTGCTGCGCACCTACCACACCGGAGTCTTCCTCAGCTGCTTCACCCTCACACTGCTCATCATCACGGTGCGTCTCACCCCCCTCCTATTTTTTAATTTCCTGAATATTGAAGGTTATTTCAGTGTGACAGGTGAAAATCACTCCGGGTCGATTCATGGAACGACGGACGCAGATTGGGAGGATTTGTGTTCAGTTAAAAATAAAACAAAACACCTTAACGTCACGCGTGGATGAAGCTGTCGTTACACTCACGTTTCCATGGCAACCACAGCTGACCTCTGGTAACTCCTCCTCTTCCAGCTCCTTGTGGTGAAAAGTCGCCGCACCTACCGACGGGTCGTCACGTCGCAGGGTTACCTTGGTAACCAGCAGCGGGCCTCGTTCCGCCTGGTGGACCAACGGATGGTCCTCTACCCACTGGTCTTCATCGTCTGCTGGGGTCCAGGTACCCACCATCCTCATCCTCACCTTTGTTCTCTCTCTCTCATCCTCAACTGAACCGTCACGTCTTTATGTGTGTGTGTGTGTGTGTGTGTGTGTGTGTGTTCAGCGGTGACCCTGGCCCTCCTGCGGGTGTTCCAGCCGTCAGCGGGTCACGGGGCGCTCCGCATCGTCCTCTATGTGTTGCAGGTCAGTTGGAAATGAATCATTAAACGTGTTTCTATCCGTCCGTCGTCACGGAGACCAAAGAAGCGCGGAACATCTCTGCACCCAGCAACGTCCTCTGCAGCAATACTTAAAATCAAAATCAACCTTTTCAACACAGAGAATATTTTATTTTTCAATGGAAAACCGTGAACAGACATCCCAACGTGATTTGTAAATGAAAAATGAGATCGATCGTCGGTCCGTAGAATCAGTCCCACCCGTGTTTAGATGATTCCTCGGCCTCTTGGAAAGAAAAGTCCCCTCCTCTCTGCTTCAGCGTTTGGACGCACCAGAATGAGTCCGAGAATTACGAACCAATCAGAGGCCGCCTTTCAAAAAGGTACAGACCACATGGTATCAGTTGACCAATCACGTTGCTCGGAATACAAAACCGAAAAGTCGGTTTCGAGTTGTGTACGAGAGGTGATCGTTTGATATGTTTTGGCCAAAAAAATTGGTAAATTAGACTGTGACAAGCAGTGATGGACATTATACACGTATTTTAAAGGCTTTGAGCAACATGTCCACTATTTTTTTCAGTCGTCAAAAATGGTCATATCTCTCTCTCTCTCTCTCTCTCTCTCTCTCTCTCTCCTCAGGCGTTCACCTCGGGCTCGCAGGGTTTCCTCAACTCTCTGGTGTACGGTTGGACTCGGGTGCAGCCGTGGCGCTCCGGCCGGGGCCGGCGGGACGCCGACACGCAGACGCCGCTGCTGCGCGCCCAGAAGGACCCGAGGAGCTACAGGACGCTGCGGAGCGTCTGCTGAGGGACGCCGTCGCCTCAGACACGCCACGGGAGGCCTGGAGGGCAACCAGGGAGGAGAGCGTCGCCTCTGAACCTCTGAACACAAAAGGAAGGAGAGAGGAGGACCTGACCTCCGCTGGTCGTGTCTCAGATGTTTGCTTCACGCGGCTGAATCAAAATGTCTGTGCGTCCACCATATTGGATGGCATCACAGCACGGAGAGCCAAGCAAGAACGTTAACCATTAACCATTAATCATTTATCATGGAAGAACATATTTGGAATCTTTTTTATCAATTCATTTTTCTAAATGTACAATAAACACATGCTTCTAAGTCATATCCCAGCAAATAATGTTTTCTAGAAGAACAGTGGTCCTTGTTTCTATAGGCAGCTTTCTACAGAAATTCAATGAGAAATGTGTTCAATTTTGAGAATTTCTGTGTGAATATGTTTTTTTTTATATTCATGAAGGAACTTATTTATACTTTAAATGTCCTCAAATCTGACTGACATTTTTAATTTCCTTGTACCTTTTGTGTCTATAAAGGAATAGATCAAATCTGTCATCTAATCAATTATTAAATGTGTTTGAGCGCTGCTTTACAAAATTAAATGTAAATATGGGCCTTGGTTGCTACCGTGTGTGTGTGTGTGTGTGTGTGTGTGTGTGTGTGTGTGTGTGTGTGTGTGTGTGTGTGTGTGTGTGTGTGTGTGTGTGTGTGTGTGTGTGTGTGCGTGTCTGCCACAGGGACTGTGTGAATTACAGAATAATTACATCCTGTGGTTGGGAGCCACTGGGTGGATTGGAAAGTAAATAGTGCGCGTGCGCTCCAGTCCAGCAGGGGGCAGTAGGAGCGCGTCAGTATCTGGGTTCTGCCCCGTTAAACACCACACGAGTGCAGACGACAGTACTTCAGAGTACTGCACTTCAGTACAGTACTCTGTGACCGGTAGTCGACCAGGAAGGAGGTCTAGTGATACCCCTCGACTCGGACTGGGGCCATGAAGCAGGAGTACCGGGACCTGGTCCTGCGGTCATGCGGCGCCTCGTCGCTCCGGGTCGGGGCGGAGATCCAGACCCTGTGGAGCGGCTACGGGCGGATCGTCCGGCTGCACCTGGACGGCTGCGACAGACCGTCGGTGGTCGTCAAGCACGTGCAGTTCCCGGCGGGGGACGAGGCGGGGCACCCCCGCGGCTGGAACACCGACCGCTCGCACGCGCGGAAGGTCCGGTCCTACCAGGTGGAGGCGCACTGGTACCGGAACTTCTCCACCGGACCGGGCTGCCGAGTCCCGGCCTGCCTGGAGGCCTGTTCCCATGGAGACGAGATGCTGATGGTGCTCGAGGACCTGGACGTGTCCGGCTATGACGTCAGAAGGTACTAAAAACTCTCCCTTCACTTAAATCTTACACAAGAAACATTTCACTTCAATTCAACTTTGTTTATACAGCACCAAACACAACACAGTCACTTCTTGGTGCTTTTAACAGAGAAGAGAGAAAAAGCCAATGAGTCCAATGAGCAGCAGGTTTATTTGTGACTGTGGAAAAGAAAAACTCCCTCTAACAGGAAGAAACAAACTCGGAGGTGGTAACTTTATGCTCCGAGGCACTACTGGTGATCTCTATATGTTCTTAAAACCATTTCATGTTCACAAATGTAAATTTATACATTTTGTTCCGTTACTCAACATGTTTTTGATGGAAATCGATTATCTTGAGTCTCTTAAGTTGCACATCAATGATCATTATCCACACTGCTATGTTCACTGATTAAACTGTCACTCATGTCATCTTCACCACCCTCTGGTAGTGGGAGGTCATGTAAATAAAGTTATTGAAAATCCGTATAAAATGGGGCTTTTACCTTTTTTTCAAAAACACATTTTCCAAGTCTTTGATCATATGAAGGATTATCTGCATGTGAAAGTGAATTTTCTTTTCTTGGTAGGACCAGCGTGAAGGAGGGAGAGATCCAGGCCTGCCTGAGCTGGCTCGCCCACTTCCACGCCCTCTTCCTGGGCGTGCCGCCCGACGGTCTGTGGCCCGTCGGGACCTACTGGCACCTGGAGACCCGGCCGGACGAGCTGGAGGCCCTGGACGACGCCCAGCTCAAAGCAGCCGCCGCCGACATCGACCGGATCCTCAACGAGTGCCGCTTCAAGACCATCGTTCACGGAGACGCCAAGCTGGCCAACTTCTGTTTCTCCCAGAGCGGAGCGGAGGTGGCGGCCGTGGACTTCCAGTACGTGGGCGGCGGCTGCGGCATGAAGGATGTGGTGTACTTCCTGGGGAGCTGCATGGAGGAGAAGCAGTGTGAAAAGAGGGTACCGGGACTTCTGGACTATTATTTCACGGAGCTGAGGCACTCGGTGAGGAAAGACGTGGACTTCGAGGCGCTGGAGGAGGAGTGGAGGGACATGTTTGCCTTTGCTTGGACCGATTTTCACCGTTTCCTGCTGGGCTGGATGCCCGGGCACTGGAAGATCAACCGATACAGTAAACGGTTGACCAAGGAGGTTCTCAGCAGGTTGAAACAACAATCATAAACTCCTACAATAGATTATATATGCTGTACAAACAGAAATGCTCCTATAAAGTAATTTGTTAAGCAATAAAAGTTAATTACATCTTCTTGGTTGTATGAGCTGATTCATGATGATTGTCGTGTTGGAAACTGTCAGTATATGAACTCTTATCATGTTGTGACCCTCATGAGGACGAGGAGACTCTTGACAGGAAGAAGGAGATCCTCCAAGCGGAGATAATCAGACTAGAGGAGTCCAACAAGGTCTTGGAGGAGACACTCCAGGCCAAAGAACAGAGGAAAGGAGCTTGTGGAGGCTGTTGTCCAAGAATAACAGCAGAAGAAGAAGGGAGACGGTTTCTGGCAGCGGTTGTTCTGGAGAAAGAAGGAGGGGGACGACAGTGGATCAGGGTGCTGAGAGATCAGTCTGTTCAACCTGCCATGGCAATAAACACCTTTTTGATGTAAATTCTTCTGAATTCCATTGTTGATTGAAACAAGTGTCTTGATTGTAAGTCCAGCACACAATCTCAATAATGATGATCTCGCGGCATGGATGGTTTATTCAGTGTCTGCTGTTCTGTGGACTTTCAGGCGGGCAGTGATATTGTTTCTGCCTGTACATAATTAGCATTTTTATAATTGTCACACTAAAGTTGGCTTCTTCCTGCTGTTGAGACGCACTGTTTGAGTAAAAAAAAAAAAAAAAGTGAACCCAAAAAGGTTGGTTAAAAACACTGCATCTTCTCCTACTGAAACACGACAGAAACCATGATTTTCCAGCAGATCCCAGCAAAGATGCCGGCACACCAGACAAATCCCCTGAAGGAGGTGAGTCATACACCACAGTCCGTCAGCAAACCAAACTAAGCACACAGCCGTAATGTCACAAGTGACGAATAATCCGTGAGGCTTGTGGGGAATTAATCACGATAAGTCAGTTTGCAGGACTTTTTCTTTTTTTTTTCCTGCTCCCTCTGAATATATTCCTACATACTGATGACATCGATTCATACATTGTCATATATAAGTGAAGGATATTTACTTTGTTACATAAACATGTTGCAGACACCACACCAGTATTGTTCAGTCACTGCTCAAACATGACAACGTGTTTATCAACGGACAGAGAACACACACGAGATGGGTTTTGTTGTCACAGTTGTTACTTCTTTTTCACTTTTTAAACAGCTTGACTGACATTTTGACATTTCAGCATAATTTCCCCAAAATAAATGTTTCCTTTTCTTTCTTGACTTTACCACGAATTTGGAATATTTTCACTTTGAACTTACATTTGTTTTTTTTTTTACACATTTCAAATCTATCTCGTTTTTGTCTTTCTACTATGTTCATCAAAATAATTAAATGCAAATCATGGCCCTCTTCCTCATTGAACTCAGACGACACCACATCATAAATTGAGACATTATTTGCACAACTGACTGCTTCAAACTACCTCTTGCTGCTGGTGTGTTTCTTTCTATATAACGTGCTTTATACTTATTTATGTTATTCTTTGTGAACTTATTTCCACAACTATTTTTTCTGATGATTTGTGTATACTCTGTTCCTTCTATTATCCTTTAATTTTATAGTTTACTTTATCCTTTAGTGAATTATAGGTTGGGAACCCGCAAATTAAGCGTTTCTAATGATCTGTACAAAAGACGACAAAGACTTTGAATCTTGATTTGCGGCCTTACAGGCTCCCGTAGTCACTGAATTAGAAGGGTCTCAGAATTATGTGTAACACCTCCCCTCGGGTCTTTTCGCAACCCAGTAAATAGTATAAACATTTTTACAGTCGAAAAAAAAAAGCGATGCGATTAGTTTGTATCTGTTCATCTGAAACACTGTGCTGACTGTAAATGTCTTTCGCTGCGGCATTGTTTCCTTTATTTATTTTATTTCTGGCCCGATCAGCTGTCACGAGCAGGATGGTGACGTGTTTCCGCTCCCTCACTCCGACCGACATTACAACAACAAGACGGGCAGGCGGACGAGGCGAGCTGGGGCGAGGGGGACGACGCTCACACCGAAGGAAACAGGTAGGAAGAGGGACGAGGACCGAGACACCGAGATACTCCGGGTTCATATGTCCGGGGCGGCCGCCGAGGCCGCGGTGTCACCGTGAGGGGGGATCCAGCTCGCTCCCAGGGCGAAGCGACGATAGCCGACAAGCTAACCGCAGGCTCGCGCTGATGACAGGGCTCGAGACGGCTTCCTGGATCAAGTGGCGTTAATTCTGCGTGTTTGAGCGACGAAAGGAGATTAAAACACCGCGGAGCGGGAAGTGATCTCTGAGAAGAGTTTACAGGAAAGCTGACGTAACTCACCTGGTGTAAGGAAGTGAAAGTATTGACCTCCTTTCAAAAATTACTTGATGTTTGGACGTGTGTCAGCAGGAGTACGTTACATTTTCTGGATTACTTCTGTATGTTGGCAGGAGCAAGTCAGGTTTTAATTGGGCTGGGCGATGTGGCTTAAATACAAATCTAGGATTGTTTTCTCTCAATGCACTTAAAAATGTAGTTTCACATTACTATGCCCTATAACATATTAATATATATTATTACCAGTTTTCTTTTCAGTATCATCAAACAGAAGTATTTTTTACTTTATTGTCAAGTAATAGTAAACACAATAACATCACTAAACCAAAAGCCTGACACTGACCAAAAATGATCAATCTGATGACGAAGGATTAGCTGACGCAACTAAAGCTTGACTTTTCCTAATTCATATGCAGGAGTGACTCTTAGTTTGGCTTTATTTACACTCAGTCAGTGGACTGACAGGAGGAAACACGCCGCCGGCCTTTTAATAATAACGACTGATGTCCCATAAATAATGTGCTGCCATATGCTTTCAGTTCCGTCTTTATGTGCTGAAGTGGGTTCCAGACGAGCTCATAAAAGCATGAATGTGTTGTTGAGCAGGAGACGGGCCGTGGTAATCAGGATGATCCCGCCGCACACTTTTCTAAACGCCCTCGTAAAACTTGGCTCTCCACGCCGCTGAAGTTCAAACAAACGTGTCGGATCAGCCAACGTCCAGAAGCCTGATGTTTTAATCTCCTGACGCAAACACATGTGTGCACTCACGGCTTCAGTTAAACACTTTTATATTAATGCTTTTCTGTTTTGTTTTTTTGTTTTTTTATGAATCACTCATTTGGAAAAAAAATCTGACGTAATCTCAAAGGACCTTTCCTTCTTTTCAGAAATCCAAGGAGAATCCTCACAAGTCCGCCCGGGAAAACGCCTCAGATTGTCCAGATGACGCAGACGTTGTAGAAGGGGGAACCTTCCATCCGGCCAGCTCTCAGCAGGGACGGGTTCAGGTGTTGCACAGAGTCCAAAAATGGAGAGAAATTGAGGAGCACCTTGTCCTCAGGTGATTCCTGAGTGGTAACACTGAGCTCCGGTCCTTCAGAGCCCGTCCTGCTAGTAATATGAGCCATGGACACGGGGGCAGTTGATAGTCCTGTGACCCTGGTCCTCAAGGCTCCCAACCAGAAGTACGAGGACCAGACCATTAGCTGCTTCCTCAACTGGACGGTGGAGAAGCTGAAGACTCACATCTCCAACGTCTACCCCAGCAAGCCGGTGAGTCGCTGTCTGCTCGTTTAAAGACACACAGAGCCGCTTTAAACCAGGATAATTCATGTGTCCAGAGGAGGAACGTGAACAAAGTTTAGCTTCATCCAGGTGATGGAGGTCAGCGACAAACTGGTTTTAGCCCCGGAGCCCAATTTCATCTGGAATGGGCTCCTCTGGTAAAATAGTGCCATAATAACCTTTACATTTAAACTTTAAAGTTTTTCTTTGTTGTGGTGTCGAGTATACGTTTTTGAAAAAGATTTTTTTTAAGCAAAGAAATGTTGTAGTTACAACAACATGAAGCCAATTTTAACGATCGTTTCTGATGCAAAATGCAATGAAAAGCCTGAAAACCTTCTGGAACTGTTGCATTATGGGTGTTTTTGTTTTACAAACTCACCCGGACCGCATGGCCCCGAGGCTTCTGGGTAGTTTGCTGTCCTTTGGCAGCAGAGCCGACGTCTGTGTTGTCTTGTTTTTTTTTTCACAGTTTAGTTTTTTTTAATGTTTCTATGTCATTATTACAGTTTGCTTGGTAGTTTGTTGGAGCCTCTTCAGGCCCGGTTCTGACCTGCTTTCCAGCAGTGCTTTTTAATTTATTTAACATTTTTGTGTAGTACATAAACAAACACGTGCTCCCAGATGAAAACAACAAATCGTTCAAATTAAAGGCTTAAATTCAACAGTTTCCCCAGTCAGAGGTTTTTCACCAGTGCTCTCCAGAGATTCTCCAAAACGTCCTCTTCCCTCTGTATGAACGTCCTTCTCTCCCGTGTAAAGCTCCACAGTTTGCTTTATTCCTAGTCTAATACTCGCTTCCAAGAAACAAGTGCTCACACTTTGTGTGTTTGACATTCTGAGGATTTAATCCCAGGGGGAGGTGAACCAGGATCCAGTGTTTCCCTCTTGAGATAATATTTCTTTGATGGTTTGTGTGAAAACAACCTTCCTGCTCTCCCACATGCAATGCTTTCATTACATTGAGTTCATCCGTCTGGAATATCTGGGGTTGTGTTTGTTCAATTTCAGCAAGATACGTTTCAGATTGCTTGTTTTTCCCGTTTGCATTGATGACGTTTACACGTCGTCAGGAAGCAGCGAGACACAAACAGCCTCACCCAGCTCTCCGTCCTCTAAAGGTGGTCTGAACCAACACCTGACTGCTTTGTCCTGGTCACCACTGGGTTGTTGCTGCTTTCAGCACAAGTGTCTTTATAATCCGTTCGACCGGTTAGTTTATGTGACGTCCACTGATGTGGTGAAACCTTGAAGGCGTCGTTCACACTGTCACAACAAGCTGAGCTGAAGCTGCTCCAACACGACTTATTAAACAGTGACGTTAAATTCTGTCACGGAGATTTGATTTGCTTGAGAGGAAAAAAAAAACCCCTGATGCTTTAATTTTCTGTTTGCGACCATCTGATTGTTGCAGTTCAACGACCACATGCAGGTCCAGTGTTGTGACGAGAAAAACATCAGGTGAAACTATGAAGGACCAGAAGAGACGGGAGATAAAACCTTGGTCTCCGCTTGATTAGAATAGAAGTACTCCATTAATCCCAGAGGGAAGTCCCTGAACATGTGAGATTGTACGACGCTGGGAGCAATTTGAGGCTCGGGAACCGACAACCTTTCTTCTATGGAAGCGCGAGGACTGATCCCAGGAGCAGCAGAGCTCTGCACACTCTGCCTGAGGCTATCAGGAGGAGGCCAAGCCAGAGAGTGTGTGTGAACATGAATGACGTCTGCACTCTGGGGTGGAAGGTTGACACACAGACGTGTTTCCTGGAATGAGACGTGAGCAAAGTGTGTCTCCTGCCACACCTTGCTGCCGCTGCATCCTAACCACACTTCAGTAGGAAACCACCAGTTGAAGGTGAGCGAGAGCAGATGTGATCAAGCAGAGCTTGAAGTGCTCCGTGCTGCTTCGCTCCACACACACCACCTTTTCTGTTGTGTGTGGGGGTTTTTTAATTTTCATCACTATCATTTATTGATGTGGAGGATTCCATATTGTATTTCGGTGGAGAAACAGTCAGGTGTGGCTGCTGGTTGTGATGTCTACCGGCTCTGCAGGGCGGACGTCTGTCTGGACCAGTTTCCTGGAAAAACAACATTTGTTGATGTTTTGTAGGGGCTAATTTTAGCTCGGGGGGGCCCAGGCTCTGTCCTGTGTGGTGTCGTCTTCGCCCTGGAAGCAGCTGCAGTGGGAAACGTATCACTCGCTGTTTTCATGAGGGGTCGTCACATTTGATTGGTGTATTTCCTGAACGTGTGGTTTGTGCGGCAGCTGTCTGGAGACCAGCGGCTGGTGTACTCCGGGAGGCTGCTGCAGGACCACCTGCAGCTCCGAGACGTGCTCAGGAAGGTAAGAGGACGTGAATCATTTTTCTTTCCCTCGCGATAAACTTCAAAACACACAATTATCATAGAGAATAATCAAATTCACTGGCTCGTTCACACAGAGGCTCTTTGTGCAGCCGTCAGTGAAGCGACCACCTGATGCGAGTCGCCAACAATAGACGAGCTTTGTGTTGTGATTTCTGGTCTCTTCCACACTGATCTTTGCTCTCTGTCTCTCCCTTTGTGCCTCTGCTTTGTTGCTGCCTTCATCACCCTCCTCCTCCTCCTCCTCCTCCTCTTCCTCGCCGGCCTCGTTGACCTGCAGCAGGATGAATACCACATGATGCATCTAATCTGTACCTCCCGCAGTCCGCCGGGCTCGCCCGCGCCCCGGAGTCCCTCCGGCGCTGGAGCGTCGGGCTCCAGCGTGAGTGTTCGACCCCCGGCCTCCTCTCCACTCACTCTACGTTTACACAAACACTTTCACCCACTTCAAATCTGACCCGACTTCTTCTGCCGTTCATCTCTGAGCTCCTCTCAGTGCTGACTTGACGCTCCACGTTCACGTCTCGTTACAGAGTTCAGACGCCGCCGCCGCCACACATCAGGACAGCCAGTCAGCCTCTTCCTCCTCCTCCTCCTCCTCCTCCTCCCCCTCCCCCGTCCCTGGAAGTGACGACGGGCTGAGGTATCGCGGCGCCTTCCCCCAGTACGACCCTCAGAGCCCCGCCGGCGTGCCGCAGTGGTGAGGAACTCAACCCCGTCTTGGTCTACGTGCTTAAAGCTCCCATGTTACGCAACATTCCCTTTCCTAATAGTTCTCTAACACGGACATTTGTCCCGGGAGCGAAGTGTCCTCTCCCTCACCTGATCGCTCCGCTTTTTTTTAGCGGATGCGTTGCTGGTACAGGCCATTCAGGAAGGTTCCCTTCGTGACCTCATGCGGGGAAATAAACGCTCCTAATACTAATGCAGTGAATACATTCAGTATCATGTGAGGAATCGTTGTATTCAGGCCCGAGAGGATTCGAAGCTTTAGAGACTAAGAGTTCAATGAACAGGAACAAACGTGACTTTGTTCCGCAGGCCGGACGCCGCCCAGGTCCCTCTGAATGGAGGCCTGCCTGCCAACATGCCCCCCCACCCCATGTACATGCCCATGCAGATGCTGTGGTGGCAGCAGATGTACGCCCGCCACTACTACATGCAGTAGTAAGTCACACGGTGGACGTGAGAGCCGTGTCCAGTCTCCCCGCGTCCTCACCTGCTGTCCTCTTGCGTTTCAGCCAAGCGGCAGTCGCCGCCTCACAGCCTCCCGACGCCCCGCCCTCCTCCTCCGCCGCCGCCGCCTCCTCCTCTTCCTCCGCCGCCGCCGCCGCCGCCTCGCCGCTGCCCCCTGCCCAGCCCAACGAGGCGGTGCAGCCGCCGCTGGGGCCCAACCCGGCCCCCAACCCGCTGCCGGACAACCCGCCGGCCAACCCCATCCAGATGAACGCGCAGGGCGGCGCCGTGCTGAACGACGACGAGCTGAACCGCGACTGGCTGGACTGGCTGTACACCGTGTCCCGGGCCGGCGTGCTGCTCAGCATCGTCTACTTCTACTCCTCCTTCAGCCGCTTCGTCATGGTGGTCGGCGCCATGCTGCTCGTTTACCTGTGAGTCGCACGGCAGGGAGTCACTCGCTTCACACACACGCTTCAGCGTCTGAGCTGGGCCACCCGTGTTGTGTGTGTTTTAGGCACCAGGCTGGTTGGTTCCCCTTCAGGCCGGAGCAGCAGAACCTGGGAGGAGGAAGAGCAGGAGGGGGAGCAGGGGGAGCAGGGGGAGGAGGGGGAGGAGGAGGGGGAGGAGGGGGAGGAGGAGCGGCTCCTCGGGAGGAAGCAGAGAGACAACGAGACCTGCAGGAAATGGTGAGTAGGAAACCAACTGACAGCTGATCAATCTGATCATTATCTGTTTTTGAAACCTCCTGCGGCTTTTTACATTTTTTTTTTTTTTTTTTTTTTTTTTTTAAATCGAGAGAAAATGTGACTTCATTCATGGCTCTTAAGAGGGAAAACTGAAGCAGAATGTAGTTTGTGAAATATTTGCGTAACTGTTGCCTGCTCCGTGGCCAGAGGAGAAGTTTCTGTCAGGAAGAGCTGCTCCTGCTTTAGACTGCCAAGTAGGAAGGTTTACTTTTGGAGGATGTGGAGTCGGCGTGTTGACAGGTGCATTCCAACGATTCCTGTGCAGGAACTCTTCTTTTCCAATGTTTACATCTTCATACTGAAAGTGAATGTAAAACCATGTGAACCAGGCAGTCAGTTAAATCATCTACGGGTTTCTTTTTAGTCCAGTCAACTCATCTTTTTAAAACAAAACAAGATGTTTGAAGCTCTCTGACCGTCGGCTGCCTCTCAGAGGATCACAACTCCTCCGAGTCAATCTTTTCAACAATCCAGTGCTTTAAACTGGTTGGTTTTGTTTTGTTTGTTTTTGAGGAAATAGAGAAAAAAAAAAAACTGTTCTTGTTTCCCGTCCTTGTGATTTCAACATTCTGGTCATAATTTCTGTTTTATTTATTTGTGTGGGTGATGTACTTTGAACAACGCACCCACACATGAATTCATCTCAACTCGACTTTAGTTATGGAGCATTTATAAAAGTACAAACAATAAAAATACAAGCGACACAATGAGAACAGGAGCAGAGACTCATAGAAAAGTTCTTTGAAGCGTCTTGCAGAAAGAAACTCAGTGAAACTAAACACTCAGAGATTCATGATTTGTTTCTTGTTTTCTTCACCAACTGGTGAACTGGGAGATGAAGCCTGTGTGTGTTGTCTCAGGAGCGTCTGATGGACGAAGGGGTGGAGGACGATGAGAGCGGTGAGGAGGGGGGAGGACGGGAGGAGCAGGCCGCCGCCGCCGCCCTCCCTGAGCCCGGCTTCCTCACCACCGCCTGGTCCTTCATCAGCACCTTCTTCACCTCGCTCATCCCCGAGGGACGACCCCAGCCAGCCAACTAGGCAGCAGACCCCCCCCCACCCTCACCCTCCCAGCCCTCCATCTTCCTTCTGATCTTCACGTCGAGCATTTAACCCCCGACCAGCCGCCATCGCCACGTCGACGACTTCTACCTGCTGCCAGCCGATGAAGATCATGACGGGACGCAGCGGGGAACCCGAGGAGACTTCGGGTGTCGAGGTCGGCAGTGACGCGTGTTGTTTTTAATTCTTATTTTCAGCGATTTGTGAAATCATCGACTCGAGAGATGCCGGAGGGAGCCGTCTTCCATTTTTGAGTGGGGTTTTTTTTTTTGTTCTGTGGAAACTTTTGAGGTGACAGGATGTGAAACGAAGCAACGCGGCGTCTCCCTGCGACGGCGGGGACACGCCTCCTTAATCCACCTAAACACCTTCAGAGACATTATCACGTATGCACGCGCCGTGTATACAAACACTGCAGCTACGGAAGCACATTGTTTTCCCATTTCTGTGTATTTACACATGTAAGTATATGCATCTTTAATTCCTGGATATATGCTTCTTTTTAATAAAAAACCTTACTGCAGTTTGAGTCTGGTGCCCTGTGTTGTTGTTTTTTATTTATAAAAGTGAATCATTCAACATAAAAGAGCAGAAATCATCATTCAGGAGGTCTGAATTACAATGTTTTTACAGATGAAACTAATTTGAAAGTATAAATGTAGTTTTCGGCTAAGAAGAAGCTGCTCCCAAGACGGTGTCGAGGCTTTAGAGCTTTAAATGTTTTGTATTTCAACTTGTTTAAAAAAAACAAAAAACTCAGATATGATACTTTATTTTTTTGAAAGGTATAAAGTTATAATGTCTTGGAAATTGCATAGATGAAACATGATCTTCATAGTATCTTGGTTGGATTGTTTAAATTCTGCTTTAAAAGATATCCGAGGACAGATCGTGCTATAATTGGTATCACCTGGAAGTGAAGCAAATTACTTTACAACATCTGATGGAAATTTACCAAGTTTGTGCCTCCTGCCACTCCTTTTGTTTTATATATCATAGTATTGGAGCAGCGTTTGGAATGAATGCGGTTCGTTCATTCATTAATTCAACCTGCTGTTCCAGTAATGCCCTGCAGGTGGCAGCATCCACACAGTCAAGAGGAAGTTTTTCATTGAGTCTTTTTCAACTTTTCCAGCTCGAGAGATGAGAATATTAAGAAAATAGCTGATTTTATTTGAATTATTTCTGCATTCATAAAGACTGTCTTTGAAACACTTTTATTATGGTATACAATATTATGAAATTTCATAAATTTAGATCAAGAACATAGGAAGTTTACATGTAGAAAATTTTAAATGTATGGATGTACAAAAAAAGAGATCTGCAGCTATTTTGCAGAGAAAATCTATGGGAAAGAACTAGTTTGGAATACAGAAAGAAATCACACAAAAGCTGAGTATATTTTTAATTACAGTCAAGTCAGAGACACAAACACCAGCGCAGTAGTGTGTGACTTATGAGGATTTTTATGCATTTAATCATTCATCCAAAATCTGACCATCTGTGTTTGGTAGAGACTCATGATGTTTCTTGGAACCCCTTATATCGGGGGTGTCAAACATAAAGCCTGTGGATCACAAGGGGCTCCGGTCCGGCCGCCACACGTGGCCATTGAACTAAAATGTGCTTGACGCCATGGCTTTATATATAAACCTTTAAATTCAAAGGGTCCTGCTTTTGCGCATTGAGGGTCTGACTTCACTGGAAACAAAAAAAAGACTTGAAAAAGGCCTCCACCCTGGCGGTGTTCTACCAAAATCCCCAAAACCAGGTTTTGTTGTGACTGCTGTTGTGTTGCCTTCAGCTCGCGTGGCGACTTTGACGATACCTTCCGAGTGCCTCAGATCCGCCTCACGGTAGGATTTCTGAGGCCCGGGAGTCGGATCTGGCTCTGTCCTGGGCCTGGAGGTGAACGTGCTCATGCTGACGTCGGTCTGACACCACCCTCACAGATAGAGAGGTGAGCGGGGAAGCGGCTCAGACAGCGGTGCACTTCAGAGAGTCCTCCAAAACCCTCTAATCGAATGACCATGGATTTTTGTGTAGTTGGTCGTAGACGGCGCAATTAATTATGCATGACAGCGGCTTGACGGCCGTTTGATTTCGTTACCCGCGCTCCCGATCCAATCAGGTTAGGACCCTTCACCCCCCCCAGTCATCCACATGGGGGTTAGTTCCCCCCCTCCCACCCTTATCGGAGGGGGAGATTTCTCTAAGAGGGTGTTTGGATCCTTGTAGGACGTTTCATCATCATAATAAGTCCTTGTTATGCAGCCGGCTCCCTCCTGCCTCCCGCCTAGCAGGTCTGCTGGTCTTTGTGGTGCAGCAGTGCAGTGGGACACCTGCCACAGTCAGGGCGACTTCCTTTCTCCTGCAGATACACTCTTTGGGTGTTTGGTGGACTGGTTTCTAAATATAATTCACCAGTTTTTCACCACAAAACATGCATTCAGGGCAAGAATTGACCCTCATATCGACCCAACGTGTGACAGGTGTAAATCCAAGGAAGCCACTTTAATACACATGTTTTGGCTTTGTCCCAAAATACAACAGTATTGGGAGGGTATTTGTGAAGCACTTTCTTGTGTTCTCAGTGTTAATGTAACAATGGATCCCCTCCTGCTCCTTTTCGGGGTCACTGGTGAGGGTTAGGACTACCTGTCGGGGGTCGGAAGCTCATTGCTTTTTCAACTCTGTTGGCTTGATCCTCTTGAAATGGAAAGATGCTGCCCTGCCTACCGTTTCACATTGGGTAAGAGACGTATTGTATCATTTAAAATTGGAGAAAATTAGATTTGTGTTGAAGGGTTCTGAAAAGAAGTTCTATCAGGTGTGGGGGCCTTTTCTGACTTTTTTTTTAACAATCCATCGACAAAGGTGCAGGAGTGATTTTTTACTCAGTATTCTGGCTGTATGACTCACTGAACGTCTTTAATAATTGTGTTTTACAGGTTGTTTTTTTGGTATAAGTGACAGTAGGGGCAAGGAGTTGTTTGTGTGGGGTGGAGTTTTTTGTCTTTGTATTTTCATATATAACTCTGAAAAATTGTAATTGTTGTTTCTATATTTCTGTCCAAAAGTTAATAAAACATATTAAACACTAAAACATGCATTCAGCTCTAATTTTGTCCATTGCAATGGTTTTGAAAACTTCTATATTCATGAAGCTCGTATGGCAAACCCCCCCCCCCCCCCCCCCCCCCCCCCCCCCACCCACCATGGCCTGCTTTCAAAAATGAATTGGCTCTGTTCTTAAAATGTACCAATATAATGAACACGGCCTTTTCTTTTTGAAATGTCACAAGGCAGATTTTATAATGGAGGTGTATTTTGTTGTTGTAGGTAAGATGTTTATAATTGAATTTTGAATTCAGCGAATTGTCATCGTTTGTTTCTAATGTTCAATGGTTCTGATTCTTAAAAATAAAAAGCTTCTATGAAGCCACATTCTATATAACTCTCTTGATACACTTTTTTTTTTCTTTTTGACTGATTCATCTTCCTCTTCTCTCCCGCTGCTTACACTTTTAATGTAAACGCTTAAAATTTGTAGTTTTGTGACATCAACAAATTAAATGAAGACTCTCCTATACTTTTAAGACATAAAAAAAAATAAGAGTCAAATACATTTGAGTTCAGGGGTCACATACAGCCCAATTGGACCGGTAAAGTAGTGCCATAATAATCTTCAAATTTAAACTTTAAGAAGTTTTATACATACAAATACTAATCGATTACCACTAAAAATAACTACACTCTCAACCTAAAGCCAGTTTAAAGTATCTTTCATGGAAGGGTCATGATATCTCTGCCCAGGTCTCAGTGTTGTGTCTCTTACTCTGAAGAAATTTGTTTTAATAAATCTGTGTTGCTCCTTGGCGGTTTGGCCTGATTGGAGCCTTTTGCAGGGCGATTTTGTTCTACTGGAATTATGTTTGACACTCCTGCCTTCAAATCAAGAATGATATTCTTACAAACAAAAACAAAATATATAAAAATAGTCCTTTTCAAAAAATAAAAATAAATAAATGAATAAAATGAGCTTTACTTAGCAGGATAAAAACAAAAAACAACAACTAAAAAAAAAAAAAAAAACCTCAAAATTGAGTTCCAGTGGGTCACGTGATAGAAACACCTGCTGAGCCTTGATTAGCATCGGAGCTAACGCCCAGGTTCAACACCGGACAGTAGACCGACTTTAACTTCACATCGGGGGCTCAACACCGTGAAAACGTTGCTGCCAACCTTCCAGGACAACAACTTAAAGAAACTTTCAGAGGTAAGAAAACCGCTAATATAAGCAGAGAACAACACAGAGACCTGTGGAGCTAAAGCTAACCTTTGTTAGCATGCTAACAGTTCTTTTTTTTTCCCAATTTTTTTTATTAAAGAAAAGACATTTTTTAAATACATTACAGTCATTCCAACGTGCTAACATTTCAATAACTCCAAAGCCTCCCTGCTTTAAGATTTTTTTTCATTTCAACCTTCCATAAACTGAAATTTACCTGATAATAAACAAGCCACTTTGTTTGGCTGTAGTTTTAACACAATTAGCAGGAAGGTTTACTAGTTTGTGGACGTTTCTCAGTCGAGTGTAAAGGAATAGTTCAAATCTCGTGAGTCACTTCACTGAACAAAATATAATAATATATAGATAAATAAACACATTAACTCATTAACTTTTAAAGTTCACTTTGCTTTTAAAAAGCATTTAAAGATGTTTTTATTTAGGAAAGCTTTAGGCTAAATACATTTCACACTTTTACTGTATTTTATGAAATTTGTATGTTTTGTACTTATTACAGCAATTTTATGTATGGGACTTTGTGGTTTTTTTCTGTGAAAACAGTGTTTTATAAATACACTTTACTCACTTACACTTGCCGGAGTCAGCTTGTGAGGCATTCATGGTACATGTTTGAGTCAGCCCACTGACCCTCAAAAGAATCGTTCACCTCGTCTGAATTGGTCAATATTGCAATATTGGTTCAATATGTATGAGCGGTTCACCAGGACAGGTTAGTGGAAATGATGCGCAAATGACTTGGACTTATGAGTCAGTGAGGAAATGTGCATTCATAACTGACTCAAATCACTGAAGCACCCGGTTCACTTTGATGAACGAGTCATAGACCCAGAGTCAGTTAAGAGTCGAGTTTCCGATCATTATTTACTTATAGCCTTAAGCATAATCAAAAGCTAAATATAACAATTTTGCAGATATTTTCCGTGAAAATGTAAAAAAATAAATAGCAGTTTCCATGCGTGATCTGTTTTTGTTCTGTTGGGGATTAAATATGGGATTAGGGTAAGTTACAAATAATTGAATTTAGTTTTTTTTTAATTTAACATTTGACTTAATGTCTGGATTCTAAAAAGTGACCTTGGAGTGAAGTTCAACCCTGAAAAGTGTTGCTGGATTGCTCAGTGTCTCCTGGTGGAAGCTGCAGCCTTGTACTGTGGCTGCTGGGCCGAGCCGCTGTCTGAGGTAATAGTATGTTACATGTTAAGTGGATTTCGTTCGCAGTGTCTGACACTGAAAGCAAAGCCGTCATGTGGCCAGAGAAATCCTGCCAGCTCCTGACGGCCAGAGACGCTGTGTGATTAACATGGTTATCTCCTGATTCCGTCCAAACACAACTGCATCAGTATCAAAGCTAAACTTCCTGCATATGTTAGAGGATTTATTGGAAAAGAGTTGTTTTTCTGTATATGTAGAAAAATGTGTTATTGATAATCGTCTATAAAGTTGCTTTTTGTTTATATTCCTTTAAATAGGATTTATAGGTGTGTGCCTTGTGTTGTAGTACTGAAGGCAATCATTCAGGGGGCGAAAGCTGATTTTTAGAGCATTTCTGAACTAGAAATATGTGACTTTGTTCAGTTCGACACCACTTTCGAAATGTGTGCTTGTATAATTGGTCAGATGGTTTTCTTTGTCCACCAGTACACCTTCATTTTATAAAGCAGTTATTGGGCTGCTCCTGTCATACCTCTGTATGTACATTACACTTACATCCAATTCCAATAACTTGTAATCATTAATGCTTTTAAAACAGGTGTTACAGAGCTTTTATATTGCCAACTGTCGAGTAGTTTTATTATATAATACCGTCATTGTTTTTTTTCTGGTCTTTTAGTGTGTCATGTTCTAACCATCCATCCATCCTTCCTCTCCAGACTGTGTACCATCCACAGGACTGTGGGACTTTCACTCTCTTTTTGTTTTGCTTTTTATGATTTCATCTCCGTGCGTCTGTCTGTCATCTTTTGTTTTAATGGTTCCATTTTGGCCAGGCCTTGCTTGTTAAAACGATCATTTGATCTCAAGCAACTTGCCGGGTAAAATAAAGGTCAAATATTAAATATACAGGAACTCGAAATTGAACTACAGGGTCATAAAATATTACTTTAATTTATATTATTTGAGCAAAACACCATTTTCATTACAGTTAAGATTAGAAACAAGACTGCGAGTATAGAAATAACTGACACAACTAAGCACCTTAACCCTTCAACAGTGCCTTTAGATCAAAATGTTTAACTGTTAGTTCAAATTTGTAACTGCTTTGTTTGAGTATAAGCCATAATTCATCGCTTTGGGTGGAGCGATTTCCTCCACCTTACAGGACAAAGGTCTTCCTATGAGAAGTTTGCATGTTCTCCTTGTGTCCGTGTCAGTTTTCCCTGGAAACCCCAAAACCATCCACTCTGTTAAATATTGACTTTGTTTCCGCTGTAAGTGTCATTATATGTGGATGATGGTGTGGTTTCTGTGATGCACAGTCTGCAGCGTACATTACGTCCCTCCCAATGTCATCTGGGATAAACTAATAAATCAGAAGAAATCTGGAGAACCACTGAAGCAGCTTCAATGTCAAACGGCGTTCAGGCTCAGGAAACCTTTTGGCTGGATCGTCTGATCTGGAACACAAATTCAGCCGTCTTGCGGACGCGAGGGCCAAATTAGTTCAGGCTCTGTCAGGAAGTCCTGTCATCTCCGTTTGTCCTCGGACAACTTTGCCTTCAGTGTGTATTTCCCCCCGAAACGAGTTTCCATTGTTTGCCAACAGGTTTCACATTTCACCACAAACCCCCGTGTGCGTCTGCGTCCTTTGTCCCCTGCCGGGAGCACTTTGTGGCCTGTTTGTTAAAAGCACTTTATCGCTAAATTTGACTTGGCACGTCTTGTCAGGGGAGATTGCAGCTGATGAGACTCCCGACCTGCAGATAAAACATCCATTAAGCGGCTTGTCTGGGGCGATTCGGTACTCTTAACCTATTAGCATATTGTTAGCCATTTGCGAGATGGTGCAGCGGCGGACGGCTGTACGGCCAGTCACCACGCTGTAAAGAACCGCCTCTCTCTCCGCCGCTAAATGTCGTCTCCGACATTGTAATGCTCGCCGGCCGTCCTCTACCAGACGATTCCAGCGACCGGCTAAAAGCCCGAGGGGGGGAAAAAAGGGGGCCAAAATGCAAAATTGATGGAAATGACATTAGATTCCGCTCATGCTCCTCACTGTGTAAATTATGCCCCAAAATGGACTCTCTGGCCCGACTGTTGGCTTCAATTTGTGGTGCCATACCTCATGGCGGCTTGTCTTGCCCTTCCCCTCTGCCTTTAATCCAATCAGAGCCACGCTGGATGTTATTTATTTGTTTATTTATTTATTTTCGAAGGATGTAACCGATTCTTATCAGGGCGGGAGTGGGGCCCTTCTTCCTGGTGAAACGGTGACTAACGTCCAGCCATCGATCCGTCAGTCGCTGTGCGGTGGCGGGTGATGGTCCTGGTGATAGACGGCTGCATATGTACGTGTTTATGCGTACGACCCGCAGTCAATAGTGCACGCATGACGAGGACGGGCTTCACGTGGAGTCACTCTGTGTTCCACAGAAGTGTGTGAGGTGTAGGTAAACATCCTCAAACTGTTAGGCAGCAATATGGAAAGATGAGGCAAGATTTGGCTGCGAGAGATGCAATTATTTAATATCCTCATGACAGATTTGTACAGAAGTTACTTTGAACCACTGAAACTGCTTTAAATAGGCAACAGACGTTAAACACAACAAATGAAAGCAATTCTTTGAATTGGTTTCTGCATGGTTCCTTTTTTTTTTTCCCAGAACATATTTCACAAAAATCCCCTAGATTGTGTTTGTTATTGGACTGATCTCTTTATGTTATCTGGGCCTGTTAACAAGTTTTACCGTAGCAGCTACAGCTTCTGGTCATTTACATGGAGCCACTTAAAGACCGTGGGGCACATTTACAGGGAAAAAGCCAATAATTCCACAAGCATAGATGACGGTCGAAAGGAAAGAGGAAAACTGAGAAGAAGCCAGATTTTCTGCTGTCCTGGTTGTTTGTGTAGGAACCTGCAACCCACGGCTTTGGAAACACATGTGACTTTCGTCTTTGTGGTTCAACAGATGATTTATTTGTAAAAAAAAACAACAAAAAAAAACAAAGAATAATAATAATAAACTCACCAAACTCATTTCCAAATGGATTTGTATCTGCTGGCTAAGGGATGTTTACATGACAGTGTTTCCAAGTGAAAATGTCCGTAGTGTTTTGGGTGTGTTTCCATGACAACAGTGCTCAAGTCGCTGAAAACGCAGCTTTTTGAAAAGGCTCCGACTCTCATCACTGCGTCGTTGGCGGAAGTGCTGCTCCCGGTCACCACGGCCGTAGGAAATCATTTTTCTGCACATGCTCAGTAGATAGACAATCGAGGCAATGTTTCCTTCAGGGTGTCGTGACTCCCAGCCTATCTTCTCCCCGGACTTTGTAGCTTTATTTTGACAGTCACCGTAATAATAATAATCCAACTTTGTCGTCTGCCCATTTGAATGTCCGTGTTCTCCCACTGGTATTGTTCACAGCGTATTGTTCTCTGCACGCATGTGTGTGTGGATTCATTCTAAAAACAAACGGTACTCACTAATGGCCTTCACAGAAAAACGACGTAGTTTTTGTTCCATTACCGTGTGAACAGACATGGCTTTCAAAACAAGACTTTTCTGAAACAAAACTGTTGTTGCCCACCAGGGCCTAAGAATAGGGAAAACTATGTTAAATGGCTAAAATCTGCTTAAACCACCTAAAAGAGCAACAATATTTACCTGAAATTGTGAAACAAAGAGCAAAATGACAAAAATAGCTTAAAATTGGCAAAACTGCTAAAACTGTTATTAGCAGGATGAATAATGTCTCCGGAATAACTTGTTGGATATTTAAAGAAGTCTTACGATTATGGAAATCTTAGTGATCGAGGTAGGACTTTTCTTTGTGTATGTGTATTATATTGATTTTCTACTTTACTTTTGTCACTATTTCTTCATG
Organism: Blennius ocellaris; assembly: GCF_963422515.1. NCBI lineage: Eukaryota > Metazoa > Chordata > Actinopteri > Blenniiformes > Blenniidae > Blennius > Blennius ocellaris. The sequence continues at coordinate 5,885,455 of NC_137657.1, forward strand.
TTGAAGCCTAAAAGCTTGAATGACATTAAAAAACCCTGCACGTGTGTTTTGGGCTGTGGCACTAAAAAACCCGACCTCATTCTATTCCTGAAGTTAAGCTTGTTTTATTCTATTACTTCCGTCTCATTGTAAGTGATGAATAAGATCTTCTGCAGCTCAGACTCGACCACCACACTGCTCTGAGTCTCTTCATAAAAGCATCGGCAAAATGCCTAAAATGGAAATGTTTCTTGTTACAACGCTCCCATTTATGCGCCTCTGCTGCCAGGTCTATTAGTGCTTCAGTACATTAGAATATATGAGAGATTTCAACACGGAGGAATATCCTTGACCGAAGTTACTCCGAAAAGTTCTGGAGTGGATGTTTTTTTGGTTCGATCCGTCTCATAGTTTGAACTGTTTAACATCCAGATGAGTGGAAAGTTACGGGCATCCACTGAAAAGGTTTAACCGCCACGTTCCAAACATGAATTCAGCGTCCAGGAAATTGAACCTGCTGTAATTTTAGAGTGTAAAAAGTCAAATTCTTTTAAGAAACATCAGTTGCATGTGCTCTTAAAGGAGACGCCTTGGAGCTTTGTGTCTTGTCATGTTTCCTCTGCTCCACACAAAAACAAAACAAAAAAGTCTGCTTCGGATTTCTATACTTTAATCGTGGTTTCAGAAAGGTCACATCACGTGTACGTCCTGGATCTTAAAAAACAAAAAAACAGAGTCTTTGTGATTTCACGATATCTGCATGTAAACGGTCTACAATAGAAGTCCCACACTGGTTTCATTATCACACATTATCAGGGTTTAATGAATCTCTGCAGAGAGGCGGATGATGGAGGTTCCTGCAGGACCAGAGGCCTCCGGGACCAGGAGTTCATACATCTGGTCTGAGACGGGACAAGTCTGCATGTTCTCCCTGGGCCGTGTTCTCTGACGTCTAACCACAATCCACCCACGTGAAAAACCATTGCAACATAGATTTTAGACTGTCAGAGACAACTGACCATACATCACTGCCTTTAAACACTGTGCAAGTGTAACTCTTTACATTTATCATATCATATCATATCATATCATATATCATATTATGAATTAATTAAAATATTGGCTTGTTACATATTTAAGCATTAATATTAAATATTTAATCCATATAATCAATTTTTGATAACTTTAGAATTAGATTTTATTTTTCAGTGATTTCCAGGTCTGAAAATGAATTATCTTACTTCTTTTTCATCCACTTTATTACCCAAACCAGTTTCAAATCAACATGATAGTCAACCCAATGATTTATTGTTAAATTTGTTGATGGATTCTTATATTTTTCAGCTTCGATTTGTCTGACAGAAATCAGGACATGGTGCAAACTGACCACCAGGTGGAGCTGCAGAACATCAGAAGACATTAAATCGGTCTTTAACAAAACAACACATTCCCATAATAACTTAAATTAAAAAAAGATAAATTTGTCTTTTTAAAATAACTTAATGTTTTCATTTATTTATGACAACATTTCTCCATAAGTGACAAATAAAACCAAAAGCTTGGGTGTTCAGGTGGTGATATTTATAGATATATTTTTCATGGTTTACAAATAACATTTTTTTTTTAATGCGGTAGAGCATATTACACATCATTTCCAGAGAGCAAAATAAATATATTGCACTTAAAAATCATCAAAACACAATCTGTTTGGGTGCGGTCTTCAGATAATGGCATACAAAACAGGAACAAAACATTTGTTTTTAAAAAAGAGATTATCTTCAATGAGCGTTTCAGCATTTACATGAGTGAAAATCAACGTTCACTTCAAGCTGTACATTAGAAAAACACAACAAACAAACAAAACAAAAAAAGTCCTGATCACTCAACAGATTAAATCAGCTGCAGCTTCATGTTGTATAAAAATGTGACTGATTAACACATTTAGTGTTTTTTTTTTTTTTTACTACATGTCAGGATGATATTCAAGCTGTTTTTTGTGACAGTCCCTAAAACTGCACTAATGGAGACACTCGAGAGGCGTTCAGACGTGGTAAATGTGGCACGAAAAGCAGAAAAATGGGGATTTCGTACAGGAATGCGACAATTTGTGGACAAAAAACCCAAGATTGTGGGAATCAGTGTGGTATTTTGTTGTGAAATGTTTTCCAACAGCGGCATGATTCCGATGATAAAAGTAAAAAAAAAAAAAAAAAAAGGAATGTAATGGATAGGTTAATTATTCCCATATTTCTTTTTTTTTAAACTCTCTAAATATAGGTTATAATTCAGGACAGTTGAACATCGAGTGTCTCTAAATATGAGATTATTTCATAAAATCGAATTACATGTAGGATTATCTTAAACATGACATCATAACAAGGTCCCACAACATGCTTGAAACTTTTCCGGTTCAATGTCTCGAGTGTCGAAATAATAAACTTTACCATAAAATCACCGTTTTTTTTGTTTTTTTTTAGATGCTCTGGTTTTCATACGTTTTGTGTATTCAGTACGAGATAATGAAGACAAATATTAATCCATTTGCTGTCAAAAATACTGTTAAACTGAATACCTTCAAGCTTCCTGATCATAATACATTGAGTCATTTTTGGTATTTTTTGGGGGAGAACAAGGTGGTGGGTTGTGGATTTGTCATCATGAGACTGTGATGTTTTGTCAGATCAGAGACCAGAGAGGGTCGGGGGGGTTTTCTCTGAGGCGGTGTGGAGGGGCTACCGGGTAGCAAAGGATGGGAACCTTCTTATAATGTGAATTATGAGCCCACATGTCCCCTGCTGCCGCCGCCCCCTCCTCCACCTCTCGTTTTGTAAAGTCCACTGCTTCAACCTCACAGAGCTCCTCCACCTTCCTCCTCACCCTGAGAGCCGGTGCTTTTTCCAGGCGTGGGCGACCCGACGAATCGGCTCTGTTACATCTGCTGCAACTGAAATTTAACCCGATGTGTTCAAATCTGCTCTGTCTGCACCACTTTAGCTCTAAATGGCGAGTCTGGAGTAAAAAAAAAAAAAAAGAAATGTCCTTGACGGGTTGAGTGGAGGCCCAGTCACATCAGAAAGAACTGCAACTAAAGTGAATCTGTCCGTTTTGGATGGATTTGGTCATCAGGATGATTTTCTGTTGTAGTGGATCCTTTTATGATGACAAGACAGGATCTATTCACATTTTATGGCTGTAAAGTAAATACATTTTTTACATTTATATTATCTATATTAATTACAGATTACATACCGAATTACAGATTATTCAATCATCTCTGTAATTCAGAAAGAATGAAAAAATGTACAGAAAATGAATCAAGGTGATCAATAAAAACAGATTTGTCTCAGGTGACTTATGGTCGATAGCTTGCAATACCACATGTGGCCACTAGGGGACATTTAAGGACGCAGAAATTAAACCTACAGGTGAATCTATTGTTTTAAAAGCAGCTGAGTTATGTGCTGGTGTGACCGGGCCTTTGAACGCAAAACAAACAAACAAAACCTTCATCTACTTCATCTTTTCATATTCATTCCTCCATATATAGCTGTGTGTGTGTGTGTGTGTGTGTGTGTGTGTGTGTGTGTGTGTGTGTGTGTGTGTGTGTGTGTGTGTGTGTGTGTGTGTGTGTGTGTGTGTGTGTGTCTACTGCAGTCAGCATGCGTCCTATGTTTTTTTTTTCTTTCTTCTTTCGCACTCTACAGTGAGAATGTTCCTACGAATAAATGCAGCGTGTTCATTTCTGTACAGCTTCCTGTCAAAGTGAGCTTATTTTCAGCAGAGCGTGGCGCTCCAGACTGTACGTGTGGCGGCCGGCGGTACGGGCCGAGACGCCCAACGCTTCGCCGAGCGTCATTCTAAAAGGCTCCCGTCGTCTCCGCGTGCCTCGGTGGAGAGCCCGTTGCTAGCAGAGACTGTGGGGGGAGGGAGGCGGGGCCGTTCCTACTGTGTTAAAATGACTTTAAAGATCCAGCTTCTGTTCTCCAAGGGCTGAGATCAGACGTGCTCCCGGCCGCCGCCGTGCATCAGAGGCGGTCAGGGTTTGTTTTTGAGGTTATGAAGTGTTTGCACGACATCTGCAAGTGTTCGTGGAGACCTCAGGTCCCTCTCAGGTCCCCGTCACGTCCATCGTGTCCCGCCACCCGCTGCAGGGGAACTATTTACAGAGTCCAGAGCGATGAGCCAGGGTAAGTAGCGGACTGGGTTCGGCCGACTCCCCCCCCCCCCCCCGGGAGAGAGTCATACGAAGGGCGTCATGACCGTGGAGGAGTGGCGCAGTCCCTGAATGGCGGCGTAGGGCCCCTGCTGGAAGTAGTGGTGGTAGCGAGGCATGTGGAAGGAGGGGAAGGACGGCCCGCTGCCCTGCATGGTCCCCGCCAAGGCGGTGGGCGTGAGGGGCATGGCCAGCCGGCTGTACGGGGGCAGCGAGCCCTGGATGGGGTGGGGCAGCGAGGCGGCGCCGGCGCCCATGGCCGACAGCGACTGCGGGTGCTGGAAGCCCGAGAAACCCGAGGTGGTGGTGACCCAGGAGCTCAGGGAGAGGTTGTCTGAGGCGCTGAACGCAGAGCCTGCAATCAGGACACACTTCATTTAGACTTTTAGTATTTATTCATCACTTCAGCACATTCAGACACTCACTCTGGCCAAAAAATACCTCAGCGGGCCGCAATCTGGCATTGAGCGTTTTGTGAAACGGCAGAAATTCTGAAAACGGTGCAGTTTTGTTGTGGGGCCAGTAGTGGGCGCTGTTGTTTGTAATGAAACCACACGAGTACAGAGAACAAAACGCTATCAACATTAACAATGGGAGTCATTTTTCCAGGAGCAGCGTTTCAGGAAACTTGTGTTTTCGCGTTTCCTATGGAGACGGAGTCAAAGAGTTGTCAAAGTTCCATCTTGGGAGCCGTTTTGAAAAAGTTACGTTTTCAGTGGCTCCGAGCACCGTTGTCACGTAAACAGGCGCCAAACGCTACGAAGGTTTTGTGTTTTCACCTAAACCTAAAAATTGTTTCATAAACATAACCTTGAATAATGAAATTCTAATATAAATAATGTGTCGCATTAGAAACTTTTGTACTTTCATTTGCATTTTGATATTAAAAGAAAGTTAAAAGTGATTAAAAAAAAATCTCAATGACAGGAACAGTTGCTTCACGTTCAGTCTGATTGATTTAAAACTGCAGGTTCTAGCAACCCCAGGCGTTACTCGAGCTCTTTAAAAGAACAGTGATGACTTTTTGTTTCTTCCATTGTGAGAGTGTGTGCGGCGCTCACCCCTGGCGTGTGTGGAGTGTCCGTCCTCGCTCAGGTTCTCCTCGTCGCCGGCGTAGGTTCGGATCGGCGACCGTGCGTACGAGTGCTTGTGGATCAGATTCTCAACACTTTCCCTGCAGCAGAAGTCGAAGACAGAGAGCCCCACAGTGAATCTCTTTCTGTCACTTTCACCTGCTTCAACATGACAACCATGACGCAACCGCCAAGATTTCCATCGGCTGGAACGACGTGTCGTTCTTCCCACTGAGGTTAGAATGGGAGTAACGATAACTGACCCGTCTGTCGTCTCTGGCACTGTTTTCTCATAGAATTAAATCATTCAAATGTTTAAACAAGAGATCATTGGATCACTATTGCATTTTAGTCACTGCATGATAACAAAAGAAACAAGATTTGCTGTGATTTTTGGATTAATTTGAACTATTTAATTTATATCCTTCAACTGTAAAAATCCCTCCAATAATGTAGTTCAAATTATAGAATTTTTGGGGGGTATTTTAAAATGTTTTTGTAAAGTATATAAACCTTTTTCAATTATAATACATAAAGTAGAAAGATTTAAGCATTTATTTTATTAACTACAATTTATATATATGTGTGTGTGTGTGTGTGTGTGTGTATATGTGTGTGTATATATATATATATATATATATATATATATATATGTCTGTGTAGGTGCATTTTATAAGTTTCTTTTAAAATGAGTTATTTCTTCACTCGTAGCATGTATACTCGAAGGTTTTGTGCATTTTTAGTTTAATGAGAATAATTGTAGGCTGTGTTTACTAATGAAATATTGTAATATTTTTACATATTGTTTTTTCACAAGTTAAGAGCTAAATTTATAATGAATGAAAATGTGTAATAAGTCTGGAAGAAAATAGAGTTGCTTTTTAGAAAATACATTTCAAAACATTACTTTTTGGATTTCATCATCACTTGAATAAGGTATTATTCTTAACTGTGTGTGTGTGTGTGTGTGTGTGTGTGTGTGTGTGTGTGTGTGTGTGTGTGTGTGTGTGTGTGTGTGTGTGTGTGTGTGTGTGTGTGTGTGTGTGTACAAAGTGCATTAGCTCATTTGAGTCTTGTCAGACAGCACTTCTCAAACACAGTGACACAAATTGTTGGTCGGGGTGTGTGTGTGTGTGTGTGTGTGTGTGTGTGTGTGTGTGTGTGTGTGTGTGTGTGTGTGTGTGTGTGTGTGTGTGTGTGTGTGTGGCCAGGCGAGTGCTCTGCATCATGAGAGCCATGCGTCCACATTAGCACCCCCCCCACGGCCCCCGCTCCTCCAATTAGGTTAGGAAAGTGCAATATCTGTCAGCAGAGGAGTACAAATGTGTGTGTTTTTATCAGCGTGGGGCCCTTCTGGCTCAGAGGCCACGTCCAGCTCCCACAATGCACGGCGGGACGCAGGGCCGGGGTGGCAGGCGAGGAGTGCTGGTAGTGTGTGTGTGTATGGTGGGGGGGGGGGGCGACATGCTGGTTTCAATCAGTCAGCACAGCCAATTGAATTACAGTGTGTTTTAGTGCAGTGGCCGACTCCAGACTAATGTGATTTCTGCAGCTCCGAAGATCAATTGATCAGGTCTAATTCACAACCCTCAAAAAGAGAAAGACAGAAGAGGAGGAGGTGGAGGGGGGGGGGGGGGGGGGGGGGTTGTCTGGCTGTGTTTGGCCGGTCTCTGTTTGGGATGTTTGATTGAGGGAAATGGGCAGATGGTTTGATTTTGTCAGCTGATTTTGGCCTCAGTGCCGGAATCGGGAATTACAAGAAGTGTGTGTTTTGGCAGCGTGCATTAAAATCCTTTGGTGGCTGCTGGGAGGAGCCTCGTTCTCTGTGTGTGTGTGTGTGTGTGTGTGTGTGTGTGTGTGTGTGTGTGTGTGTGTGTGTGTGTGTGTGTGTGTGTGTGTGTGTGTGTGTGTGTGTGTGTGTGTGTGTGTGTGTGTGTCATTTTGTTCACGTATGCAATACAGTAAAATAATAATGGAAGCAGAGGGAAAGAGACACTGATAAGAAGCAGAATGGAGATTTTTAAAAAAGGACAAAGACGAGAAGATGAGACGTGTCATAAAATGACTGGAAAGAGTGAGAGAAAGGAGGTCAAAAAGGAACAAGGAGCAAAAATGATGACGGGGAAAAGAAGTAAACCAAGAAGAAAATATCCTAAAATAAAGTAAGAATGGAGAGGATTGAGGAATGGAAAAGATAAAAGTAAAATAAAGGGGAGGTGAAGTGACAGAATAAAAGTGTAACGAGAAACAGGCAGAGGAGAGACAATCAGAAGGAACAATATGATGTAAAGTTTGATATGAAACAATGAAAAGGAGAGAGAAGGAGAGGGAGACACTGAAATAAGAACAAGAAGTAAAGAGAGCAGAAAGATGAAAGAACAGGTGGATGAAGAAAATACAAACAGACGAACTGGATCCATCCCACAAATGCACGTTTGACGCGTCTCTTGACTTTCTATTTTGTTTGTGTGTCTCGTTCAGAGTTTCTAAATGAAGCGGGTGTGATTCCCTGACTAGCGCCTCGTTCAGGACCCAGAATCCCCTGTACCTCTCCATGTCCGTCAGCCGGGACGAGTCCCGGAAGCCTTTGGCGAACGGGTTGCTGTCGATCTTCAGTTTGGTGATCTGGGGGGGAAACCAGGCAGGAGGAGAGGAGACTGTCAGTAACTCTCTGCTACTGGGGAAGAAACGGGAATGGAACATTGCTTCCATTTCAAAATAAAATATATCTTCTGATAGAAGTCCAGGAGACTCTTTGTATACAGAGTTTCGGTTAATTTCATCCTTCCTGTGCTTTTATTCGTCAGAGTTGACTCTTGTACATATTAATATTTAACATTACTTATTTAGATCAGATATTGAACTTTATTTCTATTTCCTCTGTATGGAGCAACACTTTCAAAGTATTTCTCGTCCATTCTATTGGTCATAAATTAGTTTTTTGTTTAACTTTTGAGACATTCCATATTGAAGGTTCATCTTAGATTACAGGAGCGATGTTGTACGTGACAGTAATCATCTAAATCACAAGCTTTTCAAATCACAAGGTGTGGATAAACTCGTCAAACCTTGTTGTATTCTGGAAACTCTTTTGATTAAAACCCTCTTTTGATTCTGACTTTAAGCTGTAAAGTGTCAGAAATGGTGGAGGAGTGAGAGCTTCTCTCTCCGTTCATCAGTAGGACTGGTTTAGTTACAATCTGCTCTGTGACTGAATGTCTTTAGTTCCTCTGACCAACAGAACCACTGACGGGTTGGTTTGCTGTTTACTGGACGTGGACCAGGGCTGGCGGTGCGACGTGTTAAAGCTTCCCCCGACTCACCAGCTGGTTCTGGTAGGCCGTGACAGCGGTGAACACGGTCTCGATGAAGACGAAGGTGCGGAACTCCTCCGACTTGAGGTTGAGCAGCGAGGCGGTGTGGTCCTTCTTCTTGATGATGTGGACCCGCGGCTGGTACTTGTGCATGGAGTTGAGGATGATCTGTGGAGGGCAGAGGAGAGGCGGACAGATGCAGCCGAGATGAGAATTGATTCTTATGGCTGGCTTTGTTTTTTGTTTTTTGCTTTTGTTTTTGTCAAAGGTCTGGGAGACAGCAGGAAGATTCTGCTTCAGGGAGAGTCGTCACGTATTCCATATATTCTATTAGGCTATTAATTATTTGATTAAAACAATAATTTTTGTTTGTGCATTCAAAGCTGGAAACATCTTTTTCTGTGCTGCAGACTGTACACACACACACACACACACACACACACACACACACACACACAGACACACACAATTCAAAACGTGCCTGTTTTTTTTTTTTGTGCTTAAAATGTGTGTTTTCTGGACCAAAAAAAAATCACTGATACAATTACACATATTACCAGGTTAAATTAAAAAAATATATAATAATTTAAACACTGATCTTCATTCCTGGAATTATAGAAAATAATGAAGAAATTTGTAATAAATGTAGGCACCTTACTGAATTGCGTCAGACAAAATGCATATTGAATGACTGTCTTGTGTACAATATAAATATAAAAAAATTGCTGAATATTATAGACATTCGAATTGGAAATACAAATTATATATGCTGAGATGATTGACTCATTGATGCATTTTTTGTGTATTTGAAAAGTTGTGTGTGTATATATATATATATAGATATAGATGTAGATATAGATATAGATATAGATATAGATATAGATATAGATAGATAGATATGGAATTTTATCTAATTCATAGAAAATAACCTCTGGAATAAATAATTCTGTCTTTCTGTAGCTTTGTGTATTTCTTAAAAAAAAAAAAAGTAATCTAATACAGCAACTTGGAAGGTGGGTTTAAAAAAGTGCATTTGAGGCATTTGAATTGAATTTGAATTACATATTTAAATAAATAGGAAGAGGACACAAAAAAAACCCTAAAACTATAATAATAATAATAATAATACACTGGTTGAAGAATATAAAAATGACTATTTACACTGAAAGCACCTAAAAAATGTGGCCACAAACAAAAATGTTTTAATTTAACATTCTATTCCTGATTTATTATGGAGAAATTAAACGGCTATATAAAAAAAAAAAAAAAGATGACTTGATCTACATAAAACAATGAAAGTATGCGTTCTTCCTTTAAAGTATTGTAAAATGAGTATAAACTATTGTTATTTCTCATATTTCTGTTGTGGTTTTCGACAAATTCTCGATTAACTTTTACAACACACCAAACGTATTCCAATCATGTTATTTATTTATAAATGAGTATTTAATAATGTCATTTGTATATTGGTACTTTATTTATATATGTACATGTAGGCATATTTGTAAATGTTTAAAAATGTCTTTTACCCAAAGGCTGACCTACTGTTGTTTATATGTTGTTTTACGGGTAAACTTTGTAATAATATTAGACGCAGGATGTTTATTTTCTCCAGTTACTGCGCGCGCACGCCATGACGCCTTCAGAGACGGATTATTAAAAAACAACATTTGCCTGAGTAATCTTAATTATGTCACTCCCACGTTTTATTTCAGACACACCTTGACATTTCGGAACGATATTCTAATATTCTAAATTATTACCCGTGTGTTGATTTTATTCCACACACACACAGGTCAGGTGTATAAATCTCGTGCTCACGTGTCCGTGTTGGTCCAGCTCGTTGTTCGTCAGCTTCACTTTCTCGAAGGAAACCATCTGCTTCATCAGCTGCTCTCCGGTGAACGGGGAGTCCGGGTGCACGTACAACCTGCCGGGCAACACGGGGAAACACGAACGCTGTGATTGGCTGCGGGCCGTTAGAAAAAACACAACTACTATATTTTTAACCAATCAACGCGCAACAAGTGACCCCGGGAAATAAAATAACACACGTAGCAACCGTTGCTATGGGAGAGAATTACTTTGAAGAGTTTAAAAACGCTTTTTAATTTGATGTAGAATATTCGTACATTTATTGATATTTTTAGTGAAGATATTTTAAATCATTCTGAAATTGCTATTAGAATTCTATTAATGGAAAAAGTGGTTGAAATGATATTAATTTGTATCCACACGGGGTTTTTTTTCAGAATAGTGCAGATTAACGTCAGGCTGCTGTGAGTTTTTCCTCTGTAATAATTCGTTAAAATACAGAAACGGAAGTTTAAAAAGGAAAAATGGCCTGAAAGTGTTTCTGTATTAATCCACTTAAGTTATCCGATTAAAATACACATTTTTGTATTTTTGTAAGGAATGAAAATTGTCCACCAGTGAAGAGCCTAAATATTACGATGTCCACTTCGAACCCCAGGGAAGTCTGATTTACTGGACTCTTTTTAATGAGGTTCTATATAAAACACCGATTTAAAAAAGATTTTCAACTAAACGAAACTAAAAAGGAAACATTTAAACAGTAACAACATTTAAATATTTAAAATATCAAAACTGAAAAAATGGAAATAAACATTTCTATTTAGAGTGGTATTTACTTTAACTAAATAAAAATGTTCTCCCCTCAACCACACGCTGCACAAAACATCACAAATTCACCAAAAACTATAATAACCCGTGTCACAGGTCGGTTGGTGCGCTCGCTTCGACTTCACTGTAGCAGGGAGGGGGGCGGGGTCAGCGCTCAATCTGCACTACACAACCGAGAACGCTGAAATGGAACGGTCACTTATGTTCTTTGTGTATAATTGTGACTAACAGAAGGAAGCTGCACCAGAGCCAGCAGACACGATGTAATATTGCTTTTGTCCTGGATTGTCGCTCAAATTGAAGACTGAATAACATTTAAAAATAAAACCTTATTTGCGTGCCATTGCATACAATACCAGAGTTTAAGACTTTATTTATATGCTCTAATCTTCACAGTGTACTACTTCCCGGTTCTGGAAATTGCAAGGTTTTTATTGGGACTCTTATTAAAAAGCAGCGCAAATCAGTTTCTCTATTAGCTGTATTGTATTAAAATATTATAATTTATATAAGGTCGTGTTAACACAGATTAAAAATGTTTTATATATCTCGATTTGTACAACAGGGCAAATATGGACAAGAGATGTAAATATTACACGACCGTTTTGCAGTTAAGCATAAATATTGCAAAGAAATACACACAAGGCGTCTCATCGCAGGCTTTTGTCTTTTTGTTAAATTTTTCAGTTGGAACCAGAAAGAAAGGAGGAGAAGCCATATTCTAGTTGTAGGTTCAACATCTCTCACACGCGTGACAAACCAAATGACTATAATCTCAGCGCCACATTATAGTGATCCAAATGCACATTCGTTGTTAAGAACTTCTGTTTTTATGCTTTTAGTTCAACGGAAAATGTCATGTGGACCTTTTTGTTTTGCTTTTTGTTCACTTGTACGATAGTTGCAGTATACATGTATAATTTGAATAAAATCCTAATTCTCACCTGGCGGGCAGAGGCGGATCCGCCTTCCCGGCCACCAGCCACGAGGAGCGGTGGTAGGCGTACCGGTACCGCTTGTTGTCCACCGGGACGATGTCCATCAACACGATGTATTTGGACTCCTGGTCGACCCCGGAGAACGAGACCCGGATGGTGGGAAACATCCGCCTGTTAACGACACACAATATTATTATTATCGGTCCTCGTCCCTGCACAGAAAGACATTTGTGCATACATTTTTATTATTTTTTTTTTGAAGAAGAACAAATTTCAATTCTCCCTCAGTCGTTTTGGGACACATTTCTAATTGAATATACTTTTTTTTTTACTGCGAAAATTATGCCGCTTAAATATAAATGTACGAAACCCTTGTTCTATAGTAAATGAACAAAAACCAGAGTGAAATGCATGCAGTTAAATGCAAATGTATTAAAATCCACAACCTGATTGTAGTTGAAACTAAACATGTGCACGAAAGCCCAAGTAATTAAGGATGTAGTTTCCTTTTTATAAAGGAGTGCAATTGTTCATTTTATTTTCAATGAACATCGTTAATTGATAACAGAATCACATGAATATTTTCTTTTACAATATTGATAATTAAAACTCTTTTAGTGATAAACTGCATAATTAAATGGCCTGATCATTACACTTTCCATCTAATGCAAACTTTCTTTTGTTTAATTTTAATCCAAGCGATAATAGAAACAAAATTCACCCAAGAAAGTTTTTATTTATTATTCTGATTATTTTACCTCCCGGACTTTGTGATGATCATCTCGGTCCCCAGCTCGTGGAACTTGTCCCACAGCTCCTTGGTCTCGAGGCTGCACGAGATCTTGGCCATCTCCTCGCTGGGGATGCCGGGAGTGGTGGGGATGAGCGGCTCCGTGCACTGCACCGCGGGCGCGCTCCCGCTGAAGTCCCCGTGCGCGTCCAGGGAGGAGAGGTCAGCCAGGGCCTGCTGCTGGTTGCAGGACGACTTCTCGACGAATTGCTCTTTTGTTTGCGTGACAACAATCCGAAGAGGGAGTGTGGAGGAGAAACAAGCAGAACCACAGTTCAGTCACATTTATTTATTTCCAGTTCAAGGAATTTCCAAGTTTTTGTCCTAGAAAGTGCATCTTTACAACAAATGGTGTTGTATGTTTGGCCTGGTTTTAATTATGGCTCAAGTGGCCTGTAAATACAATTCTGGTCCAGAAAACTGCATTTTGTATACAAGTCCTGCTTTTCACGGTGGAAACGGACTGTTGTACAGCCTCACTAAAATAGAAGCGTTTATCTTCTGATAGGAGTGTCTGTGTTTGCTAAGTTTGATTTAATTTAGAGAAGCAGTCGATGTACAGGGAGTGGAACGCTCTTCATTTATCTCAGCAATTCCTCGCATCGTGGAGAACAAAACAAGTCACATTATTTCCTTTCTATTAAATGAAATGATCCAATTGCTTCAAATAATGCATTAAAAAAATCTCTATAACAAGTCGACACTGTTGGATACTATAATAATATCTGGGGCATTTTATTCACTTTTTAAATATTTAATTTACTCAAAATGATCTGCATCTAACAATATTTAATATTGAGTGCAATGTGACATTTCTAAAAGTCGTGCTTTTTATTATGGCACTCCCGATTTCTAAATTAATTTCCCCTTCATTCACGGATCGAGTCTGGATTTTGTGCATTAACTGAAGCCTACATTACCTCTGAACATTTTCTTTTAACGCTACGACAGTGAAGCGGAGCAGGACAGGAGCGGGCTGGACTCACCGAGCGGCTTGATGGTGTTCTCCTCCGCCTCCTTGTCCTTGCTCGGCTTCCCGCTGGACATCAGCGCCGCTATGGAGAACGCGTTGGCCCGGGAGGAGAGCTGCGGCTTCGGGGATGACGTGTATTCCATGTTGGCAAAAAAAAATAATATTCCCCACCCTCCGCGTATGGTTTGGGAAAAATAATAATAATAATTAAAAAAAAAAAGTTCCTCCAAGAACGCGTACCGGGAAAGGAAACGAGGCGCACGGAAGACGCGCACAGCTTCGGGCCTTTGCGCACAAAGTGTCAGCGGATCGGATGGAAGGAGTCGCTTTTCTCTGGGAAAACACTTGTCACAGCCGGGCGGGGAGCCTCCGGGGACGCATGGTGGAGGAGGAGGAGCAGGAGGAGGAGGAGGAGGAGGACTCCTGGTCAGACTGGTTCCAGGTCTGAGGCGGACTGCCGCTGCTGCTCTCTGGACGCTTCAGTCCGGCTCAGCCTCCTTATAATCCCGCTCTGCCCTCCAATCGCTGCCTCTGCCTCCACGTCACTCTCCCACTGTCCCACTGCAGCCCTGATACCGAGCAGCCAATTAAATAACCTGGAGCTGCCGAGAACTGAGGGGTGGGAGGAGGAGGGGGGGGGGGGGGGGGGGGGTCTGTGTCAAAGACCCCAAATACAGAGGCGGCTGTGGGCGAGGGCTGAAGTGTGTTTGTTCTCGAGCAGGGGTCTGCAACCTGCAGCTCTAGAGCCACATTCACACCCTCCCTCACGCTTTCACTTCATTATTCCTAAATACACATTTAACCTTGTTTTTGATTTATTGGCACACCAGTCTTTTTTTTTCTTTTTTTTTTTAAACAGCATGAATAAAATGGGCAAAAGAGCTAAAAACGACAATTGAGAAAAATAATGTTGAACAAAAATCAATCAAACCCTAAATTGATTTGTGTTTGTAAAATAGAAAAGCTTAAAACAGTTTAATAATGGAAGGAGAAGGACACGTAAAACTGTTTGAAAATGGTCTAAAGGACAAAAAAAAGTGAACCAAAGTGATGCACAAAAAGCTGGAAATGTAATGAAATGTTCTTCATCATGAACTGAAGCTTCTTAAATGCAACACAAGGTAGATTTTTTTTTTAAATCAAAACTTTATATGAAACTTTAGAAGTTGTTTCAGCCTCATTTTAAAGATTAAAGTTGTTTTGTAGCTCCAGTTAAATTTGATTTGGTGGAAAAAATAAACATTGGTCATAAAGGTTGGACAAACAAAGACATTACCAACAGAAGAATATGTACTTTTATTTTTCTTTAGCTTTATTGATCAAAATCAGGAAGAGAAATACAATAATTGAATAATAATTGAACCCAAATGGTTAAAGAGGGTTTTTTTGGTCTTATCTGAGAAGTCATGATGGATTTGGTCCATAAATGTCTCCAATCACACTTCATTGAATAATGTAAAGAAAAACTGTCAATTTTTTAAAAAGTTGCAAAACGTTTTTATTTATGTTTTTGTCTCTTTTACCACAAAATCTGTCAAACTATAGTTCTGATACTAAAACATTTCTTGTTTTGATGATAGCTGCAGTGTTAGATTGTAGACGTTTAATAGTTTTCACTAAAATACACATTATAGCCACTATACAACTCTCAGCCTAAATGATGTTAGACTTCAAGAAAGACAAAAATCAGAAATAGAAAAAGATTGAAACTGAGATTTTCCTCTTGGTATTCTATCGCTGCTGTTTCATCAAGGGGATTTTTTCAATGCATTTTATATAAGTCGCCATGAAAGCACAAGTTCTGCAGTGACATTCGTTTTTCTGATGTCTACATGCAAACTGGACAAAACACACACGTCGTTCAAAATCTGAGTAAAGCAGAATTTTATTCAGATCTGTACCTTGGCACAGAACGTCACCAAGAACTACATTTTGCTTCAACTCCAATTTTCCTGCATTTGCGGAATAAAAAGAAATTGAGAATAAGATTTGAACACGGTTCAGCATTGAACTACTTTCACTGCAGGATGTTTCCTTTCATGAATAACCAAACCACAAACTTGCTGCAACACGCTGGACACTTTTTTCTTCTTCTTTGTTTCTGGAAGCTGGGCAGACAGTCTCTGTCTTTACGTTTTACATTTATTTGCATACATTTATCTGGCTAAAGCTTTTGTGCTCTGCAGTTCAGAGATTGAAGAGACGACAAGAGGCTTCACTTAGAAACACAACCAAACACATCTTAAAGGAAATTTATATTAGAAAGTAGAATTTATAAATGGGGGGGGGGGGGGGGGGGGGCTTCATGAAAGTCAATTGGAAGGTTGCAAGTTCGATTCCCTATCTCCCTCTGTCTACATGCCAAAGTCACCTCAAACTGCCACAGCCATTGGTTTCCATTCTATTCTATGGTTTTTGTTGAAAAGCTTTTACGAGCTGCACTAAAGAACCGGACAATGAAGGGAACGCTGTAGTTCAGGTGAAACGTCAGAACTAACATTATTGTTGACGGTGGAAAATAAAGTTTTCATATGCAATCTCTTTACGAAGAGGACTAGACTGGGCACCTCGTACAGCGGTTACCTTCTCAAATGCCACATTTGTTTTGCGGAACCGAGTGAGCATCGCTAGCATGTTAGCCATTAGCTCATATCGATGCTAACAAGCCTGTCGGGTCGCCGACACTGCGAAACACACAGATAAACCACGACCGATGTGTTTACACTGGATGCATGCATGTCCTTGATATTAACCGCAAACTCTGAGCGTCACCATAGCAACAAACACTGATCTCCTTTAATCTCCTCTATGAGGTGCCTCTCCCATCCACTTTGAATGGGACTTTTTTTTTTGGCAGCTTTTGGGGATTTATTCAGAAACGGTTAGCCAACAAAAGCAAGAAGAAGAAATAAATACTCTAACTGGACCGTTTTGACAGTTTCCACTTTATAGCCTGGGTTTAAAAAAAAAAAAAAAAAAAAGTGTGTATGACTTCTGGGTGCCTCACCAGAAGCTTAACTCTCCTTTGTACCGTCTCCGTTCTGAAACCTCCAGCCGACCTGTGAAAGTGTGGCAGAAAGTGAGAAGTGACCAGGATGTCCTCACTTTTCCACGTCCTTACATCCCAGAGGCCCGGGCCCAACAAAGATAGCCTTAAAAGTACTCGCACATACAGGGACCTTATTGAGTCCAGGAGCAGCAGTGTTGGGTTAATCCATTCTATGTCACACACCAGTAAGCACCTAATCTTTCACACACACAGACACACACACAGAGCTTTCACGTGACAACAGGATATTCACATACATTTCTTTTTTCTTTTTTTTTGCGGGGCCAACCAGTAACAGTAATAATTGCTGGAAACAGTCGCAGTCCAGTTGGTTTTGTGGTACTGGATTCACTCGCGCTGCTGTTATCATCTCATTATCGTCCTTAGTCACTCATTCAGTTCCGTATCCAGGAAGAAAGCTTTAAAGGCTGATTGGATAAATATATTTTTAAAATGATTTCCGTCGCTTTCAACTTGACAGACTCCGCTCATGCAGGATGTTTTGCGTTTTCACTTGGAATTGTTGCTGTGTTAACGGACTGAGTTTGGATCCTAGCTGCTGTTGCAGCTGCGGACGCCGACTCAGATGTTCTTGACACAGATTTACCTTTGACTTCAGTGAATAGAGTCCTTGGGTCCTGTACACACAACACAAAACTGACCCTTTTTTTCTCCCCGTCGTTCTTGATAAAACTCCCGTCCACACGTCACTATGAACACGGCTCAATGTGTTGTAGTACATATGCCAGGCCTGTAGGTGGTGCTGTGACGGCCACTGAAATACACCGACAGAGAATACACCTGCTCATCCTCGTATCCTAGACCAGTGGTTCCCAACCTTTTTTGACCAGTGTACCCCTTGAGCTGGTTTCCATGTGAAAAGTACCCCTTCTCTCGTGTGTGATTATTCGCCTTAATGTGTACTTATATTTAACCCTTTGTCTTTCTATCTATCCAACTGCTCATTTAAATAAAACAATTATTGTGAGTGTAAAAACATACCTTTTAATGAGACACTTGCGCTTGCTTGTCTTTCATAAGTCTTTCATAATTCCTTTTTTCACTGGGCTCCCCTGTGCCTGCGTCCGAGGCGACGGTAGCAGTAGCGGTAGCTGGACGTTTACTCCTGCCTAGCCATGCATCCATGTTTACAGTCGGTATGCAGCTAGAGTTAGCTAGCTTCGCGAATCGTGCGCGCCCGCAGCAAGAACGTGAACCTTTTTTTTTTTTTTTTTAAAGCGCGCCACTTTATAGTCTTTTCATATTATGTGCATTGTAGTGTTACAATCACTGTGGACGAACTGCTACTCATGGAAAATAAACGTATGGCCTTACTAAAATTCATGATATAATATAATATAATATAGTATAATTTTTTTTTTTTTGTGTGTGTGGATACTGTAGGCTAATTTATAATCTTTCTGCGTACCCCCTGCAATACCCTCGCGTACCCCTAGGGGTCCGTGTACCCCCGGTTGGGAATCACTGTCCTAGACATCCAACCTCTGGCCTTATTAAACCAATTAACATCGATAGCTTCTGCAGTTGTTGTGGTTAAGTGTCCTTCAATGTTGCTCCGTGTGGACGATTGGACAAGAACCACGTGGTTACATGAAACCGGGTCTTTGCTTTGTTATCCAAGCGACGTGTGTTTTCATATTGCATCAATGAAGGAATGGATTGGACTGCTGTCTTTGAGGGGTCGTCAGAGCACGTCATGTCCTCTACAAGAACCTCAGACTCCTCGCTCAGCGACCCCCAGTGGCGATTGGGAGGATTCAAACCAGCAAACCCCTGACCCGGAGCTATAATATATTGTAGATACTGTATATAGACAGAGCCACAGGTGGGGGTGGAACCTCTGGTCACCTGCTCCAGGTCCAGACTTGACCCCAGGAGATCAACATAGAGCTCACATGAGGCAGAAGCTGGAGATTTCAAGGCGTTTCTGAAAGCATCACGGCTCTGAAGCGCTGACTCCATGTTTTTTTTCTTCTTTTTTTTCAAAGGTGTGTGAGTGTGCGTGTGTGTGCGTGTGTGTGTGTGTTCAATGTCACTCTCTGAGAGATGATGGAGGCTCACACAAACAGCGAGCCAGAGATCCGCGGGGCAGCTAAACCCATTAGGAGATTCCTGAATGCAAATCCGCTGCTGCAGATATTTAATAAGAGACCTGCGCTGGCAAATTAGATTACCTTACAATTGCCAGTGGATAATGTGCTAAAAGCTTTCCCACTTAAGCGTTACTCCTTACTGAATAGTATTCACACTTTGAGGGGCCGGTGCAGCCTTAAAGGAACAGACGGCCTGGAAGTGCAGCACAGATGGCGAGGCAGCGTTTGGTGTCACTCAGAGCTGGATGAGGAACACGGGGAACGGAAACATTTATATGTTTCTCTTGCTGAGACTTCGCTGGGCTAAAGTACCTCTGACATTAGGAAGTAATTGGTTAAAAAAAAAGAGGTTTGACAAGTGGACAAGTTGCAGTGAATAATGAATGATGAATGAGGAAAGCAGGTAGATCATTGAACATTTGCACATTACTAATTAATTTACTAACTGATTCATTCATATCACTGCTCAATATAAATTGTATGTTTTTGGACAGTCGTCATGCTAAAAGGCCTTCACAGTAGGGCCTGGGCCCCTTTTGCACAATTTGTTTTGAATGTATGAAGATTATAATATGCTGAAAATGCAGTACTTACTGTTTCTGCTGTTTTCTTGTATTTTCTTGTATTTGTTCTCTGACTGCGAGGCGAGCCAGGACACCATCGTGAGCTACGTAATTACAAACATTTGTTCAAAAGTGAACCATCAACATGCGATGGTAATGTGATCACGAGGATTAATGCTGCAGAAAAGGCAAAACTATTTCATTTTCACTTGCGCGAGGAAGCAAAGAACTGAATGCATGATGTTCCATTAATACTTAAAAAAATATGCTGCTTCCACCGGGAAACAAAACCCAATAAAAGTCAGCAGAACATGAGTGTGAGTGGAGAACATGAGCTGGGTGCTGGGCGGAGATAACAGGATCTCCTCACCGCAGCACTCAGGGATATGACAGCCAAACCATCCCAACAATTATTCCTGGGGGATAAATGGCCGCCGCGCGAAAAGGTCAGCAGCAAACGACGGCCAAGTCCCCGCAGAGTGGAATCTGAGGAAAAATAATCGCCCCGTGATTGAATTGAATCCTGGGACTTTTGAGCCGCAGTAATGAAATGGCTGTTGTTGTGACCCGACCCTTTAACCTCCCGTGACGATCTATTTATCTATTTTTTTTTTTTTTTTTTTACCCGATTACGGCGCGCTGCAGCGGGGGGCGACTATTTGCCTACAGGAGCACATTTAATATATGTGCATAGCTTTGTCTTCTCAATGTAAATCCCCATTATCGCCGCTGCTTCTGAAGACGACATGGTGCCTCTCACCTGCAGCGCCCAGCAGCTCGCCGCCTCACCACCTGCAGGTCACGGCGTTTTAACACAACCAGATAATCTCGTCAAGCTCAACTTTATCACTCTGCCTTTGCTTGACGATTCAGCCATCTATGATTTTGCGTTTCTTCTCAGTTAATGGAACGTCTTCAGGTAGTATTGATCATTAATACGGTGGGTAGATGACATCACAGCCCAGGAAGTGAAGCACTTTGTCCAGTCGCTTCACTTGAACCGACAAACTTGAAAAGTTCACCTGAAACGTTGAATTGTTGTTGTATTTGTTGGACGTAGCGGGGGGGGGGGTTAAACATGAGGCCCGTGGGCCAAAACCGGAACACAAATATGGTGCGTCAAACCAGCGGTAAAGAATGAAGAAACTTCACAGTGCAGTGTTTAAAAGTGTAACTCAGACTCGGATGGTCCAGACTGTTTAACGTCCAGAGCCACAGCAGCTTCTCCACGCTAAATTATCTATTCAATTTGGCAGCGCACGAGTTTAGCCGCAGAATAAGGCGGATACTAATGTTTCCTGAGGTTTCAGGTTTTTGTTCATAATTTTTGATCTGAAATCCTGAAATCATACGAAGCACAAAAGAAATGATAAAAATGTTCCAATGGTTTCAGTCATTTTAACTGTTTGACTTGTTTTGCCAGAATTCTCCTTCTAATACTTTTTTTTTTCTTTGAGCAATTTTAGCAGTTCTTTTCAAAATAAGCCAGGTTTGCAAATAGAACTTAGAAAAAACAGATAATGGGATGAAAATTGTTCTCCATGTAAATTACAGAAAGATTGAGAGAGCCAGTACAGATCATCCCTGGAGGCCAGCCTGATTTCAGGTTTTCAACAAAAGGCACAAATAAAGACGGACTGAAATCGTCTTTCTTGTCACGTGAACCTGTAAACAACCTTCCTGACAAGCCGGGAGGCAAAGTTTGATTTGACCGTTTCCTGAACAGAGTTGAAAAAATCACATGGTTTCACTTTATGCCCACTCGGTGCTTGTACGTTGAAAACGCCTACCTGGAATGTGATCGTCAACAGTTGTGCAAATATTAGAAAGAGCGAGTCTGGAAGTCTGGAAGCGAGACGGCTGCACACATGTTGTGCACAAGGAGTGAGGACGTTTCCTTTCAATTTGTGAAACGGATCATATCCGATCGCACGTTAGCCGACATGACGAAACTTTGATCTGGAGCGTGTCTTCTACCAATCTGGACTCTCGTTCACCTGCTGCTGACTACACACACACACACACACACTGAGGCATGCAGTGGTCGGTCTGTTGCCTCTGTTCATATGACTAATTAGACCAGCTTCACACTGTGCTGTTCCTTTTGATGCTGATCCCTGGTGCTAATTGCTGCGTCAGTCCCGGGCCACAGCCAGGTTAAGTTCAAATGCAGGACCGGCGTCTCCGCCAAGCGCCAAACCCCTCCGCTCCTCACCCACACACTGGTCCCTGCCAACAACCCCCCCCCCAAAAAAAACCCCCCTTCATATACAGAGTAGCTCCGAGTTTGCGTCTTCTCCCTGGGTTCCCCCCGTTCTCTCATTATGTACAGTTATTTTTGCCCCAGTCTATAGTTGAAGATGTTAGGCTACAATAGCTGATCTGAATTTCCATTTCTGAAGATATATGTATTGTATGACTGGATTTTTTATTAATTTTTTTTACATACAGAGGAGGCAGACTTTGAATATATTGAAATTATCCTGCATCTTTGTGTAAACTTTGTTTATTATTAATATCTGAAGGTCAAAGTGTCCTCTTTCATTGGCGTTGCCGTCACGGCTTGCTGAATTTTATATCGGTGACTCGTAAATTATTAATCGTTCAGTCAAAATCACATGATTTTTTTTTCTTTTTTTTTCAATGAAGCAGCTCCACTAGGAGCAAGGCTGTTCCTCGGAAATGTAGAGAGGACTTTGGCATCACTTATTGTGACTATTGTACTTTCGTAGTGTCTTGGTTGTTAGTTAAAATGACGGCGTTGCTCGGAGCCACTGATAATGCAATGTGTTTTCACTGGAAACGTCTAAAATGGGGCCTAAAACAGAGCCTAGATTTCTTCCCTTGGAAGAAGCAGGACGAAGATGGATTGTTGGACGCAACATAGGACTGTCTTTGTGAGTCTGCAGGTCTTTAACTACACTGTAGACGGTTAAATATAAAGTCGTGAGGGCTTTTCGACAAAAATACCGATGTTCTCTAACGGAACAGCATCAATAGTGTTTGAGACAGTGGTTCATCGTCGCCCCTCACCGGCCGTCTGACGTCTGTCTCTACACGACCACGGGACATTCAGCTGGTCAAACAAGTGTTCGATCTTTAAATGGGAATGTTTGACTCTGCGCGGCTTCTGAATAATTGAAGACCTCGGTGGTTTGAGAAAAAAGAAAAAAAGCGGAGAGGAGGCAGATTAATGCACATCTACAGGCGCTCTGTGGCGTTTTCCGGGGACAGAGTGCGTCAGACGACGACGGCGAGAGGTTAATAACACGCTTACAGCAACACCCCAACCCTTTTTGCAGCATAGCACGGACAAGCAGGAGGTTTTAGCAGCAGGGGCGTGGTGCTAAAAGCTAACAGCAGGATCTGTAGAGATACACGACTCCACCCTGGGCTTCACCCTCCTCGTACATCTCTTTAAGACTGGGAGCTGTAATTGTGTTGTGGTTCTGCAGACTGGATCGACCCTCTTGAACCCCGGGGGAGGGGGGGGGGCTGTTTCTGCAATGTGCCAAGAGTCACATCTCTAAATATGGCCATAGTGAAGCAGGAGGCATCCCTGCATGTTAGACTGTGGACTTCACCCCCGTGTCCTTGTGTTAGTTTGACCTCAACTTCAGAACTCCACACTTCAGCGCCACAGATTTTCACTTTCTCAGAGGAGGAGGACGAGTCCGGCTCGCAGGGACCTTCACACCCCTCAAGGTCACTGCAAAACTTCTACAACTCTCGGGAGTGGTTTTTCTTCAAGGACTTTATTTGTAGGCACCCTTTTAAAAATGGTGTTTTGTGATGAGCGTCACAGGTTGATGGTGTGGTTGGTTTCACAGGATGGATGGAGGGATGATTGAAAGCGGGGATTTCAGACCCTGTTTCACACAAATTTCAAGTGAAATTCATTGTTTTTGCATTTTTGTTTGAGAAACGTTTCACGTTTACACGACGACGTCCAGTTACACCTGAAACGGCAGAAACTCTAAAAATATGTCGTTTTCATGTTTGGCCACGAGTGGGTGCCGTTGTTTGTTTTTAAAAAAACAACCACACACACATGCAGCAGAGGATAATCCTCTATAAATGTTAATTGGTGCGCAAACATTTGTAAAGACAGACCATCAAGTTGGATTGTTATTCTGGTGACTCAACGATAGAACTCCCAACGACACGACAGAGGGAAACATTGTTCCGATTGTCCATCTCCTGAACAAAAGTCGTGGTTTCCACGGAGACGGAGTTGGAGCTCTTTTGAAAAGTCCCACCCCGGGAACCGTTTTCAAACGGCTGCATTTTCTGTGGCTCCGATAACGTCTGTGTGTAAACGGCCGTCCAAAACGCAATGAAAGTTTTGCGTTTTGACTTGAAATTGTTTAAACAGAAACTAAATGTGAGTTTTAAAGAGCTTTTTGAAGGAAGATGCACATTTTGGATGAGCAAGGAAATGTGTTGTAAAGGTTTTTCCCTCCATGGGTTCAGCTCTGTCAAAGAAATCCTTCAAAACCTTTGCGATGTGAGGTATTGTTCTCCAGCGGTGCAGCTGAAGGAGCCAAGCATGGACGAAATTCACTGAAGTTCTGACAACTTTTGAGATGTTATTGATTCTCGGCTGTCACCTGGAATCGGTTTCTGAAAGTTCATTGTTACAAAGAACACCGCATTCTTCTGAAGGTTAAAGTTGTGTCAGATTAAATGTGATGTGGTCAAGGAAAAAAAAGGAAAACGGAAACTAAAACGTGAGGCAGTGGCCACTTCAGTAATGAACCAGTTCAGCAGCACTGCATTGACAATGGTCACAGTGTTGTGAAGGTCATAAGAGAGGTTTTACCTTCAGTAAATGTTTAGTTTGAAGGTTGTAGCTGTTGGTTTGGACTTTGTCCTGAGTAGTTGTGTCCAAGTGAGATAGAAGGTATATATATATAAAACAGTTTAGATCAGCATTACTATAATATACAGCCTCAAAACGTTCAAGGTATAATACCTGAAGGAAGCCTCTAGGTCAGGGGTGTCAAACTGATCTTCTCAGTCCAAACTGAATATTTGTACCTGGAAATTAAAACTTTCTTTTTGCTTGAGTGTCTTTTCAAAGTCAATGTAAGAATGTGGTCATTTTTATTTGATAAAAAAATCACACATTTTTCATGTCATCATATCTCAAAAGTGTCCCTACATGACAAGAATGTGTCTCTGCAAATCTATAAAAGCAGTCCCATTCTCGTGATTAGCTCAAGTTTCATTTTACTAGTACTACTACTTCTGTCCACATTGGAAAACATTTTAAGCCGTTCACCTGCTGTTCTGTAAATTTAATGTACCTCTAACAGTCTGAGACGTGAGTTTGAACACTGATATTTCTCGTGAGTAAATTGAGTGAAACACCTCAAGCGGCTGAAATCAGCCGGGAGAAAAACGCTCTCATTGGGGAAGTAAAAAAAAGTGAGTACAAGAATGTAACGGTCTACGCATGTGTGGTTACGTACGCTCCTCCGCACCTCGTGTGGGACAGATAAATAATGCGTGAGCCGTAATCTCGCCGGGTCTCATGGCTGGGGTTCGTCCCGGCTGCTTGGCCGACTTGAACGCTGCTAGAAGTGGGATTAGCATCGGTGCTAAAACAACACTCAGGAAGTTGGACGGAAGCCAAACAGCCCCAAGAAAGAGGCTATTGTTGTCCAAGTGTTGTTATTGCCTGGAATTATCTGCGCTTAGTTGCACCATAACACACACACACACACACACACACACACACACACACAGGGACGGGTAGAGATTTGTCCACTTACAAGCACAACATTGCTATTTTTTCGCATTATTTTCACACAGTTCTCATAGATTTGTTAATAATCTGCGGCGCCGCCGAGATCCTGCCCCTCCTGGGGTTTTCATACTGTACGTGTTTTCTGCGGCGTCCCCATCAATATTATCGATCCCACAGCTTTTAATCCTCATGTTTATCCATTCCACGTACATAATTGTGGGAATCCCGAAGTGTGAAAGACATAAAGAGTGGTGCCCCCCCCCCCCTGGCAGCCGATGCATCGTGGGTTTGCAGTGCTGGCCAGGATGTGATGTGATCCGCTTCCAGTGTTTGACCCCATTAAGATGGCCGCCGCGGGTCAAAGTTCAAGAAGAGGATTATGGCTTCTTGCCAATGACCCGTTTGAACCCCAAAGGGTGCCACAGCAGTGATTAGTGAATATTATCAAGGTGACGTGGCTGAGACATAATCAGAGGAGAACAGGGAGGCAGATTATATGACTCATATGAGTTTATGAGTAGAAATAGCCCACTGATTATATGACGTATATATATATATACATATATATATATATATATATATATATATATATATATATATATATATATATATATATATATATGATCATCCTGTCGATATGCAGTCATGTCCAACACTTTTTAATTTGGTGAATGTTTTATAGTCATTATGTTGTAATGATATATACAAATGATGATTTGGGGAGTGACCGACTCCTGCTCTATGCTTTCCTGGGACTTTGTAGTTTTATTTTGACAGTCACTGAAATAACAATCCAACTTGGTCGTCCGTCCACTAGAACGCCCCGGTTCTCCCATTGTTAATGTCGATAACGTATTGTTCTCTGCATGTGTGGTTTCATTACAAAAACTCAACAGCACACACTAGTGGCTCGACTGATAAACTGCAGTGTTTTCAGTGTTTCTGCCGCTTCCATGGATTCCAAGGGTGAAGACGGGAAAACTTTGGAATCACTTGCAGAGAATCGCCAAACCTTGTTATTATTGTGAAGTTTTCCGTTAATTGATGCAACAGCTGATGTTGAATTGTTTCTCTTATGTCTGAGAGATCAGACAATGTGGTGAATGTGTCTGTAAATGCATGAGCGTGAGCAGGTTCTCTTCAGAAGCTCTGGACGGTGCAGGCAGCTGAAGGGGGAGCGGGGATTTACAGGCTGAGTGTTGAGGGGGAGGCGGGGTGGCAGTTGACGGTCGGACGGGGGGCGGCCTCTTCCTCGTGCCTCCAGCCAAGCAGAAAATCTCAGCAAATTAGTTACCGCGACGACGGCTGGTCGGGGAGCTTTCATCCAGCGCAGCAGGGGAGCCGCCGGGAGCAGGATAAGAATCACCCCCCCCCAAAACAACATCTTCCCTCACCCTTCCTCAACACCCCCCCCCCCCTGGTTCAGTCACTGTCCAGCCATCCATTTCTGCTCCCTGGCAGTGAGCGGGAGCGGAGGGGCCGTGTGGCTGTTAAATGCCCCTCCAGCATTAGCACTCCTGAGAAGGTGTCGCTTCAACAGCCAGCAGCCGCTAAGAACTGCTGCCGTCCCTGGGGGGGCTCCTCCAACCCGGCTCCGCTTCCACTTCACTAGATACACCGACCAGTGCAGAGTAATGCAACGTAGAACCTTCCATTCATCAAGGTCACAACATCCAGCTTTTCTTTCAATTGTTTCGGTGAAGTGCTGACAGAACTTCAACATGCTACTAATGCTAGAGACGGCAGATGTGGATTGTATTTACAGTTCGATCCATGAAGGGTGGGACAGTGATTAAAAAGAGGGACAGGGTGCGTTGATAAAGCTCACCCTGATGGATTGGAATGGCTTGGACAAGTAAACAAAATCCTATAGAAACAGTAAAACAACTTCAGTTTTTTTCACACCTACTGCTGTTCTTGAATGAAACTGAAACTTGAAATGAAACTTGAAACTGATGGAAGTCGACGATATTCCATCTATGATGATTCCCTTCTAGAGGTCTGTAGACTGATTCCCCGTTTACACAACGTCTTTCAGTGAAAACTCAAAACTTTTTTCGCGTTAAACACAAATCTTTGCTGAAGAAAAGGGCAGAAATGATGTTTTCATATGAAATGCGGTGCCAACGGGGCCTAAAATGTTGTGAACAGCAAGACTTTTGGAGTCTTAAAGGCAAAGTGTGTGAAATTTCAAGCATTGAAAACAGACAATGAAACAAATAAAACTTCCCAGATGTAATTCCCCGGATGCCTGTGTGCCGTGCTGCAGCTGCTGGTACTGGAGTTAGCAGGTTAGCTAACCAGCACCAGCCTGGTTGTTCTTGTCCAGTCTGGTCAAGACAACATGTAAAGATAACAGTCAAAACAACCGAGGCTGGAACTCATAGAACTCTGTCACTAACAAACTGACACAAAATGAAAAATAGGTGCACTGAAATCAGACGACTGCCGCCTCGTGCACAAACTTGGGATTACCCAGACTGTACATATTCCCACTTTAATATCTGGGAACTGTGAAACACACCAAAAGATTATATTTCAGGTTCATTTAAATGTGCATTTCTGACTTTGGCCTTACTTTGTTTAGTATACATGTTCTCCCTGTGCATGCAGTGGTTTTATCTTTTATTGAAACCTCTGGTTGCCAAAGAAAATGAATGATAAAAGATCAAATCTTCACAGTCCTGAGGGGAACCTATATGTGCCGACTGGATACACACCATGCTTTACATTCATGTACACACACTTTGTCTTTGACTCCCTGGAGAAACACAATAACTGCTAAAGACAGAGTGATGCTCACTGCTGCTAAAATCTATGGAAGACCAATAACATCACCTCCTAATGGCAACAACAACACACACACATACGCAAGCTGTAACTTGGTGTGCAAAAGACACACACACACACACACACACAGCACACAACTCCCGACACAAATAAAAATTGTGTCCATGTTGTCAGCCGATACGTTCGGCGTTTCTCCAAGCTGAGGAATGAAAATCAATCGGGACACAAAAATCATGTTTTATCAGGTTTTAAAACGCGTGCGATTGATTTCTGAGGCTTGACTTCCAGCGGCGAGCGGCCTGTGATGTGTAAGAGAGAAGAATTGTTTGATAAGTGATTCCTTTGAGAGCGTCACGCCGATCAAATGGAAACGCTGAAATTGTGACAAGTTGCTTGGTGGTTTGGAAGAATTGGAGCCTCGTGAGGGTCGGCTTTGGTCCACGGCCTTATTCTTCACACCGCTGTTATGAAGGGTTAAACCTTTACCTTTGTTATCAGTTCAAGCCTTATAGATGATGATTTAAGTTTATTTCCTCTTTTTATTTAGTTGAGGAAAAGCTCCTGATCTCTGATAAAAAGCGCTTCATGCTATGTCGTTCTTCCATTTATAATCCTATAAAACAGAGAATTGCGGTGGAGTTAGTTGGGATAACCATCTTTCCTGTTCACTGACCGATCACTAGGAATTGGGAAACGCAAAAGTCTTTTCGATTCAAAGCTTCCAGCGTGATTCCCGTTGATAAAACTGGGCTTAAATACAAAGTGGAATTTATTTTTGCTTGGGACGAGATGTAAACAACTCTCACTTCCCAGCAGAAGCTCAGTGCTGATAGCTCCGTCGTTAGTTCCTGACATGGCCAGAAGAAGGAGGCGCAGAGGGATGGAGTGATGATAGATAGATGTGACCAGGGACTTCTGTTTCTCTGTGACCTTTGACCCTGACCCCGCCTCCCGGCCTGTGGTCTGCCGGCCGGCGGCAGCCTGGAAGTCTGGCGAACCGACACGACGACGGATGATGTACGTCGAGGCGAGCGCAGTCAAATGCATCGTCTCAGACGTGCTGTGCGGACACTTTTTAACCCAGCGTCACAGATGCAGATGTAAAACATGGCGGCTGTCCTGATGGCGCTGGTGGAGGGATCGTGTCTGTGCGCCGTCACTGGAGGATCAGTCTGCAGACAGCCCGGCGGTGAACGCTCAGGCCTCGACCCGCTGACCTCCCGCTGCAGCGCCGCGATAAAACCTCCCTCTGCTGGACCTCCACAAACACAGTGAAGAATTTACATTAAGGGACGGTTTCCATGCCAAAGCCACATCAGTCAGGACGGGCAGGTTGTTATTGAATGTTTTTCTATTGGTTTTGTAGCTATGCAGCTTAGATTCTGCATTTACATTGGGCTTGACAAAAACTATACACATCCATCCATCCATCCACCTGTTCTTACTCTCCTCTCTAATTACCAGTTCCACAACTACACCACAACTTTGTTAGTCAAGAAAAAAACATGAGCAATTTTAAACATAAGTGCCACAAAAAAACTAATCCGTCACAAGAAGAGTGTCAAACTGTGACCTAATAACTCCACCAGGAGAGTTTAGGAACATTATTGCAGTTAATTTAATGAAAGTGACAAATGTGTGTCTCTAATATATATATCAATAGGAACGCATTTGATATTTTTGTATTTTTCTCTAGAAGTAATGTTAATATGATCATTTGGAGTCATTTCAACAGAGAGCTGCTCCACTAGTGGGTGCTGTTTGTTTTTGTAAGTACATAATTCACACACACAGAGAACAATACACGATAAACATCAACAATGGGAGACATTCTCGTTGTGTAAACAGGCACCCAAAGGTTTTCTGTTTTCACTTGTAAACATTGTGTGACCAGGGCCTAAGTTACCCAGAATGATCTGGAGAAGGAAAAATAAATCTTATTCTGTGGTGTTAAAGCAGATTTCCATCAGGTAGGTGGTGTTACTGCACAAAGTGGCAGCAGACAGACGCTGATATTAGTGGTCAGGTCACAGATAAACTGTCTCGCAGGGCTGAACAGCCAAACAGCCCATTTATTAGTGACATCAGCAGCTCATCTCTAATTTGTCATCATCATCATCATCATCATCATCATCATCATCATCATCATCATCATCATCATCATCATCATCACCCTGACATGATGCAATCTTGAGTGGACTAACCAAAAATGTCATTGAAATATTTGCAAACGTGTTGCTTTATTTGAAGTTTGATGGAACTGCAACATCTGATTTCATTCATTCATTAATTAAAAAAAAATCTGTTTCCTTCGCAGTTACATGGACCATCTTCATTTATTTAGTTATTTCACAATGCAAGGCATTATTGAAAATACTTGTCAAAGATTTTATGGACCAGAAATCAATGATGGTGGTGCAACGCTAATATATGTTATATTCTAATATATAGTTTATTGATTGCTTGTTCACCTGCATAATTCACTTTGAATTAAAATGAACTGCACACAAAAAGTGCCTGAGTGCACAATGAGGAGTCAATACATCAGGTTCAGTTTCATGGTGAAACCACACAGAAATTAAATGATGCGAGAAGTTGGGAACAAAATGTTAAAGTTGGCTACATACTTGATCTAAATGTTACTTTTCTACCAGCAGTTACGATTAAACCGCAGCTGAACCAAACAGAAAAGTTCTCACTCCACCATGTTGACCGAGGTTTTGCGTGCAGTGAAGTGCGTTGGTTAAATCAGTTGTGTCTGTGTGATGCAGTGCTGGTTTTATTTTTGACCTGGCTGCTCGGTCTGGGTCTGGGTCTGGGTCTGGGTCTGGGCCTGGGTCTGGGTCTGGGTCTGGGTCTGGGTCTGCCGGCGGCCTTTTGAAGGACTCGGCTCCTCCGCTTGTCTTATCTGAGCGCTCTGAGTGGTATGTAACGCTGACAGTGACGGCCCGCTGTCCTCTCAGCCTTTCCCAGGGAGGGGGGGCGGCGGCGGCGGGGGCGCGCCGGGCCGGGTGGGTCTGGATCAGAGGCTGAGCGTGTGTTTATGACGGCGGGAGTGAAAGTGAGGAGTTTATAGTCCCAGGTTGTGTGACTGAGTCGCCGTGTGGTTCATCTGGTTCATGCAGGGGGAAAAAAAAACAAACCTTAAGAGTCTACGAAGGTTTTTAGCTTGTATATGTCTGAGTCACTGTGTGTGTGTGTGTGTGTGTGTGTGTGTGTGTGTGTGTGTGTGTGTGTGTGTGTGTGTGTGTGTGTGTGTGTGTGTGTGTGTGTGTGTGTGTGTGTGTGTGTGTGTAGGAGGACTCTGGCCCATGCTGGTAGGACTGGGATGGTGTTGACAGTGCTTTGCTCTTTCCATATTTGTACATGGTTAGTGTGTTAAGATGCAGCCAAGGAGCTGCGAGATAAGGAAGGATGTCTGGTCGGTGTTTGTGTGTGTGTGTGTGTGTGTGTGTGTGTGTGTGTGTGTGTGTGTGTGTGTGTGTGTGTGTGTGTGTTTTCAAAGACTTGTGTGTGTGTGTGTGTGTCTGCATTCACCTCTGACAGGTTTATTTATGACTACGACAAGATATTAGTTTTCGCCATGTTCCAGTGTCTCCTGTGGAAAAACAAACGTTCAAATCACTGACATTTAGATCAACTTTTATTTATGTCCCTCGATGAAGAGTCGCAGCAACAAACGGCTTCCGGTTCTCGGCCTGTGAGGCGACGGAGCTGCAGAGCGTCACGGCGCGGCTGTCAGCCATGATTACAAGGAAAAAAAACAAAAAAGAAAAAACACCCACCCAAAACAACAGGCTGGATGAGACAAGGCCACATGAAAGAGGCAAGTTGTTTGTTTGGTATTGAGTGAAAAAGGAAGAGAAAATGTGATAAAGAAAATCCTTAACAAGCAGCGAGATAATAAATAAACAATAATATAAATATAAAACATCTCTTGAAAATGAAGGGCCTGTCCACACGAGAACGCCGTCTCTCTCCGTTGCTATTTCACTCAACTCCTGTTTACCAGAGGAGAAGCACCTTGTCCTAAACTAACTAGTCTGTATCCAGTGATAAATATGGTGATATATCCACATATTTATATATATCATAAAATATATCTGTTATGTCTGTTTTTAGATATATAAATATGGAATCTATCCCATAAAGAACTTTTTGAAAATGCTCCGAATCCGTCTCAAACAGTTTTCTGAAACGCTGCTACTGCACATGCCACCAAAGCCTTACGAAATGTTTCGTGTCGTGATTCACAGTTCATGTTCTCCCAGGACTTGGTACTTTTATTTTGACAGTCACCATCATAACAATCCAACTTGGTCTGTTTAGTGTCATTGTTGATGTTGCCATGTAAACAAACATGGATTTCAAAATATATAGATACAGATGAATACGATAGAGCTTATTAAGAGGGGGGAGTTTAAAATAATCTATTCCCAAGGAATTAATTACCCACAAATTTTCGTAAATGGTAACTTCACTACCTTTTGAAGAAACAAAAAAACAATAAAAAGCACAACATTTTACGTTTCCCGAGAAGATAAATGAGAGTTAGCTGTGGCAGCGTCCTCGATGTCGTGGATCAAGTGAGCCACAGGGTTGATTTCTCAACATTTAATTTTTGAATGCAACCTGATGATTCTGGGTTCAGAACTCATGACCCACAAGAGCGCTTTATAGACATTCCAGAAAACTCCAGAAAATTGTGGCATTTTAGTGCAAAATTATGTTCTTTCTAGATGAAAGTCTATTCTAATGTGTGAAAGTTTTGTTTCTTCGTAGAATTTTGGTCCCAATATGTTTATAATTGATTTGCCACTTCAGCTGCGTCGCTGCATGATGACGGCTGAGTGTCACTGTCAACCTCATTTCAACATCAGCCTGATCACCTTCATCAAGGTGGAAGGAGACGCATGGCTGAGACCATGAATGATTAGATTGTACGATAACCTATTGATAACCTATTTACGCTTTCCTCATGAGTATTCATGTCAAAAGGGCTTGACGTGTGCATTTCTCACAACCATAACTCTTTGACCCATTGTGATGTCCAAATAAATCCTCGACAATACAGAAAGCAGATAAAAAGAGCTTTACACTCATGTGGGAGTGAACAGGAAGTCTGCAGTACGACGGTCTGATCACAGACAAGATTCTACAGCATGTCACACGTTAATAACATGAGCAACACGTTTACATCGACATGTGGATTTGTCTTGGAAAAACAAGCTCAGAAGCTCTCATTTATTGTGCATAACCACAATAAATCCAGTAAATATAGAAGGAAGATGGTTAATATGATTGAATATATGAAAAAGTACATAGATATACGTGTGGAAAAACACTCATTTGCTCTCCCTCACTTGTTGCTCAGTGGGCAGTAAAATCAGGCTTTTAATCGTCATTTTCTATCATAACTAACAGATTCAGCAGTGATTTGTTTTTACATTCAATTAATAAATATGGTACATCAATTTGCTTATATGACTCATAGCATTAATTGTTTTGTGTGTGTGTGTAAAAGCTAGATAAAACAAAGAACCACACAAATGCAGAAAAGCACACACTCACACAGCATTGGCTTAATAATGCGAGGATACGGGAACTGGTCTTAAATGGACGGTGGTTAACTTATTTACCCATCAGGCTCTGCTCTCTGAAGCCTCAACTACTGGGTTTTTTTTTGACTCTTTTAAAAGCTTCTCAGAGTGATAAGACTCCACTCCAACCCCCTCACCGACGGGATGGATGATGCTGTTGCCATGGCAACCATAAAACAACCACCACCTCCCTCAAAAGCCAGACGCACTCCACCTCTCGGGCACAGTGATGTCATTCAAGACGCGGAGACAGACAGGGGCCACGGCAGGACGCACGCACACACACACACGCACACACACACACACACACACACACACACACACACACACACACACACACACACACACACTTATCTGGACTTGGGGAGACATGGAGGACACGGGGTGATAAGCCTGAGAGGGAGGGGTGGTGGAGAGACGTCGGCCTCCTCATCAAGAGCCGACAGGACGGAGAGAAGAGATACAAGACGCAGATTCTGTCGTGAACAGATTGACGTCCTGAGAAAAACTCTCACTGCCTCCATTATTATTGTGAGAACCGTCAGTCACTGTGAATACTGGAGGTTTATTTCTTCCCATTGGCCTCAACCCAAACGTTTAGCTTTTGATAGCTGGTCAGACTAAACCCCAAAATATCCATGTGCTTATTTTGTCTTCATTGAATCATTATGACATTTTGTAAAGATGCATTTCACCTTATATTGGAGATGAATAATCTAATCTGATGCAACTTGTCATCAAGTCGGTATCAAGGTTCTTTACCAGGTTGAGAAACAAAACAAAACAAAGTCAGCTTTTGTACACGTGCTGCAAGAAATTTATCACAATATGATTGTGAAACATTTTTCAGAGGAAGAAGAACAGATCCTTCAATGGATGTATTGATGGATGGATGGATGGATGGACAGACATACAATAGATTTGGTGGATTTTTGTTTGTTTGATATATGACAAAAAAGAAAAATTATGTTGTGACAATTGGAACATAAAGACCTGTTGTAGAACTGAGTTAACTACAAAAAAAAAAGACGTACATCACACGTGGAGAGTACTCCGAGTTAGTACTGATTGAAAACCAACAAAAGAAGAGGAAGTTGGAACGATTTGACTTGAAGACTGTTGAACTTCTGACTGCAATCACGTTAAGATAACATCTTAATGGTTTTTATTAATGGGAGAATAGACAGACTTATCCAGCTGAAAGGAAAATAACAGTATCATTTACATTCAGAAGAAAAAGTCTAAATGTAATATTGACTTCATGTATATATATATATATATATATATATATATATATGATATATTTATATATATATATGTGTGTGTTATTATCACTGGTTATTTGTAGATTTTCATGCCTGTTAACTGTTTTTCCTCACAAATGGGAATTTCTAACTTCTAACTAGATCAAACTTATATTGAATCTCTGAAGGTATTTTTTCACTTCATATAAAAGTAGCTGTGAGAGGAAAATTCTTCTTTCTTGTTCATTTCAACACATCATTTGATGTATTATGGAAGCAGGTGTCTCACGTTGTTGTTGTACCGTGGATTTCTAAATGTGACTCATTGCTCAGGCTCATGGGGGTCTGGAGGGTTCCTTTATCAGCGTCACTGCAGGAGATTAACAGAAAAAGAAAAGATGGAGTCACACCTGAGCAGGACTTCCTGAAGGAGATCTGCTGTTTATCTGACTGATAGACGAGACTCCAGGAAGCAAGTGTTGAGACATCTGTCTTATTCACACACACACACACACACACACACACACACACACACACACACACACACACACACACACACACACACACACACACACACACACACACACACACACTGAGAAGTGGGTGATGCCACATGCGATGAGCCACAAGGAGGCTGATGATTGAAAGCAGAGTGTTTGTTTGAGGAGACCAGAAGCTCGGAGAGGAAATGTAAATAAATCTCAATGATGATCGCAACTTTATTTATTTTTTTCCATTTTTCTTGGCCATCTCAGCCCATCATCGCAATATTAAAAAAAAAAGGAAAAAAGTTAACAGGATGTTTCCTTGAGTTTTAAGTATTAAAACTCAAGGATTAACACTCAATTCTTCACTCCTCGTCTTTATCGGGACATTTTGACTATTATTGCGTCGTTTATCACGACACTTTTCAACAATGCATGGACGTGAGCTTAGAATCAGGAGCACACGGTCTGTTTTCAGCTCAATTCCTCAGCTGAAAAGTGAATCTCCTGACTGATGCAGTCTGCTGGAGACTATAACCAAACCTCAACCATCAAGTCTGTCATCGGTCACATCTCCAAGATCATTAACTTTCTGTGTCTCTTCCTAATATCACATTTACACAGTTGGAGGACACATACTGTACAATACCGCTAGATTAACCCACTGTGTACACACACGTGGATAAATGTGCACTGAAGACAGGTCTCTTATATAAAACACACTGAGTGGAGGAAGTGGAATTAATGACAATTTAGACCAATGAAAACAGAACAAACAGAGATGGATACAACTAAATTAATGCAGGGATAAATTGTACTCGACAACAACAAAGCCACCTAATAATAATAATAATAATAATAATAATAACTCACATAAATTCTAAAGTATGAAAGTGAATGACCTCTGTGCTCTTTTTACAAATTGTCCTTTTTGCATATATTTGACCAGTTTTAATTTTAGAGTGACTCTTTCAGATGAGTTGCTCAGCAACTGAAGTTGCAGATGTGTCAGAAGACATGTCTCCTACTCTACTGTCCGTCACAGACGGGAAGCTGAGTTCCATTCCGTGTTTCTTTTAAAGACAATCTGTCACATTCGTTGTGGTTGGACGTGTGATTCCTGCAGTGTTTGATGTGGCGGCCCCCCGTGAAGGGTCTCAGTGACCAGTTGCTCCGTGACTGGACATCCCAGTGCGTCTCGGTCCAAACGCCAGCAGATAATGAAGTCGGCCACATTCTGCGCGTCTGCCTCTTTGTCCTGGAGGTGGAAACGGGGTTGTGTGTTTTTCCCACAGTGGCGATAGAGCTATCTGCGGCGGCCCCAGTCATCCTGGCATCCTCCAGCCCCGCTCGCCTTACAGGCTGTCCTCGGGAGGAGCCGGCCAATAAAGATAAGCTCCACGGAGGAGCCAGCCAATAAAAGATAAGCCTCGGAGGAGCCAGCCAATAAAAGATAAGAGCCGGGGCACGTCTGTGACTTCCTCACTGATCTTCCCTGGGCTGATACGAGGCACCGCGCCGATACCGCTGGCGTCTGGCCGGCCCCCACCCAGAACCCACCACACGTCACAGCCTCTCCGCCCAGCAGGGGCTTCAACAGCTTTGTAACTCAGCCCATTAAAGCCCAATTAGCAGCCAGCAGATAATTAGAGGGGCTCAAACCTTAACCGGAACCCGCCACTTGTTATGGAAGAGAAGCTGAAGTAAGACTCGTCGTACCGCAGCTTCACTCAGACTCCAACAGTCGCTCAGCTTCTCCTGGTCAAACCTTGTGACGCCACGTTTTCACCACCAAGTCTTCAAAATGAGCAAATGAAACGCTCTCTTGTGTTTCATACTTTGCATTGAGAGGAAATTAGACCAATCAGAAAAAAAAAAAACTATGATTATGTGTCATTTTTCCACTATTTAAAAAAACAACTAATATTTGTATGGACGAATGATCATTTCTATCTTATTTTTCTTCATTTTTAATTTGGCTTCTACTTTTTTTCCCCTTTGTCTTAATATGAGTTTTTTTTGTTTTATTTTTCACATTTCAGTCTTTGTATTCCCATTTTATTCCTTCTTTGTCTGATTTTGTTTTCACTCTTGCTTGTTCCTCACCTTCATTGACGTCTTCACCTTCGTCTTCATATTTTTATTGGTATTTTGTTTTATGTTTGTTCGTCCTTTTTGTCTTCCACACAATTATATTAATTTCTTTTCCATCTTCATTTGCTTCTGTGAATAAAGTGAAGAAGATAAACTCTCTTCTTCACTCCTTTTCTTTGTCTTTTAATTTGTTCTCTACATTTTTCTTTGGCGTGTTATTGTCTGTATTTGAGGTTTTATTTCTTCTTCCTCTTCATATTTTCTCTGATTATTGCCTTTCAGCTGGAAGTATTTTTCATTCCGTCTCCAGAACAATCTCATGCAATCGAACAATCTAATATTGCATTACTGCATCAAAAAGGTAACAAAGGCTTCAATCGTTAGAAAGTCTACTTTTACCCTCAATCGCTTTGAGATGAGACGACGCCTTCAGGGATCAGTCGTGTGAAAGTAAGACCCAATGAGTTAAAACACATTTTCCCCCCAAATCAGTTTGGTTGTGAAATAAAAGTGTTGAGGTGTTCAGTGCAGCTTGTGGCTGAGGCCTCCCTCTACCAGGACGGGGACGGGGCACCAGCGGGGCGCCAGCCTCCTTTTTGTGCTTAAGTGGTGCAAATTTCTGACAAATCTGCAAATAATCCAATTACAGAGTGAATGTGGCGTTTGTGCCTCCCGGGGCCCCAAATGACGGCGGTACAGATTTTCCTTTATGGAGACAAAACGAGGGCAAATTATTGACTGCAGGGTGAAAAAAAGAAAAAGAAATGAAAACATCTTGACTGCAACAAAAGCAATGGTTTTTTTTAATTCAATGTATTCATTTTTTTATATCAAAATTTGAAAGTCTGAAAGTTTTGCATCTCTAGTTCATTGTAGGTTTTCTTAGAATCTGTTTATGAGTGAATAAAGGAGTGAATTTTGCACATTTTACTTGTAACATCTAATAAATGCACCTGTCAGCCACAACCCTGGCAGGTAAAGTGAATGATGCTGGTCGTCTTATGAAATGTACCTTTTTATTATTAGGGAGACGGCACAGATCACAATTTCAGGGAACAAAATATTCTGATAACTGTTTTAAACGGTCGATTAAATGTTTATGCTGGTGTGACGCGTTGGCGTAAATATGTGGATTAGTCATGACACGTCAAAGATGGCGACGTCCGGCCCATGTGACGGCGGCGACCAGCCGCTTACAGGAAAACTTATTGACTTGTTTGTTTCACGAGCTCGTTAACGAACCTCTGGGTTCAGTGGCGGCGCCGTCGGCTTGTCACTCTTCATCACTGCACTGTGCTGCGGGGCGACAGGAGCCACAGCGCCCTCTACTGCAGGGTTTTTCAACCACTGCGCCGCGGCACACTGCTGTTTCCTCCAGATCTCGTCAGGTGAGACGTGGGAAATTATCCAATTTCACATTTTTTTCTAAAAAACATTTACTCTCACAGCCGACAGTGTGTTGCAGAGTAATCATGTATAAATACTCTTCACCACTAGAGGGCAGCACAGAACTTTGCCGGTGAAATGTAAAGTGACAGACGTCAGTGTGGTTAATCTCCACCTCCTGCTACCATCTTGTATCAAAGTACTGTGTCAGTGACAGTGATGGAGAAGTTTTAGAAAAGGAAGAATGTGAACCAGGATCTCAGCTCTTCATCCATCAGGTCCAGGTTTCACACTGAGGGAGTAAAATTAAAAAAAGACATTGGGAAATACTTTTTTCTGCATTTATTTGATTCCTATTGATAAAACTTTGATGAGAATGACTTTATATTGTTAATAGAGGCTACAGAGTTTCACATTTTAACATTTTTGAGTGGTGGTGTGCCTCCACATTTTTCCAAAGAAAAAAGTGTGTCTTGTCTCAGAAAGGTTGAAAAACACTGGTCTACTGGATATGCAACACGAGCAACGTTAGAAAAACGCCACATTCCCTTCATTTCAGGTGAGCGCCTGCGTCAGTCGGCTAACGTGTTGGCAGATTGCCGGTTGTTCTCTAGTGCCTATAACTGGCCGATTAAATATCATGGCAGCCAGTTGGCTTATATCCTCAAAGTGCTGAGGAGTTCTCATTTGTTTGGATTGGAGCTGGATACCTTGGGTCAGAGCACCTCCAGAACAGCCCTCCTCCTGGCTTGGCTTTTGCTCTGTCCTGGTCAGTATCAGTGAAAGGTGATGCATGAGGAAGGTGAAGGTGGTTCAGTCCAACAGACGAGCTCCTGTTACTCGAGCTGCAGCCGAAGTCAGTGGTTCAGACTGAGACATGTTATAATCCAGCAACCAGCAGACTGGAGCGTCAGAGTACTGTGTTGACTCCTGTCCACCGACGGAAAGTGGAAATGTGAGGACCATGACTGACTGGATATATGAGCAATGAACGTGGCTGGTCAGGGGGGTATTGAGGTTCTCCAAAAGGTTCCAGATCCCGGTCCCATAGAGCGTCTGTCGGGTGAGCTTGGTGTGGGATACCACAGCAGAGGTTCAGAGGTCTGGTGGCTTCTGTGCCTCCAAGGGTCAGGCGAGAGAAGAAGAAACATTTGGCCAGAACGTTATGGCTAATTGTGTAAAAGTGAATGTGCTCACTGGATGATGCACTTTCAAGTCCGACAGAAGCTTTTACCGATTAAAGCCGGGCCGCCTGTCATTTTATCCACTCAACGTATCAGTGAACAGATCTCCTGCGGTTCCTGTCTTATTTCCCTTAATGTCTGGAGAGTCATTCACCATCATTCAAACCAGCAGCAGGACTCGTCTCTTCCTCACTGTGATCTCACGTCTCCTCCGGGGGCCTGGCAGAGGAATCCGCCGTGCCTCTGATAATCTGACAAATGTTTAATAAAAGCCATTTTTCGGGATGCTTCATTTTTTTCTAATGGCCTCTAATGGGAAGTATACATCGGACGTTGGCACATGAAGACGGAGGAGACGTCTTTGAGCCAGCGGAGATAAAGTGCGAGTCCTGCTCTGTGTCTCTCTCTCTCACACACACACACACACACACACACACACACACACACACACACACACACACACCACCCTAACAGCACCCTCGGCGAGCCCCCCTGTTCTCCAGTCGCTAATGACGGACAGCTGAAGGCACACTCCCGGGGCGCCAATCAAATTTGCAGGCCTGTAATTGGATTACAGCGGGCAGGGGGGAGGGCTTTTATCTCTCCCTCTCCCCTCTCCCCTCTCCCTCTCCCTCGCTCTTGTTTGTGCTCTCGTCTGCGGCTGAATGATGGACAAAAGAGCGGCCTGTCAACGTCAACTCCTGGCTGACGGAGGACGTGTGTGTGTGCGTGTGTGTGTGTGTGTGTGTGTGTGTGTGTGTGTGTGTGTGTGTGTGTGTGTGTGTGTGTGTGTGTGTGTGTGTGTGTGTGTGTGTGTGTGTGTGTGTGTGTGTGTGTGTGTGCTGATTGCTTATAGGTTTGGGGCCTGCGACTGCTGAGTGTAGTGACATGACTTTTGTTTGTGATTGCCCTGAGTTCGTGCCTTTTTTTCCCATTTTATATGCGTGTAGATGATTTGTAAATGTAGTGTGTGTGTGTGTGTGTGTTTGTGTGTGTGTGTGTGTGTGTGTGTGTGTGTGTGTGTGTGTGTGTGACTGTGTGTGTGTTGGCTGGAGGCAGGCAAAGAGCTAAATA
Organism: Blennius ocellaris; assembly: GCF_963422515.1. NCBI lineage: Eukaryota > Metazoa > Chordata > Actinopteri > Blenniiformes > Blenniidae > Blennius > Blennius ocellaris. The sequence continues at coordinate 5,926,713 of NC_137657.1, forward strand.
TCACTTAGCTCATTGCCTCGTCTCTGTTGCCTTTTCAGCAGGGCTCAACACCAGGAGGACACAAAGGCCGCTGTCCCCGGGCCAAGTGTCCTGCAGGGAGCGAGAGGATGACAAATCACAGACACAACAGAGTGAACAGCCTCTGCAGAGGAAGGCTGAATGGAGCTGCTGCTCAGCATGAACTCTTTTCTTCTTAAAGGAAGCAGACAGGCCTTTCTCCATAAGTTTTATTTATATCTAATGTGTGTGTGTGTGTGTGTGGGGGGGGGGGGGGGTATCGAGGAAGTGGTGCACAGTGATGCAACAGGGTTGAAATGTTATGTCAGAGACATTTCTGGTAAAATACAACAAAAAAAATTTCTCCCTGAAGCTTTCACAAAATTATGCCTAAATGACATTTTATCTAGTTTTTATTTTGGTTTTTTTTTAAACACCAGAGTCGACTCGCTGAAAATGAAGAAACCATAAAAAGTATGTGTGTGTGTGTGTGTGTGTGTGTGTGTGTGGGGGGGGGGGGGGGGGGGGGCACAAACAAGAGCGAGGGAGAGGGAGAGATAAAATGAATAGAATTTTTAAAAGAGGTTTAAAACTGCTTAAAAATTGAAAAAATAAAACATAAAAATGTAAAACTATTTTAAACAAAAATCAGACCAAAACAGCTGCAAATATAAGGAAATGTTTTCTATCCTGAATTCTAATTGATACATGCAGGTGCACGTATTCTACGGCTCCTGACGGTTTCAGACCCCGGGTCTATCAAATGTATTTATTATTCACTTATTCATACTGGGGGGGAAAAAAAGAAAATCAACTTAATGTTGTCATGGTAATTTGGCGTCACGATCGGACAACTCTGCTTTAAGAAAATGTCCGTAAAATATCGAAAAAGACTTGATATAGGCAGTGCAACAATAAGTGAGACGACACCCTGCAAGTGTTTAGTAGTAAAACATGTCGTTGACCATCGAGGAGAGAAGATCAAATATCTTAAAGCTTCATCACAGTTCATCTTTTACTCACGGCGAGACTTTGACATGTCGTGTTATCTGATCATTATCTCCGTATACAATATGACTGCAGATTTATGTGATAAAGCTGGTATTGTACAAGTACACTCAGTAAGTAATGACGTGAGTGTGTGAAGCAGCCCGGCGGCTCTGGAGCCGCGGCAGAGAGCCTCTAATCGGAGTAATGGTTCAATTAGCTGACGCTGCTGACACACCCTGAGGCTGCTCACACACCCTCTCAGCACCACGTGTGTGTCCCACTGTCAGCGTGACGTCACACACACACACACACACACACACACACACACACACACACACACACACACACACACACACACACACACACACACACACACGGAACACAGACCACCAGGTGACAGGCAGATATAATCCAGGCGGCAGGTGTTTGTGTGTCTGTAGTGTATCTTCACACACACACAGGGCAGATCACCGTCTGTCTGGACTTAAACTATATTTACGTTCTTCTCACCATGTCACAATCTGTGTTGAATCATTCAAATCCTAACATCGAAAACCTTCCTGCACCTCAATGAACAGGATTGAAAGTGGTTCGAATTGAAACTATTTGTTCTGGAGAGAAATCTCTTTTGAAGACAAGACTGCTCTTTTTGGAAATTGTTCAAATTAGTATTTTTTCTTTTTAATTTATTTGTAGAAGCATGATCTAATAAGCACAAATTGCTCAGAAATACACACTTTTGCTTCTGTCACTCGTCGTATTGCAACAAGAAACACAGTTCTGTTACACGTCAAGTGTTTTTTTCCACCAATATGCATAAAACCTGCTTCTTTACTCTTTCCACAGCACAGTATTTACTCTGAAGAAGCACTACGTGTGTAGACTTGCTCTATCACGTATTCATCAAGCATTTTCCTACATGCAAAATGGGGCTGAAGTTATGTTGTTATGGTCCCTTACTTTCTGTCGGTGCGCGAAATAAAAGCCTAATAGTTTAGAAAAGCCACCTAAGAGGTTAATATTAACATGTTTAGAACTTATTTTGCACAATAAAATGAATGATTGCTTTGTTAAATGCCTTGGAGTATTCAGATTGTTAATATTTACGGTTTGGAAGTCTAAGCCGTGGTTTTAAGGGGGGCATAACAGAGGAGGAGTGCATATTTAACATAGTTGATCTACACTTTTCTGCAATTCATGTGGATTTTACCTCAATATCATAGAAATACTATCAGGAGTTTTGTGAATATACTGCTTAAAGTGTACAGAATTAAAAGTGAACGTGCTGCTTTAAAGCATAGTGTACACTATGTTTTACTGTATATAATAGAAGTCATTTGATCTTCAGTCGAGGCAAATTTCTATTGTAAACAATGTCGTCTGAACAGGAAAAGTTGTATTTGTTGACTGGTGTGCATCGCAGTCAGTCGTAACTTATGATTTTAAAAGTAGCGAAGCGGAGCACATTGTGAAAACGACACACACGTGTGTTGTTAATGTGAGTATTTCCTCGCCCATCACTTCCCCGCCCGCCCGCCGGTGCCGTGGGCGACGGCGGCTCTGGAGACGCTCCGGGTGGGAATGTTTGGGGAAAAGCAGGACGCTCCTATCAGCACTTTCACACCAGCTCTCCTGTCGCCTTCCTTCAGCCGACACCTGCGAAGCATCCAGCGCCGAGAGCGTCACGGTGTGAAACAGACCCGCTAACTCGTGTCGTCGGCTGATTGCAGGCCGCTCAGATCGTCTCACTGACGTCCACTAACGTCTGGGAACAAAGATTTCTACTCCGTTACTGTGCTTGACCATTTCTCCCTTTTGTTGTGTCACGTGACCATTTTAATCCCATTACATCAATATTTGAATGCCCAGAAAGTTCCAAATAGAAGCTTCATACAAAATCCAGCCGGATTATCCACTTTATATAGTTTCAGAATAAAACCAGTTGAATCATTTTACTTTCGTAATTGAGTATTTTTCATAACGTGTACTTTTGTACTTTAGTGAAGCAGTTGAATCGGTACTTTTCCTTTTAAAGTGACTTTCTGAGACACAACCTTGTGAACATTTTTTTTTTTCTCAACATTGTCATTTGCTTGATGAAAAAAAATAAGACTTATGATCATTTTCTTTTGTCATGAGTGGCCATGATACTCCTCCCTGATGATAACTTCTGAGTTCACTCTAAAAATATATACATTTTCCTGAAATCTGTGGTCGTAATGAAGTAAAACAAGAGCTGCAAGCTCCATCTTGGCACCTTCAACAAAACCTGAGTGACAGATCCTTAAATCTTTTGATTGACTTGAGAAAAAAAATAGTAAATTTGGAAATAAAAGTAGGTCAGAGTTTTCACTTCTGAACGGTGAAGTGTGGCTTTGTCTGTTTTTGTGTTGTTTTGATGTTCCTAAGTGAGTGTGAGTTTTCCATGTGTGTGTGAGAGAGAGAGCGAGAGAAAGAGAGAGAGAGAGAGAGAGAGAGAGAGCGGGCGACGCAGACGGGGCGTCTGGTCGTGTGTGAGACGTTCCAGAGCCGCCCGGAGCAGAGTGCCTGTCCCTCAAACCACCACGGCTCCGAAACACACTCAAGACAAGTTAATCCTCCAGAGCTGGGTTTTTATCTGCACCCACCCAGCAGCCCACTGACTCCTCCACCGCTCTCCATCTCCATCCCTGCCCCTCGCTCACACCTCCTCCTCCTCCTCCTCCTCCTCCTCTGTGATCGATCACGTACTTTGCTAGCACTCCTTCAGCCCTCCATTTGTTTCCGCGCAGATTATAAACGCCTTCATTTCTCAAACTGTCCACATCCACTTCTTGCGGCGAGCGTGGTCACGCGGCGTGACGGAGCGTCGGGTTTTCACTCGGCCCTCGTTGGGCTGCGTGTCTGAAACCAGCTCAGGAAGGGTCTCGGGAAGTGTCGGTGGATTTCAGACCCGTGAAGAATGTAGATGACTCGAAGTGAGAGATTTTAGAAGTGTGGCTCTATAAAACATCTTCCTCATGTCGTCCCACAAACCACCAGGGACTCATTTAGAAGTGGAGACTGTTTTTTTGTAGCTTGTATATTTTTGAGGGCAAAAAACTGATATTTCAACACATTTGGGCCTTTACTTTGTACCTGAAGAAATCTATTGTCACAGGATGAGACGGAAGCGTCACAACCATCATAACATGTCACCTGCGTTCACCGACCCTGGAAGCCGTTGAAGCGGTGCTTGTTTTTGAAGCAGAACCGAGGGTTGCTCGCTTACGTCGTCGGTTTTTGGATGCGACTGTGGCGAATTTCTCGCTGGTGAGAAAAGTTTGATAATGAAGTAGTTCTTCCAGAGGTAATGGTGTGAGAACTCCACAATGTTGTGGTCATCGCCACTGGCCATTGGTTGGTGTGGTGGTTTTTCACTGCCAGTCGGTTTAGCGTTGTGTCACTTTTAACAACGTTATTAAGCAGGTTTGTGGCAATGAATTTTTTTTTTTTTTTTTTTTTAACAATCGAGTGAGAACAATGTTTTTTCTCAAAGTGTAGAGTGGAAAATATCCAATTTTGTCGACTCGGCCTTGGATTCTAACTCTGGTTTCAGAAATAAATGTTTTCCTCTGGCTGTTCCCTTCCAATCATGGAGGTGTTTCTGATTGATTTGACTGTTGGCAAAAAATAAATCTTCATTGACACAGACCCACATACACAGCTGGTTCAGAGCTGCCATGAGAAGCCTAACCTGTCGGGGGCAGAAGCATGAAGCCACAGTAGCCAATCAGAATCCTGGAAAAAAAACGATGTCACAAATTGTGACGTGAAGACTTCCCTTCAGATGCAACCAGAGACACAGATTCTGTCCAGTCGTAGCTGTGTTTATGTGTAAATGCTCAAATGCAAAGAAATATCAAGTTTTTTTTTTAAATATCCAGGTATGTGTAAAAGTGTCCTGAGCCTTCTTCTTTTCAGAAGAACAGCGCTCTTCATCAAACATTTCTGTCTCCCGGCTTTAATTGATAGAAAAGATGGATGAATGAATAGATTAAAACTTGTTGGAGGCGATTCAGAAGTGGCAGGATGAAACTGGGAAATGGTGCAAATATTGAGCAAATGACAACAAACACAGTGACTCATGGAGTTTCTGAGATGTCTGTTCTTCATTTCAGATAATGATCACGGTTTTATTGTTTGTGTGACTCGTGACAGATTCTAATGGGTATAAATGTGGTGGACGTGGCGCCCTGACACCACTCTCTCAACCAGAATCCACGTCGAGAGCGAAGACGGGGTCCAGGAGACTTGTCAGTGTTCACCTCCCCGCTCTTCTCCTCTCTCAGAAGAGGGATGGCCGGATTATCTCGCGGCTGGTCCGAAGACGGGTCACATGAACCGCTGACCTATCCCTCTGTCAGCGCCGGCCGGCCGCCATGTGGAGCTCCGGCCTCCGACGCTCACACGCCATCCCAGAGCTGGATGCCTGAGGATTAAAGTGTGTGCTGAGAGGTAGATCTGTTTTCTTTCTCTAATGCGTTAAGCACTCTGGAGCGCCGCACTGAGCTGCATGTTTGGAGAAAAGTGTGTGTGTGTGTGTGTAATGTAGTTTACGTGATATTCATAAGTGTGCCTGCGTGAGACTGTCAGGGTGTGTGTGTGTGTGTGTGTGTGTGTGTGTGTGTGTGTGTGTGTGTGTGTGTGTGTGTGTGTGTGTGTGTGTGTGTGTGTGTGTGTGTGTGTTTTGGAATGGTGGATCATCCTAATAAGTACCTGAGAATTGTGCTGGTAATAAATACAGAGTGAGGCTTAAGTGTGTGTGTGGAAACACACATCTGCAGTACCAGACCGTGAAACTCTCTGCGGAGGCAGCGATGCGGGAAACTCCAGTTTATTGTCTCATTTTAATGCATCTCTCATGTTTCTTCCACATTTACGTAAGTAAATAGTCAGAAAACTTGCATGCGCCTCCATATATGTACATTTATTACATATAAATGTCAATATTTACGTGCTGCAACAGCTGCATTACTCCAGCTTAATATCTTAAGTTGAAAAGAATATTTACATCTATAAACTTGACAGTGATTTGAACTTTAACATTCCCACTCAGATTAATAATAACGTTAAATCTCCAAAGCAGCATTCAAGCAGTTTCACAAGCTGGAAAGCTCTTTTAGGAAATGATAAAGCGGCTGTTTGACAGCTTTATGATTGTGATGAGGAGTTCTGCACTGCTGTTTCCTGTGGAAAGACGTCTCACTGCCCTCTTACATGTAGAATCTTGGTTTTGGACAACTTTTGACTTGGACAGTGGATGGTGGATTTTAGACGCTGGTCCAAGAATTGATTGAGTCGTGGGTTGTGGACACTGCCTGGCTTCACACTGCTTCTGAACTTGTCAGTCCACGGTCAGTTGTCTTGTCTCAAAAAAAAAAAAAAAAAAGCATTTACGAGAACAATTATCCTTTGATTGGACGGCACGCCTCATTTAGCATTTCTTTCCCCAAACATTTTCATGTTGGTGGCGGTCAGTGAATAAATGTTAACATCGTAACACACGTCATCCTAACACACACCAAGTGTGTCGAGTAATCCTGATTTGGAATAATGTTTTAAAAGTGATAATTCTTAATTATTGCAGGACGTTGACGCCAGCTCCTGTAAACGATGTGAAACGAGCGTCACACTTCCCCACAAGTTCAGTATATATCTATATCTATATATTCTTAGACACACAGGTTTGTTTCTTCTACACTCATATTTCTCACCTCCCTCCATATATTCATTTATTTCATGCTTTTGTGTTGTTTATTTGAATCTTTATCGCTTATTTAATAGGCAAAGTAGATATTTCAAATCTCTCATCATGAATTTAACATAAAACGTGAACACATCACAGACACACAGTCATGTTTTCATACAATCAACACCCCAAGTCAATAAAAACAACAAAAAAAGTAACCCAGTGAGTCAAAGGTTACGCTGTCGACTGTGATCCAGTAAATGTGTGAGGCAACATGTGAAGAGGGTGCAGATGTGATGTCATGTTTTCATTACCAACACAAAACTAAACCCTCCCACCCCGCTGCTACATCTGCCCTCCCTTTGGAAATTTGCTCTGTTGCTGCTTAAACTCACTCTTGATCCCCACCCCTCAGAAAAATATAAAATAGTGTTGTACAATATGAGACATATAAGAACGTACCTGTCAACCCAAACATTTTCTCCCCATTCTCCCATATGTCTCTCCTCCATCCCGCTGTCCGCCCACTCACATATTTTGCGATCTCACATGTTTTCGGATAGTTTTTAATTAGAATGAAGAAAAGAAGACGTTCAGGTTTAGTTTGTTGCTTCAGCACAGCAGGTGGTACGACGCCATATAGGGCGTTTAAGTGAAAGTGCAATAAAAGTGTATTTCTGTTCCACGGCAGCGAAAATGTATCTTTGCTTAAACCTGTGATTGCAAAATTATACTTTATGTTTGTTTACAGAAGCAGTTCTGTGAGAAATTCCGCAGGGTGTTGAGATGCATTCGTACTCTTCATATAGAGCGGGATCATATTATTTATGAGTGCGTTAGAGGGCAGGGGGCACCAAGAGTTGCACTTGGAGAGGCGCCCAAAAGGTGATTAAAAAATGAAGGCTCTCACTGACTTATCTCTTTAATATCCATCTTTTGCACCACTGAGGGAATAAAGGCAGGTTCCACCCCGGGGAGGTCACCAGTCCATCAGTGTAAACACTGAACTGGCTGATTGTTTCTCTCTGAGTCGCCAGTTTTGGACTGTGGGAGAAAACTGGACTACCTGGAGGAAAACAACCAGAGAGAACATGTAAACTCCGCACATAGAGGCTTTGCTCGGCGACTCCAGCACTTTGGAAAATTTGGGTCATAATTCAGCCACAATTATTTCCTATGGCATGGTCGGCGCAAAAAGATGCATTCTAAAAGTGTGGAAATCAGACTCTCCACCACAATTTGAGGAATTTACACATTGAAAAGTTGAGGTATGAGGTCTCAGGAAATCCTCAGAAATGTCAGGCTATATGGGGACCAATATTAAGATATCTGAAGCTGTAGTTGATCCCCAATATCTATCATTTATGTGGACAATGTAAGATTAGGTGGACATTCACATATTGTTAAACAACTTTATAATCCCTTTGTGAGTCTGTTTTGTTCTGATCTGTTTTGTTTTTGTTTTTGTTTCTGTTGGTTTTTTTTTTTTTTTTTTGTTTGGATTTGTGTATTGTTTTTTCCTAATATTTTTCAAAAATACTTTAAGGAATATTATTTGTTCTTAAGGCACCTTGATATTTAATTGTATGGAAGCTAATTAAGCAATATTAGTTTTTGTATTTCTACTGTGATGTTGTAATTTGCCTTGTTAAAGTAAAAAACTCAATAAGTATATAAAAAAAAAAAAAAAAAAAAAAACTCCACACAGAGAGGCCCTCCTCAACCAGGACGTCTTGTTCCAACCACCACAGTGTGTTTATCGATTCTTCATGTTGACTGAGTTCACTTTATCTCATCGTATTTATTTCCCAAAGTCAACTTTAACTTGAAAGCTTTGAAAGTTTGCATTTCAGACATGTTGATTATTTTTTTTACAGTGAAAAACAGCCCCTACTTGTGGCCCGACAGGAGACCGAGCATTTCTGGCATTTCAGTGGATTTTGTTCTCAAAGCGTTGCTGTGTGAACGTGACGCTGAAACGAGAACTCAACAATGTGTTGTCACTTTAAGTATCGTGTAAACTGGGTCTCACATCGTGAAGTGCTTTGAGGACTGTTAAAATCAGTTTGAAGAAAAGTTATATAAGTGAACTCCATTTATCGTAGGACCTTTAGGTTTGAGTTTTATTTTGTCTTCGTAGTTAAATGATGGGTCACAACTCTACACACTGACGAAACATAATATACCATCTGTGTCACAATAAAAGTAGTTTTTTTCCACCTGGATCTGAGAAATGTGTCATTAGTATATTTGTGCTCAAGCTTGATAGTGAATCACTCGTCAGGTGTTTGAATAGGTTGACGACGTCTTAAACATTTTATGTTGGCGCACCAGGAAGCAGGCCTGGGTGGCGGCTATAGATTAAGAATTCAACTTAACTCGACTGAACTGTAATCCGAGCACACACTCACAGTTTACTCATCTCCAGCGTCGGCAAACCACGGCGGGAAGTCTGACTGGCGTGTGACGATGTGTGGAGATAATGAGCGCGTTTGAGCCGAAGCGTCCCGCTCCTGTCTGCACAGCTCCACTGTCATCTCCCCGCCGTTTCCCCTCGGGGGTCAACACCGAGCCGCGGAACGTCCGTTGGAAGCATTTACCGTGTCAAGGCGCAGAGCGAGCTCCCATTCTCACCCAAATCCCCCCCCAAAGCTCCCTTCTCTCTCTGCGCCAGGCCAGGAGGGGCAGGCCAGTCTGCACAGGTGCCGCCCCAGAGGATGACAGCCTCTCTTCAGCGGAGCTTAGCGCCTCTTGTGTGGCTCTGAGCCTCTCCGGCGGTGGTTCTCTCCCCCCCGGGGCCGCAGCGCCGCGGCAACAGGCGCCGTTGTGATGTCGACCGCACCGACTGGATCCTCGCAGCTGAATAGCCAAAGTGGGAAGCGCGGCAATTTGTGCCACAGATTGAAGGCACACGATTACGCTCTTTGAAGTGAGGGGATCATTGGACTCCTCGAGAAGCCTTTTCTCCAAAGTCGTCTGTTAACACCCGGCGATGAGTGTCTGCTCTGCGAGGAGGTGCGAACACCGAGGTGAAAGCCCACACATCAAAGCCGAGAGGTGAAGTTGTAGCTTGTCAGTGACCTGGAGCTTTGTGCTTCCAGGACCGTCTATGGATGAATCAGGACCTTACACGATGTTTTCAAGTGAAAAACACAAGCTCTCCTGGCAGCTTTTTTGGAAAACGGCTCCCAAGGTGGAACTTTTCGAGAGAGAAAAACGCTCCCGGCTGCGTCGCCGTGTAAACGGAGGAAAATGCAACGTTCTGAAAACGAGATGTTGTACTTTGATCAACCTTCATGCCCATTTTCCTCTTCAACATCCCAGTGAACTGAGACGATCCACTTCCACATGCAGTCCTTCTTCATCTGGCAGCATGAGCTCATATAATCAGTGTTTTGCTCTGACAGCCTGCCGTGGCATGAAAAATGAGTGATGACAGAACGGAAAAGGCCCAACAATAACAAAATTACCAATCAAACACACTTGTCTTTACAGGTTTTCCTGTGAAACGAATCATCCATTGTTTATTTGAATCAAAATGCTTGTCTGGTGTTTGTCACCCACTTGAACTGTAATAATGTCAGTCTGGTTTCAGCACTTCTTCATTCATCCTCAGAACCCGGGATTAGCAGGATCGTTTTATCTTCACCTGAGTATTTACTCGTCTTACTCTCTAGATTTGAGGAACTGGTTGATAATCCCGCTGCCGCTGTGCACGAAAGGAAATAACTGAGTGTTTTGGGACTATTTTTGTTTGACAGACGCTCATAGTCTTGATCCAGAAATGTGATGTTCAACACAGTATCTGTATCGGCAAGCAGCTCACGGTGAAAACTCATACTTGTACTTGTCCTTTAATCCACATGGGAAAAATACAAATATTTAAGCTTTAGTTGTTGATTTACATATCGAATACATTGTCAATATGTTTCTGAAGGGCGTCTTTACACTCATACATTTTACAGCATTTCAATTTTGCAAAACATCCTCTGGTTTGTTGACATCTTAGCGTCACGGAAACAAACGTTTTCTTCCCGTTTTGTAGACGATCTTGCGAGATTTGGATTTGAAACTGGAAACATGATTAAGGATCAGTGTCACAACATTTCAGACTTGAAGACTCTTTCTTTGAGAAGCTTTGGCTGTTTTTTAAGCTGAATCGGTCAAATTTTGCTATTTTTGCTTGAGCCGCCGCGGCGCCATCTTTGATATGCTTAGATTTCTGAAGATGACGCTTTTGTAAACCTATCGACTTCGGTGTGATGGATTTGGGCAAGAGCGGCTTGGAAATGAGTGATGAGGTCTTGTTTTTTGGTTTCTGTTGCAGAAGGGATTTTTCTGGTAGAGTAACTTTTAAAAAGTGGCATCGGTGAATCGCTAAGAGAAAGCCATCGGGCTAGGTGCATCGTTCAGGTTTATACATATGGGCAGAGATTGTATATCTTCACCGACGTCACACTATTTTTATTCAGTCACCCCCTAAAATGGTACTTTCCCGCTAAAATTAGGCTTGGAAGGCGCGTTGTGGCAGTTGGGTGGTCGAGGCCGCGGGGAAAAGGAAGCTAACATCTCGTAAAAGTTGACAAAAACAAAACAACGGCTGGTAACGAGTGGCAGCCCCACTTCCTGCGGCGCGAAGGAGCGAAAGTGTGAGAGGGCGTGTGCGTCCTTGTCTGCCGATTTATAACCCGCAGCCGGTTGTTGTCTTTGCCGTTTGGTGTTTTGCTTCGGAAGAGAAAGTTGTCGCCGTCACTCCGCTGCCTTGAGACCGCGGCGGTTCCCACTCGGGAGCTTTTGTCCTGAACTTGACAGCTTCTCATTCTTCTCTGCCAACAAAAGTGGAAGGGAGAGACTGAAATCCACAGTAGTGAGTCACGGCGGCTTCATCTGGGGAGAATTGATGAGCTGCATCCTGGTGCAGGAGGCAGAGACAGGACAGACTCTACAGGTAATATGGAAGTGAGCGCTCTCCTCTGGCTTCACTTCTAGAAAGGAACCACAGCAGGTTTATTGTTGCTCGCTGAAACACAGTTGCCTGGTTGTGACTGGAGATGAAAATCCGTCCAAACGTTGGAAAATAAATCTTGATTAAAAAATGAGAAATAACATTATATTCAGTATGCGAAAGCTCCCGTGACTTTAGAGGAAAGCTCTGACACAAATGTTATAACTTGAGATTGAGCTGAAGGTCTTCTAATGGTTTTCCTGTGTACATTGTGCATTTCGATCATTTTTGCTCTGCGGCTCATCACATTCTTGTGTTTCAGTGTCGATTATCTGTGTTGACATTCCCGTCATTATTTTGTGTCTCCTTCTACGATACCGTTGTGTTTCCTTCAGCTCTGTGCAGTGTAACACACGCTGCCCGTGTTTCTTGTTCATTTTCTAAATCTGACAATGAAATCACCTCACGTACCACACGGCTGACCTTGGCAACTTTAGATTCGCGTCAGAAGTTTCGATCGCTGTTGGTGTATTTGTGTCTTTGTTGAGACTTCAGAAGCGTGTGTGTGTGTGTGTGTGTGTGTGTGTGTGTGTGTGTGTGTGTGTGTGGTGGCGGGGGGTGATGGGGAAACGTGAGGAATGCTAACAGAGAGAAAGTCTTTATTTGGTCTGGCTCCAGCCCTTATCTGCGTGGTCCGATGCTGTGTTGGTTTACGACTGCGCCAGCGTTCTCGATTTGAACGGGAAATCCCTTCAGATGGGAAATCAACAGTAGACAATAATAATATTGTGGTAAGAATGTAGTTCGAGATAGTGTGGGATACAAACACAGCATCTCTGGACAATGTGACAGCACACCGGGGGGAACACCAGCTGGGCCAGTTTGGTTGAACGAGGACGTAAAGTGATATTTAATCACATATTTGCGAGTCGTAAATCTATTTCCTGGTTTTATTTGGTCCAGATGGACCATCCGGCCATCTTTTATACCACTCTATTGGTATAATGCTGTATAGAAGGGCACTGCAGTTTATCCTCTTGGTTGACGCTGGATTCACCCAGGACAGGCCTCCATATAGACATTCACTCATATTCATACCGACTCCGACAGACGATTTAGGCCCAGTTTACACACCAACACTTAAGTGAAAATGCACCATTTTGTTTTTTGTTTTTTTCGCGTTTTCCAGTAATGTTTTGACACACTAAGAAAGATTTAGTAATCGTGCCAGGCCGCATCTTGGTGATGTTGTTTGTGTTTGTAATGAAACCAAACACACATATGCACAAACAACAGAGAAGCTATAAACATGAACAATGTGAGTGCGAGATAAAAACAAAAACAAAAACAAACTACCAAGTCCCAGAAGAAGAACTACTGTAATTTCTGGACTATAAGCCGCTACTTTTTTTTTTTTAACCCTGCGGCTTAAACAATGACGCAGCTAATTTATGGTGTGGAAGTTTTGTTTGCTAAGACTTTTTATTTTGATTCGATTTGATTTGAATTGATTTTTGACTGAAACAAAGAATTAGAACAACAACAACTTCATGCCGGTCACATATGGGTGATGCGTTCAAGTGCATAACGTAACTCCGACCCTTTTTTTAATTTGGTGGGTGTGGCTTATATTCACATGTGATTAATAGTCTGGAAATTACAGTATACTGACGACGGCTGTGGTGTGCTTCCACAGCGTTTCCGCTGCCTACGTCTTTCCAGAAAGTTCCATTTTGATCTTGGAGTCGGAGCGTTCTCTCTCTAAAACTGTCACCTTGTGACGCTGTTTACAGAAACTTGTGTTTTCAGTGTCTCCGAGCACCGTTTTTGTGTAAACAAGGTTATAAAAGTATGCCTATATTTGTTCCAAAGTAAGGCAACGTCTTATATAATGTTCGAAATCCAGTCATATAGTATTAATCTCATAACACGAGCAGCAATGAGCCACTGAGACGACCTGCTGCCGTCTCCTTTCTACACCGACGGCTGCCAACGAAAACATGCGGTCAGCTGTGACGGCTGGTTGGAGTTGTTAATAATGTGGGCGGGGCTTAGCCAAAGGTCATTAGAATCGTCTAACCAAAGTCTAAGATGGACATTTCATCGATGGACCTTTAAAGAGTCTGAATCCTTTATGAGTCATGTGCTGCAGCCGGCTTTGTTACCTTTTTTCCCCCCTCCATCACCAAAAACGGCGTTTGATGACATCACCAGATAGCGGCTGAGCTAATGTGGGTCTGTTGTCGGTGACCAGCGGCCGTGGCAGCGTGACGCCACACGTTGCATCAGACTTGGAGCCGCGGTGCTTCTGGCCGAGCGAGGCCTCAGCCGTGTTTATGGAGCCGGCCTGGAGATTAGGACGACTGCGCACACACACACACACACACACACACACACACACACACACACACACACACACACACACACACACACACACACACACACACACACACACACACACACACACACACACGCTCTCTCCGGGTTTGTACTCTGAGACTGAACACTCGCTGCTCCCCTCCTGTTCTCTTCAGGGGGTTCGCTTATCGAAGGCCTGGAGACTGCTGCAGTGACGCTATCTGCAGATGTGTGTGTGTGTGTGTGTGTGTGTGTGTGTGTGTGTGTGTGTGTGTGTGTGTGTGTGTGTGTGTGTGTGTGTGTGAGAGAGAGAGAGAGAGAGAGAGAGAGAGAGACTGAAGTGCCAGCGGCAGACTTGAAAAGGGTCAGAGTGTCAGATATGGCTGTCGCCAGCGCCGTCATGCTGCGGAAACTCCAGCGCAGCCCAGCTCGGCATCATGGGAGGACTTTATCACAACCCAGGGCCCAATATTTAACATGCATCAACCCTGAGCGATGACCTCATGTTGCAACATGTGTCGGCTCGTCGCTCAAAGATCTGGCAGGCGGCTTTTTGATTGAACCACTTTGGGTGGAAAAATCAACAAATCTGGACGTTCAAGAGCTTCGTGGTGGAGATACCAGGGTCAACGCAGACGGGTCAAACATGGCCGCAGCATCACAAGGGGTTATGTACATGAACAGTGCAGTGTGTGTGTGTGTGTGTGTGTGTGATAAGTAGCCCAGTGATGGCGCCATGTTGATCCTCCTCTCACTATCAACAGTTCCCATGCTGCTTTAATGAGTGTGACTCTGTGTGTGTGTGTGTCTGTTGCACTATAGTGTGTGTGTATATACACACTAATCAATACTTTTTATTCAATTTTACATGTTAATAAAAACAGCTTGTTATGAGCCGTCAAACTAAACGCAGTAATATAAAAAAAAATAGCAGAAAAGTAAAAAAAGAAATCAATACATTTCTTTGTGTTGTCTTTACAAGGCAAACGGTGACGTCGTTGTTTCACCTGATGCTTCAGACGGACACATGGTGAGTGAAGCTGCTCGCAGTATGAAGAGACGCTCTGCACTTCTTCTTTCAGGACTTGTTTGTTGAAGAGAGACGCGCTCCTGCTCACTGTGCATCATTTTATTGGTTCAAGCTCATTTTGAGGTCACGAGAAGAGCATTGTGATACTATTGTGAGTGAAATCTAATCTGGTGTGTGTGTGTGTGTGTGTGTGTGTGTGTGTGTGTGTGTGTGTGTGTGTGTGTGTGTGTGTGTGTGTGTGTGTGTGTGTGTGTGTGTGTGTGTTTGGAGGACATTGTGCTGAGCTCAGGTCTTCAGCAGCCTCTTTCTCTATTAATGCTCCATTAGCCAAATTAGAGGCCTAATTGGGGAGGCGAGGAGAGCCTGCGCTCTTAAAGGCTGTGTGTGTGTGTGTGTGTGTGTGTGTGTGTGTGTGTGTGTGTGTGTGTGTGTGTGTGTGTGTGTGTGTGTGTGTGTGTGTGTGTGTGTGTGTGTGTGTGTGTGTGTGTGTGTGTGAGAGAGCATTCAAAGAGCCGTTTCATTTGGGACAGGACCTCTGTTATCAGGCCGTGAATGGATGGAGGTGCAGCTCTGAATGAGAAGCGTTGAGCTCCTCTGTTGACTGCTGGACGGATCGGAGCCTCGACGACAGTCGCTGATGCTAATGGAGCCGCCGTCAGCCTTTAAAGGGGACGCGGGCTGCCAATTCGATTAGCGGGTTATTAGCTAATTAGGAAGCTACTTAGAGTGTGTGTGTGTGTGTGTGTGTGTGTGTGTGTGTGTGTGTGTGTGTGTGTGTGTGTGTGTGTGTGTGTGTGTGTGTGTGTGTGTGTGTGTGTGTGTGTTGCCCTCCAGGCTGGGTAAACTGTAGGAGACGCGAGGTGGGTGCAGAGTTAATTATGGCATATGTGTTCTCAATGTCACATCCAATAAATCACAGACAATATGAGCGTTGGATTGAAGCTCCAGACGTGAACTCTGAGGTTCTTTTTATCTTTATTCTTACTTTTCAGGGTGAAGAGATTTTGAGTCTCAATTATATATATATATATTAGAAATATATTCATTCTGCGCTACAGTCAATTGAGATTAATCCGCATTAACATGTTAATTTTGACAGCCCTGCATGTGAGACAAAGAACTTTATCTGTAGTGCCACATATTCCCGTTTGACAACTTTATGCATCACTGACTTCCATTAATACCACTTTTATTCTAAATGTCTCAATACCTGATGACAACATTTAGGCCTCATCCACACAAGCAAAACTCATTTTCTTTTCTCCCCAGTGTTCAAAAATGCAATTCTTTCCACACGTCGCTATGAACACGACGCCGAAGGGCCAAATGCACCAAAATCTCAGAAGAAGACACGGAGAATATAGAAATATAGAAGTAGACTCCTGCTCCTCCTGGTACTCAAGAAATCCAACATATCACCATATTAAACCTGCTGGTATCGGTATCTTCTGCAGCGCCACCTGGAGCATGTAGTCCGCTATTGTTGTGGTCATTAGATGACATCGCAGACTGTGACATCATCGTTATCCACATATGGGCCTCTTGCCCCTCCACACCGCAGAGCTCAGCCGGCATTCTACAATTTCCCCACTTTGGGACCCGTGTGTTGAAAAAAACCCCCAAAAACTTCAAGCTTCAAGGCATGAAACGACGTTCTCGTGTGGACAGGCCCTTAACTTTGGAAAGATGTAGTGATATTTATATTATTGGACAGTTTTACTGTATTCCACTACTCTCACATTGTAGGCTGACGAGAGAGGGAGGGAGAGAGAGAGAGAGAGAGGGAGAGCATGTTGATAAAAGAGGCAACAATAAAGCCTCGATCTGTGTGAAACTCCCCAGACCTGACCTCTGAGCAGTGAGTGCTCTAAAGTAGTTGGCAGAAACAGCCACGCTGTGATAAACTGTAAATGACCGCGGGTTAGCTTAACCTAATCCCCTCCTGCAGGCGGCTGCAGGCCGCTCAGGCAGCCTCACAGGTCCGTGTGTCCCGACATCTCCACACCTCTGCACTTATCAAGCAGCCATACATCACATGGACCCCCCCCCCCCCCCACCCCCCCTTACAAACTGATGCTCGTGTGAAAAGCGCCGACTTGAATGGTGAAGCACTTACGGACTGCGTGAGGATTTCATGTAAAAAATACATCTTAAGCTCCATTCAGACGGCATTAACATTACAGGGGGGGGTGGAGGAGGAAAATATTTGCGGTGGTCCGTTTACGCTGCGTTCACACGTAACGAGAATCTGCTCCTTCACGGTGATTTTTTTGAACGTTTTCTGTGTAAAGACGCTCCAACACACTCAAATTCAATGACGTAATGCTAACCAACGACGGCCACGCTAACGGATCCACAGTGAAGCTCTGCAGGACTGGGAAAGACACAAAGACCACTCTTTATCGTTTCTGTTCTTCAAAGAGGAAAAGGAGAAAATCAAATGGGGGGGTGGAAAAAAAAACCCCCAGTTGAAGCAGTCGGATTGAAGAGAGTCTGCAGGAAGTCATTTTCAAACGGTGCAAGTGAAGTTTTCTCCGTCTTCATGTCGACGTGTGTAAAAATAGCAGCCGTAGGAAGAAGGTGCAGCTCCCAGAGTCTGTCTCCTCACGTCCGTCTCCTCGCGTCTGTCTCCTCGCGTCTGTCTCCTCACGTCCGTCTCCTCGCGTCTGTCTCCTCGCGTCTGTCTCCTCGCGTCTGTCTCCTCGCGTCTGTCTCCTCGCGTCTGTCTCCTCGCGTCTGATTCACGGCCCAGTTTACTGAGAAAACAGAGCAGCATCCAGGTATTGTGCAGCGGAGAAAGCGATGGATGGCCGTTCCTGACTGTGTGGTCCCACAGCTCGCTGGAACACTGCGAAAGGAGCAGGAAGCAGAGGAATGGAGCTTTGCTTCTCGTCGTTGTGGACCTGAGGACTTCAGCTGTTCAATGAGAGACACGACTCAGTGATGTGGAAGAACTGCAGGAATGTTCTGTACAGTAATGTCCACATAAAACCATGCAGTCTGATTTTAATTAGATTAATGAGCTTGGAGGCTCTTTACATGGGGGACGACCACTGAAAGTAACCAGCGTTGGGAGGAATAGACAGTATATGTGGTGAAACAACCTGCTCAGTTCTCCTGCTCGTCCCACAGATGCTCGTTATTTCTTCGTAGATGTGGTTCAATTCAGAGGAAGAAAAACTTCTTCATCAACAGCGTAGGAAGATACAACATTGAATTAAACTATTTAAAGGATTTGTGCTGAGATTAGTTTATTCAATCATAAATAAGTTTTGCCAAAACAGCTTCAACAACAATAATACACGGATGGACACAAAATATTATTGTATGTAGTTTTGAAAACTCAAAGTCATTTTATTTATTTGAAACGGTGTGATAAGCTTTCCTTATAATTCCACTCCTTCAGGATTCCGCCCCTTCATTGAGCTCACTATTGCATTGTTTATGTTCAATACGCCAGAGAACAAAGCGCTCCAAACATTAATAATGGCAAGTATGTGGATATTTGACTGGACAGACGACCAAGCTGGATTGTTATTACGGTGACTGTCAAAATAAAAGCACCAAGTCCCAGGAGAATCTGGACTGGGAGTCATGACACGGCGTAGGAACATTGATCTTACTGTCCGTCTACTGAGCATGATCAGTAGCAGCTGGTCCACCGGCAAGACCAGTGATGTCATAAAGCTGCAGTTTCCACGGAGGTGGAGCCAGAAAGTACCAAAAGTTCCACCCTGGGAGCCAAAATGTTGTGTTTTCAGTGGCGCCGACCACCGTTGTTGTGTGAACAGATTTCCAAAATCAATGAAAGTTTAGCGATTTCACTTGAAAACCTTCCACCAGCTTCCACTCTAGTGTTTTAATACACAAACTGTGATTAGATGAGGCTCGTCGTGTCTTTGGATGATTAGTCAATGAGTTCAGTGGCTGTTTTATTTGTGGTCTTTGGGGTGAAGCAAGATAATCAATGATAATGTCATATTGAGTGAAGAATACCGTTGTGATCGTATCGTCTGTTAACGTTGATGTAGCGGCTCTCTTAGTTTTCAATGGCAGAAGGAAAAAAAATGGCAGTCGTGAGCAGTTTTGAAGCTCCAGACTATTAAAGACTATTTCCCAACTCTCAACATGTTCCTTAGTGAAGCCGACCTGCCCAGCTGTGGTTTGCCCTTGGCTGAGCCGCCCTCCACCGCTCAAAAAACCCCTCGACTTCGAGACGAACTGAAGCCTCAGCAGGTAACTGGGTTACCGAGCCTGTAATTTGTAAGTAATAGAAGTTGTCCTGGACGAGGGCGCACAGATACGGACCGGCGGAATGTTTCCATGCGGAGAAAGCAGCAGGGTGGGGGGGTGGTGGTGGTCCGGGGAGGCCTCTCCACTTCAATCCTGGTAAACGGGGACAAACAGGATTAAGGTGGAGGCAGTGGGTTGGGGAGAGGGCGAGCTTGCCTCCGGACTTTCAACAGCTCTGAGTGGATGCTGCCAAAGAGCCGAGGAGAAATGGTCGAACGCGCTCATTCTTTTAGCCGCGCGGCCGCACTTAATCTCCGGCGGAGGAAGAGGCTGCAGCTCCACCTGCAGCCGGGGGCTTCGGGACGCCCTCATTTATTTCTGTTAGCCGCTCGCGTTTCCAAACGTGGCAGCAAAATTAAATCTCCCGACATTAAGAAGGTTCTTGATATCCAAATTCGAGGTAAATGTGACTCCTGCAGGATGGTGTTTTCAACTGCAGAGTGGCATCACATTTTTTTAAAAGGAACGTGTGCAACAAGCTTGTTTGTGCTCTTTGAGTTGGTCGCTGTAGTTTTGTTATGGTTTTTATTTTATTTTAGCAGTTTGTTTTGGTTTTGCTCAGACAAAATACCATGATTCACTAAAACATTTTATGTGATAACTTTCTACTCGTGTGTTTCTGGACTGTTGGAGCTGTGAAGTGAAGCTCTCTCTTGAGCTACATCACCACCTCCACCTTCAGGTCACCACAGAAACAATTACTTCCTGGATACAAGCACCTAGAAGAAGGGTGGTGGTGGGGATTCCTTCTCCATGACAGAAAAGATCAAAGGCTGTAGAGAATTCCACACACTGAGCCCTTCTCTTGTAGATCTACCTACTGGACGGATTCATGGATGGATGATTGGATGATGGATAGATGATTGGTAGATTGTTGGATGAATGTATGATGGATGGATGGATGGATGGATGGATGATGGGTAGATTGTTGGATGGATGGATGATGGATGGCTGGATGATGGGTAGATTGTTGGATGGATGGAAGCTGGATGGATGGCTAGATGATGGGTAGATTGTTGGATGGATGGATGATGGGTAGATTGTTGGATGAATGTATGATGGATGGATGGATGGATGATGGGTAGATTATTGGATGGATGGATGGATGGATGATGGATGGATGGATGGATGATGGGTAGATTGTTGGATGGACGGATGGATGGATGACAGGTAGATTTTTGGATGGATGGATGATGAGGAGCTTGTTGGATGAATGTATGATGGATGGATGGATGGATGATGGGTAGATTATTGGATGGATGGATGGATGGATGATGGATGGATGGATGGATGATGGGTAGATTGTTGGATGGACGGATGGATGGATGACAGGTAGATTTTTGGATGGATGGATGATGAGGAGCTTGTTAGATGGATGAATTCATTGATGATGGATGTATGATGGGTGGATGTTGAGTCGCTGGTTGGATGGATAAATTCATAGAGGATGGATGTATGATGAATGATAGGTAGATTGTTGGATGGATGAATGATGGCTGACAGGTTTGTTGATGAATGCATGGATTCTTAATAGCTTGGTTGGATGGATGAATTTGTAGACGATGGACAGATGGATGGATGTATGACAGGTAGATTGTTGGATGTATGATAATGGATGGATGGATGGATGACAGGTAGATTGTTGATGAATGCATGGATGCTTAATAGCTGGTTGGATGTATGAATTCATAGACGATGGACAGATGGATGGATGACGATAGGTAGATTGTTGGATGTATGATAATGGATGGATGGAGGGATGATGGGTAGATCATTGGATGGATGTATGACGGATGAATGGGTGGGTGGAGGAAAATATGGATGGATGGATGATGGTGGATTGCGTGATGGATGAATGATGGATAGATTGATAGAAGTTGAGTAGCTGGATGGATGGATGAATTCATGGACGGATGGATGGAAGATAGGTAGATTGTTGGATGGATGAATGGTGGTTGGATGATTGGAAGTTGGATGGATGTACATTAGAGACGGCAGGTAGCCTCGCCACCCTGATGGAATCAGAAAAAGAGTTCTCGTACTTTAAAGCATTATCCTCACAAAAATGCCAATCGGAGATTTCCCCTTTTAAAAAAGTGTCAAAATGGCGGCGCGCCTGGCCCAGACACAGTGAGCTCGCGCCGGGGGCTTGTAATTGAATAACTCCCCCTCTATAAGAGCAATTGTACGGTTATTATCTTCTTAGGGCCCCATTTGTGAGGAGTGGCACTTAAGGAGCGGGACAGTCGGAGGGGCACTAATCTCATATTTGGATTTCTTAGTCATCAGATTCGCCACCGACGTCCAATGTCACTGCCGCGGCGCGGCGGCCGCGGCGTGATGATGATGGGGTCGCCGTGACCTCCTGACTGACGAGGCTCCGCCAGTGTGTGTTGCTGATATTGGCAGGAGCCGCCTCATCAATGAGGTCACTATCGAGTGTGTGCGTGGCGACGCACGGTGTGTGGGGTCATTTAGCACATTCTCAGGGTCCGCCGGGGGAGGGGCCGGGGGGGGGGGGGGGTGAATATGGATGAGATTGATGGACTGCCAGGAGGAATTATTTTGCCCACTTGATCAATGTTGTCCAGTTAAAACCTTGTGATCTGATTAGGTTTGACCACTTAGCTCATCTCTGTGATTCCATGTTTCACTGAGCAGAGAAAGAAGAGTGAAGTTGGAATCGTGTGAATAGACGTAATGGATAATTATGGTTTAGTACATTTTATTTTTGTGGTATTCTTTCGTGCTCGGATCTGTTTCTATTCTCAATACAACAATGAAGCCTCATTACGTTTATCAACGCAGATAGTTTTGTTCACTCTGTTATTAGCTTATATGATGATACACTGAATATTAAGAAAAAAAATACACATTTAATGACATTTGAGGCCTTTCAATCCCTAGAATACTGAAAACAATTATTGCATAAAAAAGTTTGGAAACAACCATATTAGACATTATTCTGCTACATTAAATATAACACATTTTTCAGAAACAAACTTATATATTGAAGCGTTAATACGCTGATCACCATTAAGTAGTAGTGTTTTACAGACTCGCCATCACTGCACTAAACTGTCAACAGTCTCTGTCACACCTGCAGGAGGCCTGCAGTACACGTGCACTGGTATTTGTTTACTACTTTATTTGGTAGTCGAGGGAGACCAGTGGCTCTCAGCTAACTGAAGACTGACGGAAGAATCTGAGACGTCAGTAAAGTGTGAAAGAAAGAAGCACCAAACTGAATCTTATTGTTTTGAAACGAAGGCTTCGTTTACGAGACAAAGTGAAAAGTTTCGAGTTCAAATAGTTTCCTGGTTGTTATCAAACTCAAAGCCATGAAGTCAGGGTGAGTTTGTATAAACATACAGAATGCAACGACAATAGGGGAAGTTTATTTCTTTTGATGTTTCACTTTATTTTGGTAGGTTTCATTAAAATTGACTTTATGTTTTGATTGTAGTGGTTTTTGGCTGCATGTGGTCGCTGAACTCAGACCACGTTTACACGACAGCGGATACGAGCGTATCCATAAAACTTTCTTAACTTTTGTGGAGGTCCGTCTACGAGACACCGCTGTGTGGAGCCACTGTACCCGCAAAGTTTCTATACCGACTTCCACGGTGGAAACATTCCTTCACGGTCACGGTTCCTCCCTGCAGAGACTGATGGAGGCGACGAGGCGCTGTTACTGCACATGCTCATCTCCTGCCCCTCCCCTGAAAATAGTTCCTTCTGCTCATGCGCCTGCAAACCAACATGGCCGACCCGTACTGGTATGACTCGGTCAGTATTCTAGTCATATCGTCTACATCAGTGTTTTTCAACCTTTTTGAGCCAAGGCACACTTTTTTCTTTGGAAAACTGGAGGCACACCACCACCCGAAAATGTTAAAATGTGAAACTCTGTAGCCTCTATTAACAATATAAAGTCATTCTCATCAAAGTTTTATCAACAGGAATCAAATAAATACAGACATTTTTTTTTCCCCAATGTCTTTTTAAAATTTTACTCCCTCAGTGTGAAACCTGGACCTGATGGATGAAGAGCTGAGATCCTGGTTCACATTCTTCCTTTTCAAAAACTTCTCCATCACTGTCACTGACACAGTACTTTGATACAAGATGGTAGCAGCAGGAGGTGGAGATTAACCACACTGACGTCTGTCACTTTACATTTCACCGGCAAAGTTCTGTGCTGCCATCTAGTGGTGAAGAGTATTTATACATGATTACTCTGCACACTGCTCACACAGCTGACAACGGCTGTGAGAGCAAATGTTTTTTTAGAAAAAAATGTGAAATTGGATAATTTCCCACGGCTCACCTGGTTAGATCTCGTGGAAACACCAGTGTGCCGCGGCGTAGTGGTTGAAAAACCCTGGTTTAATAGTTGAGACTCAACCCTGATCGCCTCCGATGTGTCATCAGTCCACTAGGATGTCTGGTTCGCTCCATTTGCATCACGTTTATAGCATGTTGTTCTCTGCACACGTCTCAGTGGTTTAATTACATAATCAAGCAACAGCGCCCTCCCGTGGCCCGGCAGACTAACTACATCGTTGTCAGTGTGTCTGCTGCTGCAGTGGAAACACTCCTTTCTTGTCACGGATCAGGTGAAACGTTGTCGTGTAAACGGGGCCCAACATGTTTTGGACAGGCCTCCTTCAAGGACTCCTAAAGTCAGGAATTGTGACAACAAAATCCGGCTCAGGCCCAAAAGCTGTTATTATACACGATTCATGAAGTCCCTGGCAGCTGGGACGGTCTCCTCCGGTTCTGGACGGAGCGCTCCACGGTCTGGCTGCCAGCGCCGGGTGCTCCTGCTGAGGGGTTCACCGCTGTCAGAGGCCACGCTCCACGACGGGTGTCGGACTAAATAAAGGCAGCGCAGCCAGGCTCATTTGTGTGGCGTTAACAGTCCTGCTGCGGAACAAAAAAAAACAAACAAACAAAAAAAATGGCCCCTTCAGTGTTAGGATCACCATGAAGCTCCACAAACTGAAAGATTTACAGTGAAAACAAACACGCTGTGTATATAAAGTGGGTGTATTTGCAGGCAGATACACAAAAAACACACACACACACACATTGTAAAGAGCTCACATGGGTCCCAGCCAGTATTGATCTTTTAACACAGGATTATACAGTCTGGCTCTATAGGCTTAGCGGCCTTTAATTCCCTCACAGAATAGATAGACTGACTTTGGCTCTATACATATCTGGATCAATGCAAATCTACTTTCACCCAGCGGTTCAATTTTAAGCGAATTCCATTAGCCATAAGTAAAAGTTTTTCTTGGGTAATGTGATTAGGAGGAGGAGGAGGAGGAGTGGGGAGAGAGTGTGTGTGTGTGTGTGTGTGTGTGTGTGTGTGTGTGTGTGTGTGTGTGTGTGTGTGTGTGTGTGTGTGTGTGTGTGTGTGTGTGTGTGTGTGTGTGTGTGGTGGTGGGGGGGGGGGTCCTCACCGATGGAGTTTCACTAAAAGCGGTGAAACGTTTCTTTTTGTTCCTCCTTCATCCTCCTCTTCTTCAGTCTCGCTCCCTTTGCCCCCTCTTTGTCTTTTTAGCCATCGCAGGAGGAGGAGGAGGAGGAGGAGGAGGAGGAGGAGGAGGGGGGGGGAGAAGGGGGAGGTGGAGGAGGAGGAGGAGGAGGACAAGAGGGAGGAGGAGGACGAAGTGACGATAACACTGAGAGACTAACAGGTTGTGATCCAAAGAGGCGCACACATTAGCAGGAACATGCAGAAGGGTTGATTGATGCCGGTTTTTGAGAAATGGCAGTTTTGCTTCAGTCAACATGGAAAATAAAAAATAAAAAAACCCTCACCGGAGAAGGACTTTATTTATTTCAATCAATTAAGCCACAGAATACGTTCTCCTCTTCCCTGGTTTATCCTCACTGAAACGTCAGCAGAAGAACCAAGATCAGTCTCTAAACCAGCCTCCAAGAAATATGTTCAGACTTGTTCAATCAACATTTATGAACAAAAGAAACCATATCAAAAATAAATAAAATTACCACATTTTCCTGCAGAACTGGATCAAACATGTAAATTCAAATACATATAGGTATGCATGTAAAATACTAGAAAACAAGGCTAATACTTTAGTAAGTAGAGCAAAAAGTTTTTTTCTTTATTCTGTCTTTGTTTGCTGTTTTATGATTTAGAAAATACATCCACAAGTTTTGTGCAAAGTCACACTATTATATAGAAAAGTGAAAACACGGTGAAAGTAGTGTTGAGCTTGGACCGGCCAGACATGCAATGTGAGCACCGACGGCTAACTTAGCTAAGTCTCCAGACAGGCAGTTAACTCAGCTACTTTACTGGACTAGAGAATGATATAAAGAACAGAACCATATCATCCTGCCACATCACCAATAATAATGTTACCTCTTGTCAATAATTTCTGATTTTGCATCAGACTGTTCGTGCACATTAGCTCTATGTTAGCTTGGTGACATGTGCTCGGTCACCTCAGCTCAGTGGTAGCCAGGGCACCAAGCCACAGAATCTAGGCAAATTGTATCTATAAAAAGTATTCTGTTATCGAGAAATACTGCTTTCTCTGTTATGTAAAGAATAGTTTGTTAATTTGTGATGACGACAAACGTACCTTTGTCTTTGTGGTGTTTGAAATGAGTCTGGGGGGCTTTCCAGAGTACTTCAGGTCTCTCCAGAGTCACTTTTGGTTTACACTGAATACTTTTTACACTACGTTTTTTAACTCCCATTTTTTACATCAACACTAGGGCGCATGTTACTCAGCCTGTTGTTGAAATAACTCTGATAGAGTAACTGAATTTCATCACTGCATATTTTACACTGCTGAATTTACTGTGTATTAATGATGGACTGGACACGTTCTGTGTGTTCTCAGCCCTGGACATGTTGTTTGTCTTCTTACTGTTGTCATGTTTTGATTGTTTTTATTGTCCTGGTTTTGTTCCCCATGTTCATGTTCTGTTTTTTTGTTTGTTTTATCTTTGTTTAGTTTGTATACGTTTACATCTTCTGCGTTTTCACGTCCTTTGATTTTAGTATCTTGTTGTTCACCACTTCTCATGTGTGTGACACCCCCCCCCCCCCATTCACACCATGATGTGTCCAGTGAAAACCCTGTTTTTTGGGGGGTTTTTTGTGCTTTCGTCTCAGAAAAGTTGCATGTAAAGGTCTCCAGTTGGTTCTCTTGGTTGTTTTAGTAATTAAAACACACACATGCAGTAGAGAACAAAACTATAAACACTAACAATGCTTGTGCGTTCTAGTGGACAGACGACCAAGTTGGATTGTTTTTACAGTAACTGCTAAAGTATAACCACAAAGTCCCAGGAGAAGATGGACTGAGAGTCCTGACACGACGGAGGAAACGTTGTTTTTACTGTCCGTCTACTGAGCGTGTGCAGAACAACTAGTTCCTGCCGTCGTGGTGCACATGTGCAGGAGCAGCAGTTCCATTTCCTACCAGCGGATGGAGCCGGAGTGTTTTCACAAAGTCGCCTTTTCGCCCGTTTAAATGACGACAGAGTCGTAAAACACTGAGCACATCCATTTTGTTTGGATGAAACGTTTTGTAAAACACACAGTTTTGGTTTATCAGGTCACATTTCAGGGTCATCCGTCACCTGATACTTCGTGAACCTTTGTTACGTCTAATCTTGTCACCCGGACAGAAACGTGACGGGTGACGTCCCCTGATTGGCCTCAATGTGTCTGAAGGGAATAGAAACAACAACAAACAAAACCCACGCGTACGAATTAGCTTTTGTCCTCGGCGAAAGTGGAAGCGCTCCCAGCAGGAGGAGCTTCACCTGCAACAATGGCTCAGCTAATATCACAACAATGAAGCCGTGATTCCCCGGCGCGGCTCCCTAATGCGATTTACCTTGTGGGGTTTTTTTGTGTGTGTTTTTTTCCCCCCTTTACAGTAATTTGCTGCGGGGCGGCAGCAGCTGCCTGTAAACGCACAGCGAACGTCTTTGTTGCGTTGACGGGCGGGAGGCAGAGGTCACCGCCCGCCACTCACTGGCCTTTGTCTCACTGCTCGGGGAAAGTGACACTCCACACGCCGCCGGCTGACCCCGCGTGGCGGGAAGCACGCCTCCTGCTGGGCGCAACCTTTTGGAAAAGCCTCTTAAGGTGGAGCTTTTTGAAAACGCTGGGGTTCTGTCACTGTGTAGATGGCGGAGGTGCTGCTCCTGGTCATGTGCACCATAGTAAATATTGTTTCTGCACGTACGAGTCGATGGACAATAACAACAATGGCGGCCTCGGGGGGGCGTCGCAACTCCCAGCTTTTTGGGGGGATTTATTGAGAAACGTTTAGCCGTTAACATCCCCAAATCAAAATCGATTGGTCCTTGGAAGATGACAAATCATCCCTGAAGATTTCAATTTGCAATTTGAGTTCATAGGTTTTGAGAGAAATTGGTAAAATACATACAAATAGGTAACAACAACGCCTGCTAGTGGCACAAACAGAAAGCAACATCATATGCAGCATTTTTGTATGAACCAGAATTTTTTTCAGGATGTTGTCGTGTAAATGGAAAATGTTTTTCTGACATGAAAACACAAAAATGTTACCATTTAAACTTGAAATGTTTGAATGTACATAAATGAGGCCCGGGACTGTGATCCTGTCTCCTGTGAGGGTTTTATTTTAGATTTTATTTTATTTGTTTTGTTGGGGGGGGGGGGCTATGCTTCTGTTCAGCCTGGCGTTCTGAGTCGTCCTCTCAGCCAAACGTGACAACAAAACTGCTGGGAAAGAAAACATTTTAAAACCTTAACTGTCGGGATAAAATCTTAAATTAATTGATATTTAGAATTTGATCAAACTCAAAACAAATGAAAACATGTATTATGAATAGATATCAGGAAAACTATGAATATAATATAATATTGTATTGTATTGTATTGTATTATATTATAATAGCTAGAAAACAAAATAAACATCTCTACATAAAAATAAATGAATTTAATGTATGTTTTATGTTTTGATCCTCCCCAAAAGTTTATATTTCTCATACAAATAACAGCTGTGACTGTCATTATGTGACATTTACAAACAGAGTATACAAGTCATACATTCATGTGCGAGACCAGTAAGATGGTTAAAAAGTTATTGTAATAAAAAGTTAGTAAGCAGTTTGAGTTGCAGCAGCGTCACACCAGGTGTTTGATGTGTTCAGTGGGTCAGATGGTTGAAAGTTTCATTCCTTCCTCTATTCTTCTGCCTTCACGCCGTCTCTCCCTCCCTGCAGCTCCGCAGTACAAACCCGTCTAAAAGCTGCTGACAGCACGCTGAATCAGGGGCAGAAGCAAAGGAAACCGTGGAGATGGATTTAAGTATGCCCCTCGTCATTAGCCTCAACATAATCAAATCATTTTACTCATTCAGAGGTTCTCGGGGGCTGTGGAGAAGGCCTCACTCCCCGCCGGCCTGCCCTGCCAGGAGGAGCGCCGCCGCTGCCAAACTGACTCTCTTAACAGCTTTTAATTGTTCCCGTCGGCCTGCAGACGCCTGGAAGAGGAGAAAAGTCAAGTTTCACCTCTGCACCGTCCCAAAAGATGTGAGAATCCAACGAGAAACACCGAGAAGCAGAGACAGACAAATAAAGCACATATTTTCTGTTGTTTCAGCATTTTTGTACGTTACATAGACATGCTTTCAAATATATTATAGTCTCATACAGTAAGAAAACACGTTTCACCTTCACTTTTAACTGGCATTTTGACTACTTAATAGAAAATATGAATTTCCTGGATAGTATTTATTATTATCATTATTTAATTTATCTACCTCTGTGTCGTTATTATGTAAAATCAATCTTCAACTCAAAACTCCTTGATGAGGTTTAAAATTTTTTTATTAAATATGATGGTTCTGCAACTTATTAGAAAATTCTCAACAGAGAAAAGCAGAAACAAATGTGTTTTTATTTCATTTAAGCTCAGTGGAGGGAAAAGTAAACGTTTCATCTCCTCTTTGGTTCTTTCTCTCTGTTGTCTGCAGTCAGGATGCCTTTCATGACGTCATCGCCCTCTAGAGGTTCATAAGGTAATAACACATAAAACACACACGGGCATGCTGCTTTATTTAAAAAGGCCTGAATACAAACCGACCATCGTGGACTTACATGTTGTGAGAACATCAGAAATAATGGAATTTATTTCACAGGAATTTGAGGTTGGAGTCGAAAAGGAAAAGTCCTAAAATATGAAAACATTTGTTATAATTGGTAGGAAATCTGTAAATTCTTGGCTTCAGATTAAAGATGATACTCTATAAGCAGTAATTCTATTATAACAAGAGGCGATCTCTATATTAAAGTATTAAAATAGCACATTCTGCAGTTTGAGCATCGGGACGCCTTCCCAATCATGACAACAAATAATAAGACAGATCAGTACTTGTGTATTTCTAGATAGACATGTGTATATTGGATATAGATTTATTTTGTGTGTATGTATTTTCATTATTTATTTATATAGATGTAGAAAGTTTAGATGTTGACAAATATTTAAAAACACTTTATCCAATACAGACACACCTCAGATGTATATCCAAATGGAGAAATGGGACAAAACGGAAAAATAATAGTTGTATTTGCTGAATGTGGACAATAAATAACCTTGTTCTTTAATGCTTTTCACCAGTTAATATTTCTGCTTTTTCAAAACGCCACGTATAAATTCTTAGTTTAACCTAGAGATTAAAAAATGTCGATCATCACTTGATCTCATGTGTCCAAAATGTAAGAAATAACTGCAGTTTTCAAAGATATTGTGCAAAGTTAACGCAGATAGAACATGTAAATCTATTTTGTGTTCAGTAATGTGGAGTATTGTGGTATTTTCCCCCCTGATGTGCTGAAGGATTGTAGTTTGTTTGTGTTTGGTCTGAGGATCAGGGATCCTGTCAGCTGAGTGACAGACGTGTGAAGGTCTTTAACCTGCAGTGTGCAGGAAATGTTTATTTCTATAGCACACACACACACACGCACGCACGCACGCACGCACGCACACACACACACACACACACACACACACACACACACACACACACACACACACACACACACACACACACCGGCCTCAGAAATTATCATGTAGAGCAAAAGAAAGACGATTACTGCGCTCGAAAAGAGAAGCGTTACATCAACGTGGTTAAATTATTGATTTATTTTCCTAAAATGATCTTGAATTAAAGGGTGAATTCACATAAAATCAAGCAGTGGTGAAGAAGAAAAAGGATTTTCACATGAAAAGAGTGTTGAAGGTGTGTACTGAGGTACAACAACTGTTTACATGTTTAAAATTGCACTAAGTATTTTTATGCTCACAGCACAGTGGAGCACCTCATAACAACAAGGTTTTTGGTTTTTTTTATTCTCTATGTAATTCAGTGTCGAGTGCCACTATATAGTCATGATGTCATATTTTTGTATTTTATATTTCTTTGTAAATTGGTTTGAATTGTCTCTCAGTCTTTGCCTGTCTTGTTTATCGCTACACTGTTCCTCTATAAACCGCTTTAAGAGTAATGTCATGTTTTAATACCTTTGCAGAGGGTATTAAATGTCCAGTCTCATCTCCAGTGTGCGTACAGTACAAAGTCACCTCTTCAAAAACTACTCAGACTACTTCTTTTCACCTTTGCAGCTGCTCCCAGAAAGTGGACTGTGCTGGAGGTGAAGACACTGAACAACGTGATGAGGTCAGAGACGCTCGCATCCAACCACGGAATTACATCCACCAAGTTCAAACGCATGTTTTTGTACCTGGTGAAAACTCCTGCATACACAGGCAGAACATGCAAATGAAAAATAAGAAATATCAAACTTAGTTTTAACATAAGGAGATGCAGAGGACACGTCACTCACAGAACAAGAAGATTGATGCTGTAAAGAAAAGAGCAGGAAAGCAGATCATTCAGAGCCTCTGTGTGATTCTGGTAAATCCTCCTGACAGCCAGTGATAAACTGATAAAACAACACATCATTTCTCTCGCTGGGCCACAAGTCAGCAAATTCTTTACCACTATGCTTTTGTAATCTTCAAAAAAAAGAAAAAGGAAAAGAAAAAAGCCTCCCACATCATTTATTCTGGACCAAGTAAAAGCCACTGTGATGGCAGCCTTTGATTTTTAGCCCATTTTCCCGATTAGAATCCAAACCAATAAAGCAGAGGAGCCCGGCCGCTGTTTCTTCTGCTTTTTTTTTTTTCTGTTTATTAAAATTAAAGCCCGAAACTTTCTCCCATCTGCTTAATTTGCTGCAATTCTCCCTGAATTAATCGTTAATGTCATGGTCGACCATTTAAGGTCCCATTTGTGTTGCAGCGCAGCAGCAGACGTCTCAAACCATCTTAATTTATTCATTAAATTGTCCAATTCTGCCACAGTGGCTGTAAAGAAATTAATTCTGAGGAGACACTTAAGTTATTGTTCTCATGTTGAGGGGCAAGACTGAAACAAATGTCTTATTATAGCTTAATGATGTGTTATTGTTCAGTGTGTGTGTGTGTGTGTGTGTGGGGGGGGGGGGGGGGGTGTACATCTATCTATCCTATATATCTATCCATCTATCTCTTTTATGTAGATATATAACTTCATCCAACTCAGGGTCTTTTGGGTTGTCGCTGATACACTTTGGGTGAAAACCTGGAAAGTGAATTGTGAAGGACAATATTTGTGATCTGGTTGTTTTGTAATCTTCTCTTAAATTAAACTATATATACTTATTTATTTTATTAATCTTTACGCCCTTTCTCTTTTCACTTTATTTTTATTTCCAACTATTTGTAGTATGTTTTTAACGTTTGTACATATATATTTGTTTATTAATATTTTTTTAATAAATTTTCCTGTTATTACTATATTTTAATCATGACATTTATGATCCAAATCCCTCTATTCATACATCTCTATATTTATGTATTTTTAATTTTTTTTACTATTATTATTTTCCATTATGTTTCTACAACACAAGGTTAAAAAAAATAGATAAAAATAAAAGGGAAACCTGGAGGGGTAAGGATCAATCACACCTTCAGACAACTGAGAGTCACTAATTATTGTCATGCACATGATTTTGAATTGTGAGTATCAGTAGAGAGCCCGTGAACGCACAGGGAGAACCTGCACTCTACTTTAAAACAGGGATTTTCTTACTGTGGGAGTAGAAACTGGGATAATATGTTTTAATTCTAATACATTGAAGGAATGAATGAATGGTTTATTTCGGTTAGAGTTTCAGTGCAAAAGTTGAATTTTGTGCACTCGATATATAGAACTTAAAAGTTCACGCATGCGTTTTTTTAACTTAAATTTTTTCATTTTTCTCTACAATATCTGTAGTTAGAATAGGTAAAGGCTGAAGCCAAGGTTTATTTACACCTATCTCTTAAAAACCCATAAAATTCCCCTGGACACCAGTGATTCAAGAAAAAAACAACAAAACATAACAGAAGTACGTAATACAAAAGAGAAAAACAAAACAAAATGGAACAGAAGTCATTTTTTTTGTTTCAACCATGAATTATTTTACCTTTCATTACATTAATGCAAAGAGGAATAAACATTATATCACTGATGGTATGAATTAAAAGTCAACTATCAAGAATTGAAAAAGTGATTAAATTAGTCAAATCCATCCTCGTTAGTCGTGATCAATGTGAGAACCACTCCTCATCTACATGAGCGTGTTCCCTGTCAGGTGCGTGTGTTTTGAATTAGAGCCATTTAATATCCACATTGAAATGTTAATACCGCCTGTGCAGCGATGATTTGTCAAGTTGCTCTTTATCTAAAAAAAAAAAAAGGGAATCGATGAGGTTAATCATCTCTCCACCGGCTGCCCGGCCCGGCCCGGCCCGGCCCGGCCCGGCCCATCCTTCTTCGTTAGGGCCTCCATCCATCCGTCACGTGGTTCCCGCTCCCTCTGCTTACACTCAAAACAATCGTCGTGGAAGATAAATATGCACACGGCGTGGTAGAAACCGCCTCCATTCTGGGAACGGGCCGCCGCGATCCGTTCTGCTCCATCATCCGTCCAATTGACAGTGAGGGGGAACGGCTGGGTCTGTGGGTGGAACCACCAGCCTGCAGCTTGGTGTCTTCCTGGAGGAGCCCCCCCCCCATCAAGCCTCCGCCCCGTCAGTATCGGCAGCACAAACTAAATAAAGATGTTTACTGACAGCCTAATGAACGGACGGGCCCTGGTGATTTAACCTTGATGAATGGTCGGCCCAGGTGTTTTCAATAACGACAATAAGCACTGCAAGCCGCAGGCCCACTGATCCTGCTATAATGCATTATTAGGCCATTAGAGGCAGGCCAACAGAGACCACTTATGCACCGGCCTATCAATAATGCGGTGTCCCAGTCCACATTTGGGCCGGGGGAATTAGTCATACTGATATTCTATTTAATAAAAAAATCACAAGACGACGCATAAAGAATCTCATTACATTTTAACAGGGTTACAGTAACCCAGGAGGACCGCGAGTTTAATTTTCATAAGAGCATCCATTCCTCAATTATGTCAAGCAGAGAAAATGTAAATGGCAAATGGAATGCTAACAATATCTAACCAGCGGCGCATTGGCAGGATGGAGGAGGGCGGAGGGAGGGTGGGGGAGGGGGGGTGGAGGGCTCTGTCTCCGTGTGTGACGCTCCCACAGTTCCAGAGCACGCCGTAAATAAATAAAGAACACGAGAGGGAAGCTCACAATTTGACAGGCGTGTGTGTTAACCCACTGCCGCCCGGCGAGACGCGCCACTGCAAACAGACGGACGGTGACTTACGACGCCACTTTTAACTCTTTAATCTCTCACTGATGGTTTGTTCAAAAGTAAACCGCCATGTTTGTTATTGTCCGTCGACTCGCACATGTGCAGAAGGAGTGTTTACTATATCCGAGGAGCGCGTGGCCGGTGGCAGCGTTTTCCCTCGTCCTCATGGGGACGGAGTGTTTTCAGAAAGTTCCATACTGGGAGCTATTTTCAAAAAGTTGCTCTGACCAGTGTTTTCCTGTAAACGGACGCACAACACTGAAGTTTTGTGTTTTCTTCTGACGCTGGGCTTGAATGACATTACTCATTGTATTACATTAACCCACTGGCATCAACCCCCCTGTGATTTGTACAATCTGTCACACGCCTGAATTTCCATATTCATGAAGGTAAATGAACTTAACAGATTGTGTGCTTTACTTTACAGTTTGTCAGACACAATCATCAGTGTACCGTCTTCTTATCTTCGCCAACGCAAGGAGGTTTTTATTTATTCATTTATTGGGTTTGTATGTATTTTACCAACTTTTTGCTAAAAACTCCTGGCCTGAATTGCATGAAATTTTCAGGGATGATTTGTCATCGTCGAAGGACCAACTGATTAGATCTTGGGATGTTACTGGGTAACCGGTTCCTAATCCTTCCTCAAACAAACGGAGAAAACAATGTTCCATAGAAAGCGGATGGGAGAGCCTCATGGAGGAGATGGTTAGTGTTAACCTAAACCTCTGTTCAAAGCTCAGACGACAAAAATCACCTGAGAGGCAGGGGAAGTCTACACTGTCAGACCAAGGTTTTATTAGAAATGACTTACTGGGTGGCCACCCCCCCCCCCCCCCGGTGTGATCCGCCATGCCGGATCACACCGGCACGCTGACGCACGTCTGCTTAGAAAAGTCCAAAGACTTTGTGCTGAAAGGCGTCACTCTGCACTGTGGTACCGGGACACGCAGGCTCACACACACTGTCAGTTGTGGTATTGGCATGTAGCTATCAGCACCCGGGGGGGGGGGGGGGGGGGGGTCCAGGGCCCCTGGAATAATAAACTGCTAATTGAAGGACCACGGTGGGCAGGGGAGTGTCCGCGGGGCGCCGAGCCGCTGAAAGATCACATGCAGCGCTCTGACACTGAGAGACTCTATTACACCTCGGCTCCGTGTCCGGCAGTCACACACACACTGTATATGTTATATTCTCCTCACCTCGCCTGCTGAGTCAGCAGACCATCTGCACACCAACAGGGAGGCACTGTGCACCACTGTGGGTCCGGCCTACAGTCGGATTTATCATCTTTTTTTGTTTTTCTTTTTTAATGTGTTGAAATACGCCGGATTTGTTATAAAACCAAGTGCAAACAAACTGTGACGTGAGTTTAACAGATTGTTTTATTGCCGCTCTTTGTCCTGACAGCTCGAGTGAGAAAAACACACTAAAACTTTTACTATGAAGTCATGTCCACAGCTTTATTTCCAATTAATACAACATGTATTGACAGATTAGCTCACGGCACACTTAAGGAATTATTTATATGATGTATTTTGGCAATTAAGATTCACAATCAAGGTATTAACATATAAATACAATATATTATCTCACTTATTGGAGCTCATTTAAGTTTTAATTTGTCAGATCTGAAAAAAGGTAAATCTTAACATTTTATATTTTGCATGTTTTGAGCATGAAGAATGAGCTAATATTGACAAACATGGAAAATCATCAAATCAAAACAAGGTCAATGTGTGTGAAGTGGAGCTGCAGTGATGATGGAATTTCCCCATGTGGGTTTGATGAAGCCTGGTCTGGTCTCGTGCGCTTTACGTGATCACACACTGACGGTGACGGCTGAGGCAGCGCCGCTTTAACGTCTCGCTCAAAGACACTTCAAAGAAAAGAAAAGAAACCGTTGGATGGGAAGACAAGTGGCTCTGCAAGCGGATTCAGGTTTGTGATTTGGATGAGACGTTCAGTGTCAAATCAGCAGAGAGAGGAAAATGTAAAAAAAAAAAGAAAACATGTAAAAAGAAAAAAAATATTCCACCATTTCTTTCCCCCTCCTCTTGTGCCTCTCTCTCTCCCTCTCTCTCCCCCGCCGGCCTCTGTCTCACCCCCTCAGAGAATTACCCGAGGGGCCCTGGGAGAAACGGCCCCTTATGCGGTGTGCGTGAAGCCATGCAGAACACTCATAATCTTTTAATACTCGCACAGGCAGGAAAGATTAAACCGTCAGGGTGTTGACAAGTGACAGGAGAAACTTGTGGAGTGTGTACGTCACAGCGGTGGACTCACACGCAGACATGAACACGCTGCGTGGCGGGGGTCCCTCCACCCCCCCTCCCCCCCAAAAAAACCCTTTCCACCACAACGGTCAGCGACTTTTCACCTTCATTAAAACAATTGGCTTTACCCGACGCGCCATCAGGTACATCTGCAGCAGTAAGAGGCTTTGTGGGGCGAGAGAGAGAGAGAGAGAGAGACCTCAACAGTGTGAACACAGGAAAAAGAAAATAAAAAAGCTTAATGTGAGCCAACAAAGATCTATTCCATGTTTCTACGTTTGCAGTTATCCACATAAACGCACAATCACGCCATTTAAACAAATGTGCTACAAAAGCAGCCAATCACAGGCTTGCAGAGAGTGGCTCTGATTGGCTCGCTCTGACCAATCAGGCCGCTGAAGCGATACCGAAATCAACTGGACTTGGTTTATTCTGGATCACGACACATTTTTGTTGAGTTTATTTTTTCTCTCCATGTAATTCAATAATAAAACATAGTCACTGAAAATATGTTGTATATTACTGATGCAACCCAGAGAGCACGACGCCACGTCATACGTCACAGATCCTTTAATATGAAATACAAAAGTAAGACGTAAAGGAGGTTCTGCTCAAACTGTCAAGAGAGGAAAGGCAGTTCAGAATCAGACTCAGGAGCGTCGTGCTAAAGAGTTTCAGGAAGCACACGCCAGCGATGCTACATGCTAGCATGATGACTCGTTGGTTGGCGAGCTCGGTCCCTCGGGCGGCGGTACCGCATACGGCAGCCTCCTGCTCCATAGGTCCTGCAGTGCTGAAGCAGGTGACCTAGCGCAATGAATAGCCGTTCCAGTGTGAATTTCGCTTAATGGTGTTTAATGAGGACTTGTATTGGCAAGTAGCTAAGGGTTAGTTCTCACCTGGTAAAGTGCTGTCCTGACAAATATACCACGTTAGCTGGCAACAGGCGCCATTAAAAGATTGACCAATTGCGCTGAAGCCTCCGGCGCTCAGACACGTTCAGGACCCAGCCTGAACATCTATCTGTGAACAAGTGGTGAAACGCATCTTGCCGTCTTGAAGACTCTTTTTAGAAGACCAAGTGCAGGACTGAGGCAAGTGGACGGGACTGGGAAGGCAGTTTCCTTGTGGCCTGTGTCGGTTCACTCCTTCCACTGCTAAATGTACACCGGGAACTTTCAATTTCCCCTCCGTGTGTCTGGGATGAGAGCGGGACCATTATCTAGAAGGTCACAGCTGGAGGTTTGTGTCGGTGGTGGCAGGAGAGTGTGTGTGTGTGTGTGTGTGTGTGTGTGTGTGTGTGTGTGTGTGTGTGTGTGTGTGTGTGTGTGTGTGTGTGTGTGTGTGTGTGTGTGTGTGTGTGTGTGAGTGGAGGAGAGCAGGGCCCCTCTGGCATTGTGTCGGGTCTGAAAGCGAGGTCACTGATTTGGGCTAATTATATTACATGGACCCATCTCAGGCCTGGTTAGGTCTATTTTCATGTGCGAGTGTGTGTGTGTGTGTGTGTGTGTGTGTGTGTGTGTGTGTGTGTGTGTGTGTGTGTGTGTGTGTGTGTGTGTGTGTGTGTGTGTGCTTTGGTACATCCGTCTTTGTGAGGACGGCTGAGACCGTGAGAGTGGTGACACTTTCTTGGATCCTCACTTCCCCCAGCATGTGTTCCATGAGCTTCTTTTCTTTTCTTCTTCTTTTTTTTTCTCCCTCTCTCTCTCCAGTTTAGGATTTAAAGTTAGAAAATAAACGTGGACACGTTCATTGGAAGTGCAACCATTTGTGCGACGCCCTCTGTGTTCCTACGGCGGGTCAGCAGCTGGAACAATCCCGACGCGTCCTGCCAGTTGGAAAACATCACCTGTGCGTCGTCCTCGCCGCCGCCGCCGCCGCCACTGCTGCTAATCCTCTGTGTCGGCCCGCCGACCCCGTCGCTGCGCCGCTTCGTTTGTTGGTGGAGCGAAAGCCCGTCATATGACTGCACGCTCTGCACATCGGCCTAATCATATGGAAGAAATGATCACAGGGCAGGAAATCACAGCATAGGGCCAAAGGAAACAATCTTTCTGCACCGGCTTAAGCCAATCATGTCCTCTCTCTCAACCCGCCGCTTGGCCTCTCGCTTGCCCTCCCTCTCTCTCTCTCTCTCTCTCTCTCTCTCTCTCTCTCTCTCTCCAGGCCTCCCTTTTTTTTTTACACCTTCACTTTACGTACTCTGGGGTTTGGAGGGTTTTATTCATCTTTCCTGTAGTTTCTGTGTTTTCTCTAATATGCTCATGTCTGGCAACACAAACACAAATTAACACGTATATTCATTTGTGGTGTTTTTTTTTTTTTTTTTACAGATTGTAACAAACAGAAACCGGCAATTATTTGAAATCAAAACTACAAGGATAGGCTTTCGTGGCAATAAAATTCAAATTTAGGTTTAGTTTTCATCCTAAATACAGCAAATGCTTCAATTGAAACTTTATTTATATTGAATAGTACACTTATGAGACATGTAAAGAATGCAGTATTGTTTGACCTAAAGCAGACGTCCACGCCCCGAAAGGTAGTCGGATAATGTACACACCTCTCAAATTATATTCGTGGTTCACTTTTGAATATCAGATGATTAAAATGCAAAAATTGTGTTTTTATGTTATAGAATTATCAATTTTTTTTTACCAAAACCTTAAGTAAAAACCTGCTCAGAGATGCATGTTCCCTGCACACTGATAAACTACGACCCGAGTCTCAGTGTTCTGTGGTGTCTGCTACGTTTAAGAAACGTATAAAAAAAAAAAAAAAAGAGCAGTTCCAGTTTGCGCGGTGGTTTGGATTGGAGCGTCTCCTGGCCTGGATTTGGCCCACGAGCCTTATGTTTGACACTCTCCAGTGTAATGTCTTACTGAAACACTGGCGATTGCCTGGAAACAAATTTTTTTTTTTTTTTACTTTGAATGCAAAATAACAATAAATGACTTCATCGTCACTGTTTAACGCCATCCCGGGACCAGATTGAGCCTTTTGGTGGTCGATTTTGTTTTTGCCCGTGAGCCGTACGTTGGATCGAACAAGACAAATTATGACCATCAACTACTCCGACGTTATAATGACATCATGTTTTCTGTGTGAAAATATTGAGGACGAAAGCAGCAGTTTGAAAAATGCACAGATCAATAACTATGTCTCATTGAAATACTTAAAAAAAAAAACACTTTTCAGAAAACTAAGTCCAGCTTACAGACGGACCCGGCGTCCCGACTTCCTCAGTTTATGTCTCAGTTTATCTCTCCATCAGCGGAGCGACAGGTGACTCCGCCGCCGGCTTTGTCCCGGGAAGTGAGGGATCGGACGCCGCCCGAGGTCGATACGCACCGCTAATCCAGACAGCTGTGTTATCAGGATTAAACGGAGGCCGAGGCCGTCGGTGTGTCCGCCTCAGAGCAGGTGGCCTGAGGCGACCCTGGTACACCGGCCTGGCGTGAGAAACACCTGCTGGGGTTCAGCAGGAAAGACCTTGAAGAGGCCGGGGCCAAGTCAAGACCAAGACCCAGAACTGAAGGGGCTGGAGTCAAGACCAAGACCCAGAACTGAAGGGGCTGGAGTCAAGACCAAGACCAGAGTCACTGGTTCCCATTGCGCTCTGCTCGTCTCAGCCTTGAAGCGTCGGTGCAGACGTCCTCGCTTTTTAATCACCAAGATTCACTTCTAGTTGTTGCTTCTTACTCGGTTTGAACTGTCATGTCATGCGTCTTTTTTTATTTAATCTTTCACAACGTTTCATCCTGAGTATTAACTTCAAAAGCTTTCGATTCTATCGAGTAAATTTCTGCGCTCTACCGAGTGTAGCTCTAGTTCACCCGGTAGACCGCAGACCTTCGCCAACGTCACTTTTTAAAAACCAATCATAAGACTCATTTTTATTCTCTGGCTTTTAACCACGTTTGAGACTCTGCGCCTGCTTTTATTGCTGTAAATGTTATTGTTTGTTTTATTGTTTTCCTGTATCTTCCTGCTTTACTTCCCACTCTTTCATTGTCATTTGTATTATGTGAGGCACTTTGGCTTCAGTCACTCTTTGTAAAGTCTTATATAAATAAATCTGACTTGACCTGATCTGACGTCACATTTGTTGTTTGTGGAACCGAGTTAGTGTCGCTAGCATGTTAGCCGTTAGCTCACATCGACGCTAACTAGCCCGTCAGGTAGCAACATCACTGTGAAACACTGAGCGATAAACCATGACCGGCGTCAATGCGCTCAATGCCAAACCGAGATAATATCTACAAGCTCCAGAGCGTCTCCATGGCAACAGACACATGACAAATGTCCGCTTTGTATGGGACATTTTTTTGCAGTTTTTGGGGGGATTTATTCAGAAACGGTGAGCCGTTAGCCATTAGCATTGCGTAAGCTAATTGATTGGTCCTTGGAGGATGACAAGTCATCCCTGAAGATTTCATGCAATTCGGGAAAAGTTGGTTACATACATACATAAATACATACATACATACATACATACATACATACATACATACAAACCAATAAACAAATACATGCAGACAAAAACACAACCTTCCCCCAACTTTCATCAGCGGAGGTAACGGTATCATCACATTGTACATTTTCAAATGTTTGAATCTCTGTTCCACAGATCTACACCCGGGCTGTGACAGCCTTTTCCCGCAGTGTGATGAATGTCTTGTTGCGGCCCCCCCGCGGCCCCAGGAGAGCGCTAATTGAATCGGCTTCCAGAGAATACTAATGGGCCTTAATGCCGAGATAACTGATACTCAAACAATGAGTGATCATTGGCAGCATGTGTTTCTGCTGCGTAATAAACATGTCACAGCGACACGGGGAGCCGGTTGGCCCATAAATTATCCCCTCCCCCTTCTGAGCCGTCCCTTCCTCTGACACACACACACACACACACACACACACACACACACACACACACACAAGAAGCAAACATGCAATTTCTTGTGAATGCGGCTACACACAGACACAAATAAGTTTCAATTGTGATGATTAGAAATATTGTTGAGACCAGGATGAACTGAGGAACAAAGATGCATAAAAAGTTGTGCAGGTTGACGCAATCCTTTGGTAGAACATCCTCAGGGGTCCACGGCCAATCTGACCAAACCACCAAGAAGATCGTAGCAAATTTAAAAGAAAACCCCGATTTTCCAACACATTTCTTGAGATTAGCAGATACAACAGCTCTAGGACAAGTTTTTTCCTTTTTTTACATTTCTCTGTATTTTGCAGCAGAAGGTTTCACTAAGATTGGCTTTATATTAAGATTGTCGTCATTTCAGGCAGTAATGAAACATTTTCATCAAGTACATTCTGCACCACAAGAGAGAGAAAAGCTTATTATGGCACTATTTTACCAGTCCGGTCCACTCAAGATGAAATTAGGCTGTAACGTGGCGCACTGCCGCAGTATCGCAGGATAATACACCCCGTTAAAAAGCAAAGAAATACAGTTTTAAGTGTCGACCGCCTTTGAAATCTCCCAATTTAATCCGATCAGGCATTTGGTGGATGTGCTGAACAAACTAAGTCCAACTCATAAAGGAACCATTTTACTCCGGGATTTAAAAAATCTGTTGCTGACGTCTTGGCGCCTCAGGAGGTCCGGTTCCATTTGGGTTTGTTTCTGTATCAGATCACAACAAAAGTCCAAGGTACGTGGCCACGCCGTTGTCGTTGGCTTCTCTTGGAGTCTTTTCATGTTTTCATCTCAAAGAGAAATTCAACATAAAAAAAAAAAAAAACATTGAAAATGTCAACGTGTGTCTTGTC
Organism: Blennius ocellaris; assembly: GCF_963422515.1. NCBI lineage: Eukaryota > Metazoa > Chordata > Actinopteri > Blenniiformes > Blenniidae > Blennius > Blennius ocellaris. The sequence continues at coordinate 5,968,909 of NC_137657.1, forward strand.
TTGGTTCTTCAGACTATTTTTAGTTGGCAGGAAGTCCATTGAGCAACAACCTGGCCTCATCGACGGCACCACCCACACTCTGCCTCGCTGTTTGGTGTCAAAACAAATCCTGCCAGTGATCGCAGGAGCTCATAATGGTCAATGGCCGGTCGTTCACCGAGGTCCCATGCGGAGACACCGGCGCTCCGTCAAGGCCTGGGTGATTGTACAGTATTAGTGCTGGGCCTGGAGGCAGCAGGCAGAGTGTGGGAGCTTCCAGCGGGCTGGAAATTGGGGTTGATGGTGAGAGACGTGGCGATGCAGAGAGGGAACTCCATCTCAGGCCATGTCCACATGTGCCGGTGTGGTTTTTTTTTTTTTTTTTAAGGCTTTGGACCGCCGTCCAACAACAACCGCTGAGGCTGGTGTAACAATAATCACGGTGTCAGATGTATGTGGGCAGTGAGGAGCGGTGACCGTGAACCAGCAACCGAATCATGCAACAACTATAGAGCAGACCTGGGAAACTGTCCGTTGATTTAAGTTTGACGCCAAATGCTTTTGTATATTTTGTCTAAAAATGTTTGGTTTCACTGGAAAACTCCGGGGCTGAACTTATTACAAAATATACTTGAGGTTTCTTCTCAATTCAACATGTCAACCTGGAAGCTGCAGTTATTTTACATCCAAAACATAAAGAGCTTATTAAATATGGTACATATTAATAGCAAGAACTAAAAAAAAATAAATAGTGAGCTCAACAAAAAATATTAAAAAACGTCTGTCTCAGCAATGATCTATTTATGACCATTAATGTTTTACTTTTATTCATAACAATGACCAAGATAAACAATATCTCAGCATGAATCAGCATCATCATAACTACAGGTGAAATTGATCACTGTAAAAAAAAAAAAAGTCTATCGGTAATTGTTTTCAACATTTGTGATGTTGGGACTTCATCTTCTTCTGATTCCTGATGATTGTAACTCTCCGCGTCACCCCGAGCGGGAATCGTTTGCGTCTGAGACAAACTGTTATGACGTAACCACCAGAAGGCGCCGGCGGGGTTTTTCCTTTTTTTATTCCACCTCTTTCTTCTCCTCCTCAGTCCTTCTCCAAACCAAACACATGAGATCAGCCCATCCTGTTTGATGGTCCAACATGTGAACCGAGGACTGTGGTCGTTCTGTCCAAGAACAAACTGTTTCCTCTGACTGCTAGAGTCAATTACTTTTTGAAATGTTTTGGTCAGGGTACAAAAGGTGACATCAAGAACAGACTAGTGCTGAAATGTGTTCATTTTCTAGTCCTATCCTGACACCTACTGGTCTCATGAGGTACTGTTTAGAGTCACATACCTTTATAATGTGTCTCATACCGTTTTGTAATGAAACGATCTGCCATGACGATTCATGTCTGTTTTAATTTGCATATTTTATGGTTTAAGGATGAAAACAGCAAATATTGAAAAGTGTATTTCAAGTATAACAATTATAAGGCATACATTATAACAATGTGACGCCCCCCCCCCCGCCATTATAGGCCATTCAAGAGTAACTTTTTGAAATAGGAAATACAAAAATACTTTCCAGTGGGAAATCTGACCACTGTCCAACTGGGAATTTCTCCCTGGGAAAGTGGAAATGTGTGACTCAATCTATCTTAGCTTTTTCCATTGTTTCAGGGACAGGATTTCCCAATGAGGTACTTTGTAAGGAAGTTTTTTTTATTGTTATTAATAGCTAAAGTAAGACAGTAGTTCAAGAAAACAGGAGAGCTGGTATGTTCATATTTAATTCATAAAACCAAAATCTATTGGTAATTCTCACTTTACAAGCATTAGCTTTTACACTTTTTTTTTCCTAAATATGGTGGTAAAGTAGAACTGAATAGAGTTTATATACTTTATTACTCTCAGAGGGAAATTATGTGAAGTATTTCTCCACACAGAATAGGAAAGTTGACACAATATAAGAAGAACAAGAAGAAAGTAATATGTTAATTATAGCTGAAAGCAGCGTTAAACGGGTCCTCGCCACTTGCGGGACTCAGACTGTCAGTTGGCGTACGTCAGTCGTTATGCATGTCATATAATGAAACGTGAAATTTGGTCCTCTTCTCCACTCTCAGCCAGTCACAGGCCAACTCACACAAAAGAATCAGAAACCAACATCTGTCATTACTAAACCATATCATTGCTAGCAGAACACAACTGCAGAGAAGTTACACTATCTTCAGAGTATTTATGAGTAAATAGTATAAACAGTATCATTGATTGATTCGAATCAATCAATCAATCAATGAAAGACTGTGGGGGGCATAGAGCAGGAAGTGCAAATAAATAAATAGTACAACAAGACTATAACTACATCATGGGGTATATGAATACCAGTAATAGTCAAATCTGGATAATAAAACAGTCAGATATAAATATAACGAAGAATGAAGGTCAAAGGTTAAATATGCATCAGGAGGCAGGGATCATTTATGGTAAATTGATTGATTCGCAGTGTAAAACAGAACGCTACCGGAAGTCATTCATCCCAACAGCTGTTAGGATATTTAACAACTCACTGTAAATGTCCTACATGTTCCGTTACACCTGCACTGAGTACATCTCTTTACCTATCTACACTGTGTGTATAGCAATCCTGGCAATTTACTCTATTTTTAGAGGATTTTTCTTTTTAATGGATTGCTTTATTTTTACATATTCAATTTTTTGCTCTTGTTTAGATATTTATATATTTTTATTCCTTAATTTTATAAGTTCTGCACCTTTTACCTTGAGCTGTTGTAAGTTTGTGTTTCCCCACGGAGAGGAATAAAGCTCTCTACTCTAAAAACGTGGGGAGTATCGTTGGCAGCTGCTGCGTATAACTAAAAAAGTAACTCGTAATCTACCTTAGTTTTAAAAACAAGTAATCGGCAAAGTAACTACGCCACTTTTAAAGGAGTAACTTTTTTTCAAGGTAACTGGCAACACTGATCACTGGTTCACACGTTGCATGGCGTTGCCATGGCGACTGTTGGAAGCTGCGTGCAGCGGCGCGGCGCGGCCGGCAGGGGTCGCCGCGGCACCACGTCTCCGTCCGGGAGGCAGTGGCAGCATCTCTCAGGTAGTAGAAGGGGCAGATCCGAGGAGCCGATACGAGCGGCTGTTGTGGGGTTGCGTAGCTGCGCACACCCCTCGGGTTCTTCGGCTTCCCCTCGCGAGCCTCGACTCCTCCTGGAAGAAGAAGGAGAAGGAGAAGAAGGAGAAGAAAACTGAAAGAAAAAAAATCATGGTGGCTAAAAACAGAAGACAGACCGGGAAGAGTCCGGCGACCCAGACTGACCGCGACCGGATCCCTCTCGCTTCGCCCCCCGGCAAAAGTAGCGTCCGTCGCCCGGGCAGGGAGGGCAAGGCTTTCAACGGCTCCCACCCGAACGGGCTCTCGGGCATCGGGCACAAGCTCGGGCTGAGTCCCGCGAAGCTAGGAGCGACTCTGCTGCTCGGTAAGTTTTCTCCGGAGCGTTAGCCGCCTAGCTCCCCCCGCTAACGACGCTAGGCTCCGGTAGCATTAGCTCCGTGTAAACCCAAGTTATCTCGCTCCATCGCCGGGCTAACGTTAGCTCCTGCGAGCGCCAACGAGGGCTCGCGGTGAAAAAAACCAATCTAATGACAAAGAAAAGCGGTTTATGGACGGAGCGGCTCCACACGTGTCGGCAGGTTTCACCTGGAGAAGTTGGGGCTCCGCTTTCTCTTCTCACCGCACGACAGGAGCCCCAAACTCCCCATCCCTGCTCCAGCGGGGCTGGTGTGTTTATTAATCTCTCCTCCATCAACCCGTTTTCTCCTTCGTAAAGTGCTGATTTCTCAAGTGAATTCTCTCCGTCCACAGCTGCTCTGACTGGATTCCTGCACTGGTGAGCTGCTGCCGCTGCTTCTCTCGTCTTTTCTCTCTCTTCACACTCCGAGTTTCATCCTCCTGCTCCGGCTCACGGCTTTCTCCTGTAATTAGGCATCACCTGTCCCAGCTGTTCGAGAATGACAGGCACTTCTCACACCTGTCTAACCTGGAGAAGGAAATGGCTTTCCGCACCGAGATGGTGAGTGTTTCCTCTTCGTGTCTCTCTGCAGTGTTCAAGCTGAAGAGGCTTCTTTCTTTTTATTATACATCTGACAGAAACAAGGTGCAGGAAATGATCCTGAATATCTTTAAATGGTCAAGATGGGATCAATCTTGAAGACACAGATTAAAACCGTGTGACCCCATTAGTCCAAAACAAAACAACATTCGGTGGATTAATACAAAGAAAAGCAAAAACTGTCCATTTCAGCTTCATCTGTCCATCAAAAGACAGGACACAGGTTGAGCATGCTGCCAGGCCGTTGCAGCACTCCGTCCACCAATATTACCCCGTCTAACATTTTCACTAATATTGTCCATACCAAATTGTTTCCCTTCCAAGTAAATGTAATTGACACAAACCCGCATACAAATCTTTTCAAAATTGACGAAGAACAGGGCAAACACAAGCCTCTGCTCCTCGGTATAACAGACATTCTGGGATTGTTAACGCCAACAAGCCCAAACCGTTTGCTCAGACGAAATAACAAGCACATACTTTAACGGCATCCATCGTCGGCAGCAGATAAACCGTACATGCAGCCTCTCGAGGGCTGGTTTTGTCTCCACTGGCCTTGTGTTTGACTTAAAGCTGACTTAAAGGACGTGCTGGTATACAGATGCCGCCACACACACCTTGATGTCTTGTGGATTCCGGGCCTGGGCAGGCGGTCTTAATGTTGTGGCTGTCTGCTGTCTACGCCGTACTGTGTATTCAGTGAGATCCTGTCGGGTGTCATCAGTGAGGACATGGGACTATCAGGATGTTGCTTGTGGAGAGCGTTGGTGTTCCTGGACCAGATTGAGTTGCAGTGTGTCGAGATGCTGGGCAGCAGCTTGATAACAGTGCTTGTATTGATCGTGTGCTGAATATCTGCTCACAGCCTCGGCGCTTGTCTCGGATATCACAGAGTCAAAGTTTGCCCGTGAGCTCTCTCTTATTGTGGTTTGTGACGAGCTCCACCGTGTCTGTATGGACGGTAGATGTGAAGATTTGGTTGCTCGCAGTGTCGGAGGTGTTTCCTGCCAGACTTGACAGGCAGTCTGTGGATGAGGGAGTCCAGCATCCAGATAAGCCAGCAGACGCCCGGCGAGACCTGCTTCCCAATCAGCTGCCGGAGTGCGATCGTCTCCACTCCAGAGCCGCGGCGTAGAAATACATCTCGTGTCTGTGCAGCGAAACACATGTAATCCTTCCTGAACATTAACATTATATTAAATACTTGAGAGACCCCCATCGCTGACTCCCCCTCGACGCACGTTGACGATGTTATGGCGCCACTGCAGAACCTGTCAGTGTTTCTCTGTGGGTTCTACCTGCCGTCCATACGTCTACTCTCAGGAAGCACTGTTTGGTCTCTGCGGGGGATCAACCGTCCTGCTGACTGTCTGTTCTTCCTGGAGCTGGATTTAGTTCTTCGTGACTCTTATCGTGTTCTTTAGGTTCTCTCCCTCCCTCCAGGATATGGATTTGGGAGCACTCGAATGCCTTCCTCGTGATTGTAGTTCACAATTCAATTTTATTTATATTGCACCAAATAAGCGCAGTTATTTCAAGGCACACCTACAGAGAACAATTCGACACGAGCAAGTGGAGGAGACGGGGAAGGAAACACTCAGTTGTAAGAGGAAAAGCCCTGCAGAAGCAGGTGGAGACGTTCTGCTGGTCGGGTTGGTGTCGGAGGTTCCAAAAGGAGAGGACAGAGACAGAGCAACAAGTAGACAGACAGAGTGTCCTACTGAATAGATAAGAAATGTAATCAAGTCAGGCTAAAAAGATAAAACGAAAATATAGAAAAGAAATCCAGATATTGGTGCATATTATTATATTATACTCAATTTCCCTGAATATGTCCCGTGTAATAAAAAGCTTTTTAAAGCCTTTCGTCATCTTCAACAAACGCATCTGATTTTAAAAGCCGCTGAAGTACGAGACCCTTTGCGCCGTGGCGTTGAAATCAAACTCCACGTGTTCCATTAACTTCATCAAGTCTTCATCTTCTGCAAAGCCGAAGCATTACCTCGCTGGGTAATTCCCATTTCCAAAGAGGATTGGTCAGTGAGCAGTTTTTAACACTTGAGTAGCTCTTATCCTGAACATTACCTGACGTTACCATGGCAACCAACCTGGATGAAAGATTCATCAGGGTTGCACTGAATAATGGAGCCGGACCCGGGGGGTTTAGCTCAGTATGCCGGCGGCCCTCTGCTCAGTGGATAGAATTTGATATATCACACAGAGTTTGGGTAATAAATTCTGCACGGCTGCGATCACAAACTGGATAATGCAGCGTTGAGAGTAATGTCTTTTTCAGGCCCCATCTTTTTATTTGACGTGTAAATACAAGTGTGTGAGGCAAAGTGCAGTGAGGTTGAACTCTGACCAGTGAGCTCACCCGTTGGTTGTGTGGCCGCTCCACACCGTGTACACCTCCAGGGATTGGTGTTCCTTTAAACCACTAGCGTACGAGCCAGCTCATGGGGAAAATTTTAAATAAAACATTGGTTCTTTATAACAAATTTCTTGGGAGTAACGACACAACACTGACACCGGAGCTGAGATATGTGACCTCAGGACTTCCAGTTGTAGTCCTGAAAGGTTATCAGTCCAGCCAAAGATCTTCAGATCAGTGTGTCTGCTCTCTTTCTTCACACCGAGTCGCCACAAACTCTTCTGTGAAGGAAAAAGGGAAAAAAAAGTGTCTGTCCTCGTCGCCTCATGGTTTTTTAAAGCCTCCTCACTTCCTCCGGAGCTGAAAGCTCCTGCTGCCTCGGTGATGATACTGAAGGTGAAAATGTGATCGTATGCAAACAGAATATTTTTTGTCCGTCCTCACCCCTGCTGCGCTGCGAGCCGTTACCATCTGCCAGCCCGTCCAACCCATTCCCTCTCCTTCTCTCTGGGCTGAGTTATATTTAGTGTCCCGTCTGCTGCGTCTCTCATCCTGCTCTGTTGTTCTGCAACACCGGATTATAATTCAGACGTGTTGTGCTCCGGGGGGGGGTTTGATCTTGTCACTTCTTTTTTTTCTCTCCTTGTACAGGGTTTGTACTATTCCTATTACAAGACCATCATCGAGGCTCCGTCCTTCTTGGATGGCCTCCACATGATCATGAACGACCGGCTGACGGAGCACCCGCTGGTCATCAACACGCTGCAGAGGTTCAACCTCTATCCCGAGGTAAGCTGGAGGTGCAGGGGTGCGTTTGGATTTGAAGTAAACAACATTGAAATGCCAGTGAGGATCAGAGATTTTGGCCTTTTTGTTTGACACCGGTTGGATTAGATGCTTCCTGTCGTCTTCGGTCAGGCTGTAGATGGAATTGCTCCGAACACATTATATTATTAATGTCTGCTCATGCAGCTCTTCATAACCAGTCACTGCACATCGGGGACAAGCCGACTTTCTCCAGGCTGGAGCTGGAGCTGGGTGGCAGTCCGCCCGTCGATCTGTCATCCACCGATGTTCAAAAAGACCATTTTGTCATTCCGTCTGCGTCGAGACAAAGTCCCAGGTTTCATGTTTTTATTCAGACGGAGTCTGTGTGCGATCAGCCTTGTATCCAGATGAGTTCCTCTGTCACCAGTATGGATTTTCTTTTTTCATCCCATCTGACCTGCGGAGCCTCTAACCTGGTTACAAAGCTGCTTGTAAACTCCCTTCTTGACGTGGGGAATATCTTCCTGTCCGACATATTGAAACTGTAGCATTTCATATTCGCCATCTGTGCAGAACAAGTCGAGTAAAGTGAGGGGAAAAAAAGCAGGGCAGCACTTTCTGGGAACTCAGAGATAAAGAAGGACCCAATAAGAAGTGTGTTTGTGTCTGGCGCTACAGCGAGGTCCCTTCACACGCTGCTTTTCACCGCGCGTGTCGCCTCCGTCTCCGCAGGTGGTGCTGGCCAGCTGGTACCGGCTGTACACCGGCGTGATGGGCTACTTTGGAATCCCCACAAAGATGTGTTGGTCCATCAACAGAGGAGAGGGACTGACTCCTGTGGACAGCTGTGAAGGTACAGACGGTTGCCATGGCGCCCCGGACTGCACGGCCAAACATGCTCATCTGCTTACGCACGCACGCACGCACGCACGCACACACACACACACACACACACACACACACACACACACACACACACACACACACACACACACACACACACACACACACACACACACACACACACACACACACACACACACACACACACACACACACACACACACACACACACACACACACACACACACACACACACTGGCTCTCCTGGTTTTCAAGGAGCTCCAGATATTTCACAGTCAACGACAACAAAGAATAAAGAGTCGCGGTGTTGTGTTTGTAGAATATGTGAGAATTCATGCTACAATAGGACGTTTCCCAAATGCTATAGAATATTCAGGCCATAAAAGTCTCTGATGCGCAGCAGGATGTAGAGCAGGAATGTGAAAGGCATTTCACATTTTTATTTAAAAACCAAACAATTACTGCAAAAAAAAATGACTGCAGTCTCAACATAAAGCCAATTTTAAGGATACTTTCTGATGCACAATACAGCGAAACGTCGCAAAAACACCCAACCCTCCTATAGCTGTTGCATAATGCATGTTTGTTCAGATTCTTCTGACAGCATGGCTTCAAGGCTAAATCTAGTTTTCCATCTTTCATGGCAGCGTCACTGAATTCTCGTCTCGGGTCTCAGTGTTGGTATTCTTCCAGTGGTTTCACTGCTGATCTAGAATGTCGTCTAGATGAGGCCTAAATTACCTGTAGCTATAAATATGCGTGTGTTTTCCCTGTGCCCTGTCGAGATTGTGTTCCAACTGCTGAAGTGAAGTTGGATGTTCCCGGCGACACTCGGTTGGGTGTTATAGGAGATAGACGGCTGTCACGCCAAACGTTAAAGAGAAATCCTCCCTCCCGTCTTGTCTGAGAGGCTGAAATGGAATAAATTTTCCACTCGGTGCTTTTTCAAAAGGAGC